>NC_066367.1:16468571-16798214 GCF_013377495.2 Cygnus atratus
AAACTTACAGGAGCTGCATAATGTTTTCCATATTTGTTTTCAGTAATTCTGATTATTTCTTTGTAAATATCTTCAGATAGCTATACGTGTAATGATATATCAGACTGAAATTACAGCCACAACAACAAAAATTCTTAGCTTTGCTTAAAAGTTCTGCACGCTTTCTTCTTTACTTAGGTCTTTTTACTTTCCCATGTTATGCAAAGTGTTCAGATGGTCGTAAAAGTCTCGAAAGATAAATAAATGACTTTTTGTTCCTTGCAAATGGAACATGTAGGATGTAAAAAAAAAAAAAAAAAGGCAGTAATACTTAAGTTTTAAAAATATTTCCATGGCAAAGTATTTTCCACTACCTGCTTTGTTTATCTTTTCAGTAATAATCATTTTCCTCAGAAATTCAGCCTACTTATGTTCATAAAATTAAGGCATACCCATTTTATAGGATTGAGGCTTATGTAAATGAAGAGCAAGAAAACTGTTGAAAAAACTCAAACCACTTCAAAAAATGACAGTAATGACAATAATGCACATGACTTACCAAAATTACCATCCAAATGAATATAAAGCTCAAATACACTAAAAGCAATTGTTGTATGTGCAGGAAAAACAATGGCTTTGTCCCGTCCTTTATAATTTTGGTCTTCAATAATGTGAAACTATAATTTAGAAAATCATCAAGAGAAAAAAAAAAAGAAATAAAAAATAAACAAAACAACATCTTAATTGTATATAGTGAGAACTATAATACCAGAAGGAAGCTCTGAAACTGAAGATCAAATTTCATCAATTAAGAATTTTATACTATCAGTGTTGCATTTATACAGAGACAGTAATTTAACTTGCATCAGTCACCAAAAATTATGTGAATGTTATAAAAGCTAGCAATGGGCAAACCTCAGAAGTTTCAATTATTCAAACATATTGATGACAGAGAGAGAGAGAAAGAGAGAGAGGGAGAAATGGGACAGGGAGTAAGATGCCAATCCTTGAAATAATAACAACCTGAAGTTGTAATGAGTTATAGAAGATGTATATAGTAATAAAAGATATGTTATATGATTATCAGAGTTTCAAACTGAAAAGAAGAAATTTCCGCATTTTTGCCGAGACTTCACCCAAAGAAATGGCTCATTGTCTAGCCATCCTTTTATGCATTTTCCCTTGCTCACTCACATAAACAATACGAATAAAGAACTTCTCATTCAGTTTTATATCAGTGCAATAAATTCACTTTATTCATCAGTGCATCAATTCACTTTAGAATTTTTCTGAGCTTACTTCTGTAAAAATGCAATTAAATCCAGCCATAAAATCTATAAAAATGAGCTTATTGTTTGCCTGTTCATTTGAGTTACAGAACTTTATTTATCCTCAAACATATTTACCCTCATTGTTTCTCCACGCATTCCAGTATGGACAGTTAATGAGCACTGCCTTGTAGTCCTAATACTTTCCATGACCACGCACAAAATCTCCATCCTACTTTTTCTTGATTGATGTACTAGACAGTGATCAAAGTTTATTTTTCTAAAATCAAGAGGGAGACAAGGAGGACATTCAGAGATTATTAGCAATTTGCATAATTGCATAAATCTTGTATAATCAATAACTTGTATATTATATATATCTTGTATATTAGTAATACAGTTATGAATTTTATAAGTAAAAGTAATAGCTTTAATGCTCTACCTTTGGGCTTCCATAAAGCTTATAACTGTGGAAAGTTTTGGTTAGAAATCTAAAATGATAACTATATAAGCTGGCATACACTGAATGGATTAAAAACTAGCTGATGTGTATGAACTATAACTGCAAAATGCTATATGAAGTACGAACATGAAATGATCATCAAGTGTGTTTCTAGGAGAATCTCTACAGGCACTGGCTCTTAGTCATATAACACTGAATATTTTTTTTATTTGTTTGTTTTTATCGGCAGATTAAGATCCCTTCTTCCTAATGTTATTTGAAGTAAATTTCAAATTTGCAATAGTAGGAAATTAAATAAATAGGATCTTTGATGGACTCGTCCTCTCTAGATTTTTTTTCTTTTTTTCTTGGAAGATGCACTGTAATTCAAATAAGAATTAATTCAGATAAATTCTATAGCCTCTGTTATACTGGAGGTCACGTGTATAATTGCAGTGATTTAATCTGAGACTTGTTAGTCATATGAGAAACCTGGAAAATATCTGATGGTGACTGCTATTTATTGCCTAAAAATAACCAAAACCTAACCCTTTTTTGTATTAATAGATTTTGTTCAGAGATTCAACCTAACTGTATGAAATATAACTATGGAATTAGAAAAAAATACATATATATATAATATAACCTTGTAGTGAGTTCTTTAAGTAATGTCGGTACTTCAACCTCATGTTTGGTCACTATGCCAAATGAAGCTTTAAAGGCAACAGAATCTGATCCAGCAACATCAAAACCAACATCGTTCATTATCTGATTTCCTCTTCTACCATTGAGCGTAACATCCGATTTGTCTTCATAATTGAGCAACTGGTAAGATGAGACACCTGAGTAAAAGAAGATAACCATTGTGTGATGAAGACCTGAACACAGTACTTTTACATAACGTTATATGCTTGTAACAGGACACTTTAATTATTTTAAATTTATACAGAATAAATGTAAAGAAGAGAATAAAGTGCACCGTTCCTACTGTACTTAACCATTTTGATATAAAATTCACAGCTCCATTATGTGCTTATTTATCAGTGCTACTACTGATGATTAATGGAAAGAGAGTGTGTGGGGTCTGAGGGATCTCTGTGCCTCTCACTGGCAGAGTTTTGCCCGTAGTCCCACATGGGATATACCTTAAGAATGAAATGGTGATTAGGAATATTTCTGCATTTCTGTGCTTAGTGCTATTCTCCTATATCAGGAGATATAGAACAAACAGATACGCAGTGTGTTCTGGGTTTAATGAAACATTACTCTGAAACACAAACAAAATGATTTAGTGAAGACTGCACAGAGTATGAAAACTAGGAATAAAGAGAAAGCCAACATGGCTGATAGGCATCATGTCCATTTACTAATAACTTCAGTGCAGCTCTGGTACATAGCAATTCATTGTGAAGACTTACTATACAGTAATATATATATACATTACCTGTGTATAGAATACACAGGTAATTTTTCCTTTTTTCTTATTTTTTGAAGAACTAAATGTTTTTTAAAGTTGCATTTACATATTTCCCTTGTAAAATAATGTTAGAAAATTCTGAAATTTTCTGGATGTAGTACAAATGAACCTTACATTGTTTTTCATTTTTGCAATACATGTATAAAGTACAGGTCTGCCAGTAACATTAACTTTGCCTTTTTCCCTGATAGGTCACAATCAGAATGTCTTGCCACACTTTCAGTGTGTCCCTAGTCATTCTAGAGAGTGTCAATTTAATCTGAAGGAAAACAGATTAATTCTGACTTACTCAAAAAAAAATCTTGCTCTATTGTACAATAGAAGGGTGGGTTCCAAAGCATTTTTTTTTTATAATATAACATTTTCTTATATAATATATAATATAACATTTTCTTTATAACTTTAAATACCATTACACTAACAGAAAAAGATTAGAACACATTGGTTGCAAAATTAATATGAACAGAGCAGGTAGATCAGGGAATTAGGCATCCAACTACATTGAAGAATCCAGGTTTTATTAATTTTTGTCTTATTCTTTGAAGCTTTTAGGATAAAGTGACACTAGAAAGTCATCCAGTATTAATCCTGTTTGTCTTTATTTTTAACAACAACAAAAAAAGTTCACGTTTTTTCATAACATTAAAAAGATTGCAAATGTTTATATTTGTCACAAAAAAAAAAAGGAAATTCAATTAGAAATGTCTTTGCTTACACTAAAGGACAAAACCTTCTGCACATGAAAAGACTTTACAGAAAAGACGAAAGGTTTTGTGAGATTTTTTAATGAGATTTTGACTCAGACTTTTCCTCTGACTTCTTGCATGAGATTTTTCAACTTTTTCAGATGACTTGTCCTGAATGCAAGACTAGTAGGATTGGTAGGATTCCAATTTTGTTTCATATTGCTTTCATCCTGAAATCACCTCTTTGTGACCTCAGGTGGCATTTCTGTCTTCCTGTGCACATACTGGTTTGTCTTAGAGTTTGTAGTTAATGCATTTGTTGTGTAATTAATATCTTTTTTTAAATGTATTTAAAAAAAATAAAGCGATGAAACTGTTTTGAGAAAACATATGCTGTTATAAATTGCACAGACTTTTCAAAGGAAGGTACAAGAAAATATAGTTCAATTTTGCACCTGTTAATTGTCATAGGATCTTCTCAAAACTTTCTGACATTGCATAGCAAAAGCTATTTAAATAGTGTTAGCTCTTTAGATATGTGAAAAAGATTACAAACATAGAAAAAACTTACAGAAATCCTATTACTTCAGTCAGATATCTGCTGTCAAATGTTTCTGCCTATGCAGAGCTTAGTTCAAAACATGAGACCACAAGCATGAAACAGATACCAAACTGAGTTCATTGCTACATATTTAAAAGAGAGAATATAGAGAAAGGTGCAAAATAAAAACAAATATTAAGTAGCAATTAATCATACATGCGTAAATAAATATGCATCAATACATCTTTCAGGAACTTGTGATTTGGAAAAAAACACAAAGCTTAACTAAATCTGTTGTGTATTAGTTCCTATCAAGGTTTTAAAATATAACTGACTTTTTTTTACTTCTTCCAGAAGTTTTTGTTTGTTTGTTTGTTTTACCAGTCTAACTTATACTTTTTTCCTAAATATTTATTATATGACGAAGCAACATACATTATATTACACATATACTAAAGAACCATCATACTACCAGTACAGACTAAGCCATAACTACTGGTCTGTATTTATGGGAAAGCATGCATTATTCTGCTTTCAAGAAAGATAGAAAACTTACCTGCAGAAATTTCTTTCTCCCCTTGAAGAATGTCTTTTAATGTGAAAGGTGTTGATGCAAATTTAGATTTTTTTGAAAGCAAACACTTTCTTTTCTTAATCACAAGGCTCAGAGGTTGGTATTTATCAGCTTCACTGAGACTGGGCACTGGAACTAGTCTTCCTCCATCACCAACCTGTTTAACAAAGTTTTTGGTTGCAGCAGCAAACATATTACAACATTAGTGATGATAATAATAAAACCCTCTGCATCAAGTGTAACTTCCAGACCTCAAACCCATGTTCAATTTCTCTTTACAATGTTCTTTGAAACAAAGTAATATTAAAAAAAAAAAAAACTTTTTTTTTTCCTTTTTTTTTAAAGCAAGTTATATTTTACTTGGAAAGACTTGAAAGCATCTTAACTATCCAGCTTCTAGATGTGTTGCTGAAGACCTCTCCCAAAGACCTTCAGCTAAGCTCTCTAGTTCTGCATCATGAATAATGAATTACCAATGTAAACTGATAGGAAAATGCTTGTCCTTTCCTCTGCAGTTTAACACCACTGTTTGGAAACCAAAATAAAATCTTAGAATGAGAAGACAGCAACTTCCGCAATCCTTAGCTTCCTGACAGGAGTTATTGATGCATTGCTGTTTATTGCATCCTTGCTGCAGCCAAATCCTAGCATGTTTTGCCACCAGCATCAGGGAGAGCGCCTCAATTACACATTTGTGGAAGCAAACAGACCTGCTGAGGTGGTGTTTCCTTTCAGCAGCAGCTGCACAACAGAACCTGCTCAAGCTCAGCGAGGGAGTCAGTGGCACGGGGCTCTGTGGAAGCACAAAGGCCAAGCGAAGGCTGGAAATTGCTGGAAGGCAGTGGTGGGCTCTCACTCAGTGCATGGTACGCTCCTCCCATGGAACACAGGACTGGTTTTGAGACAGACCAGCTGCATATATTTGGCTCTGAATTTGAAATTTCCAAATTTTCAGTAAGAGCTCTCAGAAAGTGTATAGAGTGTCCTTGTGGAAAACAATAAATGTAAAATTACAGACAGAAGTGAGATTATTGATATTAAGAGCAGCTCAAGGATCCTAGAGGAAAAACACTAGTACAAAAAGATAAATTGTAAAGGGAAGAAAGAGGGTCAGTAGGCATCACTGTGGTGGATGCTGCAGGAACTGACATATCCCCATGGAATTATAATGGTCCAGCTAGCAGGGACTTGAACTTCTTACTTCTTGCAAGAGTGGTGAGCACACAGCTGCTTGGTGTTGGAGCACTTCTTTTTGGTACTTCTGCAGTTACAGAAGATAAAATATCAGCCACAGCCCTGTGAAGTTACACTTTGATATGAATATTATCACTTGGTGCTGGGTGAAAAGTTTTGTTTGGTTGGCTTTTTTTCCCGAAATACAATTTCCACATGAAAACATTTTTTAAACTGTTTTAATAATAATATCATTTATTTAATAATATAAAACATTTCAATTTTGTTCTTTCCAATACTTTCATAATTATTTTTTAAATGGTTAGAGTATCAGGAAGTCCAACACAAAGGGAAAAAGAAAAACAGAGTTCCTCAGCTGCCTGAGATGGAGACAAAGGCTGTCAAAGCTTCCTGCTTACTCTAGAGGGTGCTGAAAAATCGAAGCTGGCTATATAAACGTTGAACTGAACTCATGAAATGCTGCAGCTCAGTCTGACTGTCATTCACATTACACAACACTAACAACAACAAAAAAACTGTACATATTTACTCAAAACAAATCAACAAAACTTCAAAAAGCTATAAAGAGAAGGAAATGCTAACAAAATATTTAAGTTAAAATTGATTATGATTTACATTCATCTCATGTATGTCTTATAATAACTGTTTGACAGAAGACTATTTTTTCTACAGGCTACTAAGCTCTGCTGCCTCTGTTTATTCAACATCTTTTTGGTAAAAGACCATACTCATTCTGATCCTAGCACTAGTTCTGTAAATAGTGGTTTCATTGGATATGTTTATGTGGTGGTACTCATGTTACTCCAACACCCAGAATGTCCACCAGAAATGCCACAGCAGCTGCTTGTTATTCTCATGCTACAAGTCAGAGAACTGGAGTGCAACTATGTTAACTTTGCCATTTCAGAAAACATTTACTAATTTTGCACATCCAAGTGAAAACTAAGTTAAACTGAGATGGTGTATGCCTTGAAAGAGTTAAGCTCACATAAACAGTACCAAATTATGCCAGTAAATTGTTTCATACCTTCTTAGCATACAAAAAGGTGCTATCAGTTGCCAGACCTCCTGACGTAAGTGCCTTTGAGCTATATTACATTTACCCAAAGATCTTTACCAAAAAAAAGTGCAAGAATTTAACTTAAAAAAAAAAAAAAAGGAAAAAATGCTAGTGAAAGATTACTTGCAGAATTCCATAACTTCCCAGCAGATGGCATGAGTATTTCCCTAAAAAGCAAGGGTCTCAGCAATATAGATCCTGTTATATTTCAGAAGCTAACAAAAATAACATCTTATGGGACTTATTCCATATATGCATCATTTGATACTATACCCATATTTGTAAGCCGATTTAAAAGTTACATTCATTTAAATAACTAGGTATAATCTAGTTATTAGAATAGAGCTGGAGGTGGCGTTCAGCAGCCTGGACATGCCTGAAGCTGCCACAGACCCTTGGCAGAGAGGAGATAAGCCTTGTATGAGGAGAAGGGGACACTAAAGCAACAGAGGTTGGGAGACAGGGAGTTTGTCACCAAACCTCCACAGAGCTCAACAGGCGAGGAAAAAGTGTCTTAGTGTCCAACACCGGCACTAGGAGAAACCCAGAGGAAGGGGTGGGCTTCCCCTGGGACCATGAGAGGGTACTCTGTCAGCAATACTGCTTTCTGTGCTTTGTAGGTATGTTGTGACATAACGTATTCCAACATAACTACCAAATATTTTGGAGAGATCATGTTTATATCGTGCTATTATTAGTCACTGGTACACTTCTCTTTTGTGATCTGGGTGGCATTTCAATCTATCTAGATGCAAAAGAAAGTAGTCTGTATGTCGTGGTAACTGTGATGCTGTGAGCAGAGTTAGGACTGAACTTCTGTACACCAGAGCTGGCCAACCTTAGATTTTCTTTCTGTTTATGCCTGTCCCAGAGATGGCTGAAGACTGACAGTTCTACTCACCGTGGTCTGACCAAGCCTGCTAGACTGTTAACATTTTTCCCCTTTCATTTTGCTGTCTCTCAGTTTTCTCTTACGTACACAGTTCTTCTCTCCCTTCTTAAAGTGCCTTTATTTGAGCTGCAGCATGACATTCTGCAGGTAAGAAAGAGATAATCTCCTTGTTAGATGGGACTACCAGTACCAAAGTGAGCAAAGATTTTTGGCTTCAAGCTGAGATGCTGTTAGCACTATAAAATACTGTCCTCCAAATACAGATGTCACAACAAATGCTTTTACACCCTCATATACATATATTCTGACAATGCCTGCCAGAAAATTCTTAGTTCAGTTATTAGGAGATAATTAAAAACATCTAAAGCCTGGTATACAGGCATTTTATTCATGTTCTGGACAGGAAAATAACACACTGTAATTTTGTTTTCCACTTTGCTGACAATTGCTCTAGCCACAGTTCATGCAGAACGCGTGCAAAACACACGAGGGGCAGGGAATAAGATAGACACTGCAGGTCCATAGGACTGCAGTGCGTGTCCTGCTGTTCCTCTTGGATTTCCCATCTGCATGGGAATGCTGTCAAAGTAGTATAGTACACAATTCAGACTCTTTCGCTGTTCTAAGCAGTTTTCAAATCAGTTGATTACTTTTTTTTTTTTTCCCCCCAAAGTGGTGCTTGTCTAGCAATTCTCTTGTATAAGCAAAAACAGTTTAATATGGTGACTTACATCCCTCTGGAACTCAGCACCAATGCCATGATAAACTCCTGGTCCAACAGTTTGCCAGGACACTGGGGTCTCTTGGCATGATGCTCACGCTGACTGATGCTCCCAAAACTGCATGGTATTTAGAGACTGTTGTGGGAAGAACAGCAAATTAAAGCCAGATGAAAGCTTTCAGCAGACTTGGCTTCAGCACGCATATACCTGCATGTTGGATTTCTTTATTATCTAATTCAAATGCAGTGAAACTTTAAATCAGTTCACAAATGCTATTTCAATTATGCAGTATAGTGGAACAATTAAATTAGCTATGGCAGTATTTTAATTTTGTGTAGACTTACTTTATTAAACTCTCAATTTGGTAAAGTTACTGCCTGTGTATCTGAAACTTAATTAGTTCATTATGGAAACTTCTCTAGGCGGCATGATAAATATGCTGTATCATTAGAGAGCTCAGAAATTAAAGGATGCAACTCATAGGAAGCCCAGTTTTAAGTCCCCACATTTAAAGTATGTTCTACTTGTGCAGTCAGATCCTTTTGAATATTCCACTACTATCTATGTTCCCAGGAAAAAAAATAATAATAATGAAAAGCTTCAATAGATAGATACTTTAATGGACTTTCATGTTTTATGTATATGGGAACTTTGTGATCATTTTCTTCACCAATTAGAAAGGATCTGAAAAAAAAAAATTAAAAAGTGTGGGAAACACTGTTGTCCAGTTCTATAGTGTTCTATCACTCTTCCAACAGATATCTAAAATGTATCATTAGGGCTGTTCTTTAGTGGAATATGTGTCATCTTTAAATGTATTTATCTGATATAACCATGAAGGGAAATCTCTCTTACAGCTTTTACAGTAATTGTCCCTTGTTCTGCTCCTTACTTCATTCTAGTTACTCAAGACAGTAAGTACACATTTCTCCAGATAAGCATACCTTCAAAGATAAATACTCTGATGTCACAGGAATGTTAACTGAGTAGTACCGCTTAAGTCAGTGATCACGATAATTAAGTTGCATTTAACAGTCCGTTTGGAAGACAGGCGCACACGTACTCACTGTAACTAATGTTTCTTCTATAATACTCCTCAAGTTGACAGCTCAAGTAAACTGCTGGAGCCTCCTTGTACGCTGTGTCACAGAACAGACTGTGATAATGCATATTCATAGCCCATCCTACAGTACATACAAAAGGCAAATTTCATGTCAGGAGGTGCTGTATTACAGTGCAGCACTTGCCCAGCAATCAATGTATTAAAAGCTGTCTTTTACAGTAAGTGTTACACCAATGAAAGGCTGCAAGATGTGGAGTTACCTCGCTCCTTTATGGCTTCTGGTTGGCATCATCCCCTGCTCACCTTTACACAAGCAGCTTCTGTTGAGTTGATGAAAAGGGAACATGTTGCACAGCCGGGTCCTTTGTACTACCTCACTGCCTTTCCGTGAGAGCCACATTAATGATGAGGAGGGAACACAAAAGAGATCAGGGAGCATACATTCTGGTGGTAGCTTCATCATCTCTTCCACAGACTCACCTTTCAGGTCACAGAGCTTTGTTCGTAGCTGTGGATGTGAATATTACTTGATCCGTGCTTCAAGCATACATATTGCAATAACACAATATTAAATGACCACTGCTGGTTGACATGTACAAAATATACCAGCTTTTGCTTCTAATTGCCCTAATTTTATTGGCAATGTTTAGAATGGGCAGATGGATGTGTTAGCTGTAAAGCATTTACTAGTAAGAAATGCAAAAGTAGTACTTTAGGGAGAGATTTGCTGAGACAGCATGCTTGCATTTAAACTTATTAACGACGAGGAGAGGGCACGTATTTCAGCCAAAATAAATGGTCTGTCATTTGTTACATAAACAATACTGCACATAACAAGGCTACTTTCATCATCTAGTATTATTAGGTTAGTGAAGACAGATCTCCTGGAAACAAACATCCCATTGTGATTTACTGTGGGTTTATCACTGCCTTTCCTTTAGAGGATGCTGCCCTACAGGCTCAGTCCTTCTGCCAGCATCTGTGATCAGGCGTCTCTGCGTTGGAGGACAGCATTGTGGGCTTGAGCAACCACCTGCAGAACTGTAGGTGCTGTGTCACAATGCCTGAAGAAAAACTACAAAACAAAGGACTTGTTTACTGTGATATAATTCAAACTGTCCATGCTGGTCTGTCTGATGTGCACTGGTAAAGGTAGCTCTATACAGTACGTCCTTCAGCATAGACATTGTGCTCCTTGCTTCTTGTTACATTTTCATCCGAGCAGCAGACTTAACTCTATTTATTTTTGGCGTTGCCACTGGCCACTCTGTGATACTGGGCAATTAACCTCAGCCTATGAAACCGACTGTATGCGGCTGTGGTAAGAAATCACTTCCCCAAGTAGGATCCTGCAAGAACTGACTAGTATTGTAAAGTACTCTCAGATCTTTGGATGGAGACTATTTATAAACAGATTAAATGATGTAGGTGTTTGTAGGGCGTGCAAGAATTCAGCATCCTCTTTCATAACCATCCCTAGTCTTATTTAGGTTGTTTCTTTTCATGCTACAAGAACACCTCCTCATCTAGTTTCCTTCCCTCCCCGCCCCCCCCCCACCCCCCATATAGGCATAAAATAATATACTTGAGCAGTTTCCAGATACTAAACATATTAACAGACAGATCACATAAAAAATTCTTGTCACCAAACATAAAAAGCAGGCTGACTAATACTGTTGTACTGGGCTGGCTGTTCAGCATTTAAGTGAAATCAGCTCCTAAACTAGAACTGAAGAATGCATGTGCCCTTGTGCTGTATCACTTCAGTTTCTTTGACTGCTAAGTGTCATGCTTGGCACTCAAAAATAATGTACTTAAAAGACAATCCATACCTTAATTTTAACATTTAAAAAATAAAAAAGCTGGAATGTCCTTACCAGAATTTGCTATGCACTTACAGTAGAAAAAGGGTAACCTCTTGGAAATGTTATTTTTTCCTCCACATACTCACCAGAAAACCTGCTCAAGAAAACTGGGGTAGCTGTGAAATTTGAGCTACTAATTAGTGTAATTTCTTTGCTGAAGAAAGACATATACCCAGACAGACAGCAATAAGAAAAGCAACTAAGTGTCTGATTTTACTCTGGAAGATTTCCACGTGAATAGGCATTGATTACAAATGTAATCTAATCACAGGTAAAACTGTTTTCATATCAGATTCATGCCTGTAACACTCTTTCATCTGTCCTGTATTAACTTTCCCTGAACACTTGTTAAATTTACCCTTAATAAAAAGCACTTGAGATATAGATATGGATACAGAACCAAGCCTCCCTCTTCACTACTTAGCTTAACAGTTACAACGTGTACATAACTTTCAGAAATAAAAAGGAGTCTAAATGTATGACATTTTATTTACTGGCCTTGAGTAAAATTAGACTCACCACTCAGTCTAAATAAATTATAGAGTAATTCGTCAGTTAGCCCATTGTACCTTATTAGTTTTGAATAACATTTCAAGTTAGTGTCTTTTAATCTTATTTAGTAATGATCACTTAATGGGAAAAAATAAATTTGCATATTCAGGTGCAGGAACAGTCAACATTGCATACTTGTGGTTTTTAACATTTAGACTATTTTAAATATTAATAAGCTAATAGGGACTTGGAGAGCCATGCATCTTGATATGTCGGCTAGGCAAAAAATGCTGTGCATCATCCCATCAGAACAGATTTTTGTACCGGCAGTGCCACCGGGAGCAGCTTTCTGTGGGCAACTCCTTTAGCTGAGTCAGGATGAAATCCTGTCAATAGCTTCCTACACTGTCTCACTTCACCACACCACTGCGCCTACATGTTTGTGGTGAAGAAGTATCATCTGTCTCTTGGTTAGATTAAATTTAAATATAAAATTCATTCCCATGCTCAAGGAATAGTTTTTCTGCTACTTTAGATGTCAAGAGAGAGGCAGAACAGCAGTGCTGCCTCACGGGCCTCTCGCACTCTCATCTCTTCCCAAAGGTTTGGTGGTTGGTTTTTCAATTAAGTAATGACATTTAACTTTTCCCACTTTATTTATGCACACCGATTTTGCTGAGCAACCGTCACTGAAGATAGTTAGACTGTTTTTGCCAAACATTGAGAGGCAAAGTACAGGTCCAAACTACAGAAATGTGAAACCCAAGCTGAATTCCACTAAAAGAACTGTTTAACAGAAAATTAGCTCAGGGCCTACAACCACGCTCAGAGCATCTGTTTGGATGACATCAGACATATACTCTGCCACCATGCACAATAATAATAATAATAAAAATTTTTTAATTGCCATTCATGAAAAAAAGTGTTTTTACTCCATTGCTGTTGCTTCCAGGCAGGCAGCCTTCCAGACTGCTTGAACACTTGTTCTTTTATAATGCCAAGAAACAACACAAACTTTAATTTCTGCCCCAAAACATTTTTTTTTTACTGTGCTTTCATTTTAAATAAAATGTAATTGATTTAAGGGCTGAACAACAGACAAGAACACATAATGGAAAAATCCCACATACTGTTGTTTTTTCCAAGATATCAGAATGGGTGGGTGTCTAGTAACTTTTTTTCCCCTCTATTTCCACACCTCTTTTTTTCAGTTCTATTAGAGAACATCAGGAACCCATTTCCTCCACTTGAGAAACATACCACAAGCTCCTTTTAATCACAAAATGCAAGCTGACGTGAAAAAAAAAAAGGCAAAAGGCTCTTACCAGCCGTAGCACGAAGATAAAACTAGGAACTGCCAAAAAGAAAATTGTCTTCTTTAAGGCCGCAATTGGTAGCTCCTGCCAGATTTAAAGGAACTGCACAGAGAGTCACGTGGCACAAGTATTATAAAATAATCCTGCAGTGGAAACAGGTTAGAAAGGAACAGGATGATGCTTCTGAGAAGCAGCTGTTTCAGTGCTATTGCTGCCACTATCACCCACCTCTACAAAATCAATCTGCACAACATATATTCAGAATTATACGATTAATAGCCAGTCCACTTATCTAGTTACAAACAAGTCATTCAAGACTCATATTCTGAGGCATTTCTCATGTTAATAAATCAGAACGTAGATGACAGCAGTTTAAACAGTGTACATTGAGTTTTATTAGAACAAGCACTAATAGCAGCAGTGTACAGAGTGATGGAGACAATGTACTGTATGCACTGAACAATAATAATTATACAATTGCACTTCTTCAGAGATCTATTAGAAAATGCTTTTCAGTAAACAGTTTCCCAAATCTAGCATTGTTTGGATTTGCCTCTGAGGAAAAAAATACAAAAAATATGCTTTTTTTTTTTTTTGGTAAGGCATTAGCAACATTCATTGGCAGGCTAAACAAGTCATTTGTACATGCATTATCCAATTACATTGCAACAGGTAAAAGAGCATCATGTTTCCTCAAAAACTAAAATTGTGTGTGTGTTTTTTGGACACAATATCCTGATAAATCCGGCTCAGCTTGAAGGAAACAGATGACATCTTTTGTTACATTTTAGAGCACAACAGAAACTATAGCATAGCCAAGTTCACCTTTATTTCCTACTAGAAGCTATAGGACCTTCCTCAGTTGGAGCTGGTATTGTGGGTATTGTCTATACCACACGCATCACAGGATTGAACTCCTAATTAATTTCTCTTGTTTACTACTGCCTCCACTACCACCTCCCTGAATCACGTGTCCAACAGATGCTCCTGTTGCCAAAGGATCATCACCAACACCCACTGCTGCATGAGCTTGTTATTTATTGCACGAGAGGTAGTCGGCGTGAGGCCTCATCTGCATTCAGGGTTACTACAACAGCATGGTCAAAAACAACTCATGGGTGCAAAGACACAGAGTAAGTGCATTGCAGCTGCGCTACGTGAGAACTTGAAATTATTTTTTTCATTGCTGTTTCCCAGCTAGCAAGTGGGTTTGATCTCTGAAGTAGCCAGAGAACTCAATATCCCGAAAACAGTAATTCTACTGATGTGCTAAAGCCTAACAGGAGAGAGGGGAGGCACTTTCTCACATTCATGCTTTTTGTAGGCTGAGATTTGGAGCATGCTCTTAGTTAGCCATCCCTTCTTCACAAGTCAGCAAAAGTAGTCTCCTGCTCCCCTCGGCATATGGCACTAGCAGCCTTTGCTCTGGCTCACACCAGCCTGAGGAGAGCACAGGGAAACAGGGACAGGAATTGCAAATATTCGCACAATTAAGCTTGCCAGAGTGAGACATAGTATGATTAATTGTCAATGATCTGATCTCCTGCTTTTTCTTCCACATGTCATACATAATTGATCTTTGCAGAGATGTGAAGTTAACTGATTCTTAAACACTGTAAGCCCCAGAATAAGGTCCCAAAATGTAAAAGAGCCAAAGTTGAATAAATTGCTCTGACTGGCAAGCAGTGAAAACAGCTGCATTTCACACATTGATCTTCCATGAGACTGTCCACATGGTCAAAAATAAGCTCAAGTATAAGTAGCTGAATATCTATGCTGGACTGTACGATAAGCCTGAAACTGAAATATGATTTGGGCAGCCAGACCATCCACTCCCCTGGAAGCTCACTGAGTTCAATGGAGTATCAACAGGAGCTGCTCAGCCTCATCTGCATTGGTGTTCATTTGTTTAAGCACATAGGGATTAGAAATCGAGTGCTACAAAGCCTGGTGCAACCACGTACATTGCTTTGATTTCTTAAAAATGTCAACATTGAGCCTTTTCATTTAAACATGAATATCTACATCTTTTTAACTGAATTCAATGAGACAATTTGCAATAGGTATCCTAAGGATGTACTGGCGCCTGTGCAAGATCAGAGTCCAAGCACAAAAAAACATGGGGTGTACATTGCTGATTAGCTATTGCATTTGAATTAAAGGTCTAATACAAATTATATCCTACCTATGTTTTTCATCAACTGTTGATGCTTAGTAACTGTAAGCAGTAGAAGTGCTTTTTACAGGCACAATTATAGTCAGTATTTGGAGCATAGGATCAAGAAGATGTAAAGAATCATCATCCTGAAAGATCCCCCAAAATGGCAAACAGTCAAGCAAAAATGAGTGAGCATTTGCAGGAAAGCAATCAAGATGAAGATATTTTTATTATTATTTTAAATTACTGAATGTACTATGAATCACTAAATTTAAACCTTTAAGAATTGCAATACTTTAAGTAGTTTATACAGCTTTTAACACAAAGATTTGCACATCAATTTTCAATTGAGTCATTTAGAAATTATGGTACTGACTTTTTTTTTCCCCAGTATCCTTTTCACCTTCATCTTCTTATGGAAGTCCACAGTGAACTCCTGAGCATAAAATGAAGGGTGCTGCGGGTGCAGTTTAATATTGCAGTGTTCAAAAACAATGTTTTCGGCAATGTTTCTGTATCTGGATACATAAATGCTTCTTCTTTTCTTTTTTTTTCCTTTAGTGACAGTTTTCTATTCCTTTTAAACAACATAAAATTTTTTGTCTGGTGCATCAAGGTACGTAGACCCTTTGCAGTTACAGTGTTACTGCCCTCCAGAACAATCACTGTCTATCTGTTACTCAAAAAGCAGCACTGACTCTTTATGTCGGGTTTCTTAGAAAGCAACTATTTGCTTTTAAAATTCATCTTAAAAAAAAAAAAAAAAGATGAAGCAAGTTTCTATATACCTTTCTAGCTACCGCAATAGTATAATCACAGTGGAAAGACTCTGAGGACCTCCTTTTACCAGGATGCTATACAAAGGTGCACAAGAAATCAACAGAGTTGTTGGTGTGGGGGTTTTTGTTCTTTTTTTTTTTTTTTTTTTGGTCAAATAAGCACAGAGATATGGAAAATCAGCAAATAATTCCCATTTAGCTATTTATGTTTTGACATTTTTACATAGTAAAGAAATGGTGCGAGGTTGTTTCCCATCTGAAAGTAAATGCTGATAAAAGTAATGAAGCTCAGTAAGCAAAGTAAAACTGACAGCTAATCTAAACCTTACTCTTATAATGGCATTTTCAGCATGTGAGCAATCTATAAATACTGGAATTTACTACGTCACGTGTGCGTATGGGAACTAATCTCACCATAAAGTGTGACATTGCTCCCACTTTGTGCAAAAGGAGAGAAAATACAGAATTCTCTGCTGTTGAAATGCTCAGAAATTGCAATTCACCAAAAAGATAATTATACAAAGGGAAGTAGATACAGACTGAAAGAAGAAAGCTTGCTACTGGTTTCAACAAAGCGAATGTACCTCATCTCCTAAGACAAAACTATCGTAATGATCTCTCTGGATGCCACAGTAGTTCAATTTTATGATGGCTTCTTATACACTAAATAAAGCATCTGCTTCAGAAAACCTGCTGTAACAGTTAAAGAACAAGCAGTTTGGTGAAGGAAAAGATTTCAGACATAAGATGCTAACAGCTTGATTTCTCACGTATTATATAGTAAATAACAGACACAAACCAATATACAAAAAGGAATCCCATCCAGAAAAAAAAAGCCTAAAAGTATTTATTTTGGGTCCACACAAAATTTTAGTGAATGATTATTCTAGGTCTACCTTGATCTGGGAACTGGAGGTTTAGCAACATCTGAACATCAATTGCATGAGAGGAGAACCATCCTCCATGTCTGTCAAGTTCCAAACACTGTTTAATTTTTAAAACTCAAACTTGACAAGTAATTAATTCTTAGTGGGGAATGAATGCTTGAAAATAATTAGTCTATAAATAATTTTAAAGAAACAAGAACACCGCTTTTACTAATTATAGCAAAAGCTTAACTAAGCTATTAGTTGCTATCTTTGCATATATGCCTGCATACCAAAATACATTCATTAACATCTGTTCTCAGCTCATAGTCACATCTTGTTTGAAACTCAGCTGAATATTAAATTTTGTTGTGATCTGAATTTGTTATGCTACCTTTAAACCACCAAAGAATATCAGTCACACTTATTTTAAGAACTAAATAGACCTCAATTCTATCCTCATATTAGAATGATAATTTTCAACACTAACTTCAAGATAGGTGACAAATGCAGGTTTAAAATTTTTATGTATTATTTCATTATTGCTGGTCTGATCTCAAAATATTTTTTATAAAATATTATGCAAGTACAATGATAGTTGTACATCACATCTCTATTTATTCAACACAGTTAAAGAAGCTGTCCTGAATTCTCCTCTGCCCAGAAAATACTGAAGGTTAAACTAAAATTAACTTTTTAAATGCTACTGTAATATTCCTGGTTGAGGTGAATTTACCAAAGGAAGAGGACTATGAGACAAAGGAACACAGGATTACAAGAAAAGAAATCTGAACTTGCAATCTTGTCTACTGCTGACTGTCCTTGGTGGGCATGAGAAATCAGCCCAATAGGCTCCAATTGTTACAAATGCAATCATAAACAGCAATACAGTTCCAGGAAAAAAAAAAAAAAAAGGAAAAATATTTATTTGTGGCTGAACTGACAGGCACAAGGAAGAATTATTCTGGTTGAATATTTATCACTCTAAGTGCTGCTTTTGTATGACACTTTCATCATAAGGATGCCCAGAGTATAAACAATTAAGTTACCCAATTCTGTGTTTTTGCAGGAATCTGCTCACCTCTTCACATTTTGCATCCCTAATAGTTTGTGGCAGGAAGATTATAACTTAGCGTAAGATATCCCTCATTCACTAACGCACACTTTTACGAGTAGCAGTAAATATGGAAATATGTTTTAGTGTTTCATGGGAGACAACATTGGATCACTGCTCTAAGGGTATATATAGGTAGCTTTGCCACTGAACTGTTCAAAGGTCATGACAGAATATATTACATGCTGCTGATTGGAATATATGTTCCAACTTTATGGTTTCTCTGTTTATAAAATCTATAACTTTCTTTGTCCACATTACCAACATACTTTTACCAAAATGTTGTCTACAGTAGCTTTTATTTATAAATGGAATAAAACTTTCCCTCACCTTCAGAATTCATTCTGAACAAATGTCACCAATCCTCCCTTTTCTCATGCTGTCATGAATCAGTGGAAAGAGAAATGGTATTAACATAACCTGCCTGGAACAGATTTAACAGCTGCTCTGACATTTTAATTCATGCAAGTTTGAAATTTTCCTATTTTTTTCTATTTTGTTACAATGGTGTCACTGACAGAATTGCTGTCATTAGTTTCACTGTTCTCTGTTGCAGTCTTTCTCTCCCTTCTCTGAGGTATGTCAGAGAACACAAGGGAAAAAGAATTAAAGACATGATGGGTTTAGTAATACCACAAAACTTGACAAAGGAGGAGATGGGTATATAAAGCAGCTACAAGTACATTGCTGTCACTTTTTAACTTACAAGATACCATATAAAAGTCTTCCAAAGGAGGTTTTAGAAAGAGGCTTTCAAATTTAGTGGAAGAAAGATGGAATGTGTACCAAAGCTCATCAATGAAGGGGTTTATACACTCAAGTTTAAGGAGCAAAGAATGTGTTTGCTTTTGTAAGTAGACCCCTTTACAGTATATAACACAAAATAAAACAGACTGCTGTAAATAGGCCATTTCTTTCAGCTTACTGAGATTCTTAACATTCTTATGGATGCCATTCACTTTTCCAAGGTAGCTCAGGGAGATATCCTCCCCAGGAATAATTAAACCTTTATTCACACACACAGTCTAGATTCTTCTGTTAAAAACAACTATGACAAAAAAAAAAAAAAAAAAAAAAACTTTCTCCATGAAACTTATGAGTGATGTGAAATTATAATAAAAGTAACCAGGCATTCCCTTGCAATTTTTAGCAGAAGAACACAAAAATTTAGTAGCAATTGTATCCTTGACCACCTCTACTTTTAACAATATGCACTCAAAAGAACAAACTAAAGTTTTATACTATTTTGATGACTGTTACTTAATGCCAGCCAAGAAGAAAATGCTAGATAGCAGCTCCAGTAGTCACTAAGATAAGCAGAAAGTTGTTAGCTTTCTCCAAGGTCTGTTTATAACACAGGCTGACTGGTGAGGACATTCCAGTGTTTCTTACACAATTTTGTTAACGCTGATCGTTTTTCCCCTAGCCACATGAAACTCTCTTTAACATAATCCTTCCATTTTAGTGTATGAATACAAATAACTACCTTTCAGGTAGATTTAATCTAAAAACTCTTCTTGCTTTCATTATGCAGCTCCAGTATTAATCCTGACAACTGAAATAGAGGTAATTCCTCAGCTTACAACTGCAGCCAATGACATTTTAAACAGCTAGTGTTGATCTCTGTCTCTGATCTCACCAGTGCTGGCAATGTGCACGTCCTGCAATATTTGACATCACCCTGGTATCTGTTGTTCAAACAGACCTCACAAATAACATAGAAGTTCATTCAGAGTCAGAAGATCAAAATGAGGAGAAAAAAGGGTAATGGTATTTGTAAGATGACCAGAGTATTACAGTAGGATTACATTTTTAAAGCCAAATACAAAAATAGTTTATTTCATGCAACCTACATCAGTCTAGAAGTAGAATGGGTGTTGAGATGACTTTTTAATCACAGTAAAACTATGAAAATCAACTCATATTCAAATTTTATCTCCTAGTGAGGTAACGATTTCTAATACACAGAAAAATCTGCCATCTTGTTAATATGGATCCAAAATAGGAATGAAGTTAAGTAAGATGTCATGACTTTTGATGAAAATAGCTATTGTTAACCAATCATATCTGCAGTACCGGAACAAGGAACAAACTGAAGTACACTTTAAAATATTAATTGAAAGTACATGTCACTATTGTTGAACTAAAGTATAAGGGCTGTGTATTTTATACACAAATATGTACTTTGAGAAAACAGAAAAAAGCGAAAATGTCTTTGTAATAAAAGTCAGAACTTCTTAAATTGTTTAAGAGTTTTTAAATACACTAATTTTCACCGTATACTAAACCTGTAGCAATTAAATCTACTAAGTAAGCATCTTTTATGCCTTTCCAAAGGAAATACTGCCTGGCTGAATGGAGGAGTTTTCAGTGGGCTGAAAACTGCCTGAATCCCCAGGCTTGAAGGGCACTGACCAATGGCTTACACCCCACTGGCAACCAGCAAGGAGGGGTTAATTCTGGAGCCTTTATTGATGGACATCTCACCAGTGACCTGGGCAAGGACACAGATTACACCCTAACAAGTTGGCATTAAATGAGGATTCAATGGCATACCAAACAGCAGAGCTTCTGTCAGGAGGACCTTGCTCAGCCTGAGCCCTGGGCCATAAGACACTTTGTGAAGTTCAACAGAAATAGAAAGGTCTCCACCTGGGGCACAAAAATCCCACAAGCTGGCATGGACGGTCAGGCAGAAGCAACCCTGCCAAAAAGCAGCAAGTGCTTACAGCAGGTGCCAAGGTGCAAAGGAGACTTCCCACCACACCGCAGGAAATCTGAGTGCACTGCACTGGCAGAAGGGTGGGCAGCCTGCCATCCCCCTCACCTCAGAGACGGTGAAATCTCACAGGATGTCTGCAAATCATAGTTTGGGCACGAGCCCCAGGACCTGCCTTTTAGTAATCCATTCTCTAGAAACAGCAAAAATATGTCCCAATGTCTCCCCAAGGTTGCAGGAAAAAAGTAATCGATATTACACAGAAAACAGAGAATTCTGTACTATAGGAAACAGCCCTATGGCACACCTGCTGGCACTGTTAGAATTCTGGTAAAGACAACAATATCTTGCAACACTTTGCTTTGCAATTCCTCTAGCTAATAATTAACTAATTTAACAATCAGTTAATTTAACATCCAGTAGGTTTAAACAGTTCCTTCAATAGAAAGATTAAGCACATCGTGTTTTTTTAATTCTAAAAATTTGAAAGCTATTTTTCTTTCAATGAGTATCAGATAAATAATTGTAAAAGAATAATCCAAGCAGTGATAACAACCTCAGTGTTCACCAAGTTTCAGTTTGCATTGCAAAGAATGGCATTCAGAAAACACTAGAACACTAAAACTAAATACCTTATTTCTATATTTAAATTAAAAGACAACTTTAAAAAAAAAAAAGAGAGAGAACATGCAGTTTCTGTCCCTCAAATGTACTTGCAATCATGCACTCGTAATACTTTCTAATATCACAGAGAACTGCACACAGACTGGAGTGTAATGTGGGCAAATAATAATGTTGCATTTAAGGGAAGTGACGTAAAATAATTGCTATTTTAGACACAATGTGCCAATTTGATTCATAGTGTAACGCCATTAAAGGAAGTATGATGAAGTCAACTAAATATGATTAAAACAAACAAACCTTTATATATTTTCTTTTTCTTATAATAACAACTGCAGAAAAAAATGGGTTCAAGTAGGAAAGAAAACTATATCATTATTCAAATAATTCACAATTTTCTTTGGAAGAAATCCTGGTAATCTGCACATAACTTTTTATACCAAGTATTCATAAGCCATGTTTAGTATTCAAAATTTTTTAAAATTCTACCTAATATTTTCTTTAGGTTTTCATACTTGTTCCTGATAACATAACTGTGTGAAGAAGCTGGAATACAGCAATAGCTAGTTGCTCTGCCTTACAAACAAGGTCGAGAACTAAATGGGTATTAAATAATCACAGTAATCTCAGCTCTGTAGGGACCTGACTGTGCCAAAGGAAGAGGCAGGTAGAGGGATGGGTACATGTGGTATTCCACTGAGAGCTGTTCACGCAACTCTACTGGCAGGATCACATAGCTACCCAATCATTCTTTTAGGTCTCATTACTGGAATCAATCTTAAAGAGAAAAAAAAAAAAAAAGGAGTGCATTATGTATGCTGTGTATATGTAGAATGGAAGACTAAGTCATACCATATGAAATGTAATTTTTACCTAATAAAGTTATTTTTTTCTTTTATTAAAACCTGTCTTTCTACTCTTTAGTGTTTCCAAGATTTTCATACAGAAAATGCCAAGACTTCTCCCACATATATTAACTGAGGCTTAGCAACACATATGAGACTTGGTTCCTAACCAAAAAATATAGGATCACTTTATGAAAAACTGTAAAATATAATTTTGCACAAAAGTTATTTTGGCAACACAAGTAGTAGTAGCTATCTACAATGCATGGGAGCCTCTTCCCTACTCTCAACTATAAACTTAGATAAGAAGAGTGGATGGGGAAAGAATGGAGCCAGTAAACAGCATGTGTGGCAGAAAACATTAGTTGCATTTAAAGTACTATCCAACCTCTGGAGCTAAGCCAGAGACCTTCCCATGAAATCTTTCTGTGCTTTAACACTGTTGCAAAGCTTCACGGAATCCTAATTGTATAAGCAGTTACAGAGAAATGAGATTCGCTGTAAGACCATGTCCACTCTGTGGTAAATGATCACATCTCAGAATCAGTCATTTAGAATATGAATTTTCTGACTAGCTATTCATATGCATTTACCAAAATTGCCTCAAATTTAACCAGTTAGCAGCTTCTTTTCAGTCTGATTATACAGTCAGCTTCCCAAAGTTAAAGCATGTACAGTAGATCTCGTTTCTCTGAAATACAGTTAAGATGTTTGTTTGTCTTTTGATTTTAAATAATACAGGTTCTCTAATATTTATAGCATGATAAAATCCTAGTGCTTTAAAAATCTGCCCTTCACACAAGCCTAAGCATACATATTTTAAAATGACTTATTGTACATCTTCATATTTTGTTTAAGGCATGAACAATGGCATGTGAATGGGAACAGCTTCCAGAAAAGCATATCTTTTTGACAAGGTCAGTCCAAGCACATCACACCAAAGGACTAACCTGAAGCCAGAAATGACAGTGTGGTGACGCAAGAGTTTTTAACAAAAATAGTTGAAACAAAATGGATTTTTTTTCTGTTTTTCTTCCTCATTTTTTTTTTAATTTAAATTACATTACTCGTAATGTCTGTTTAAAGCACCGGTTGCAGTTTTGTGTTTACCACCTCTTCCGAGTGACTTTGGATAACTCATCTGCTTCTCTTGTTCTGACTTTTCAGTGTATGAAACTTTAAAAGGTTTCTGTTTTTTCCTTTTTCTTTCTTTCCTTTTTTTTTTTTTTATTATTTTTTTAATGGCTGCTGCAAAATTAAAAAGATCCAGAAGTGGTCAGGGGCCTGGTCTAATGCACTTTCAAAAGTCCGTTATAAAGATGAATATAAATGCAAATGATAGGTTTTTCCATAGACCCACAAACCACGCTTAGCTATAAGAATCACATTGTGCATAGTTATTTTTTCTTCAGAGAGTGATATGTTTACTAGATCTACATTCTCAGTTTACCAGAGCACGGGAATTTCTACTTTACTAAATCCAGGATCCTTTCGCAGTTCCCAGTAGGTTTCATTGGTAACCCAGGCTTCTCTTTGATTAGCATCGATAACTTTTCTGTAGAAGAAAAAAGAAAGATAAAGGTCTGACCATAGATCTCTGCTCCTATACAATATGCAATCAAATCCCATACCTCTCTGATCTAACCCCAACATTAAATCTGACTTAATATTTCAAAAGGAGGCAAGAACAGTCAGGGATTTAAAAACAAAAATCAATCTCTGTCTGTGCCAGAAGTAGAAAGTTTAGAAAACAATCAAACCCACAAATCCATTGTTTGATCTTGGTAAGCAGGTTTTAGAGCTACAAAAAGCCTCTTTGGTCATAACAGATTCAGGTTCTGTGCAGGGGATCAAAAAACAGATCTAGCTTGCAGAACACTTGATTGTTTGCTCTGTATTATGTTCATTTTCCACTAAAAAAAACACACCAATCACTTTCAATCTGTTCACTTCTGATTCCCCAAGCTATCACACTATTTGACATTTGATATTCTTGATTCAGAAGAATGATTAATTAAAAAACTCCACTCTCAAAAATAAATCAACTACAATTTAAATGCATATATATATATACATTTATATATACATTATATGTATGTGTGTGTATGTATGCTTTTTTTGTTCAGGTCCCTATTTATTACTTTGTTTATGCAATGGCTTAAAACAATAGTCTCCTAAGAGCTAGCAATGATCTAAGCTAACAGCTCCTAGAATGTTATACTTCTATTCCATTTCAAAGTTCAAAAACCATTGGCCATGTGGTGCAGCAGAATTGTTAGCTGTTGCCCATTGTGAGAAAATGATCAGATACTCTCCATTACAAAGCTTTAAACTACATAAAAATTGCTTCAGACTGAGACTAGGTATCTGATCATTACAATTGCCATTTTCCAGGCTTTCATGATTAAACAGATTATGCTGGTGGTAATTCATGTAGTTCTTTGTCCAGTTACACCACTGAAAACAGAGAGAATTCTACTGAAATGAAAAGACTCACTTAAAAAATTTGGGTACATATTCAATGCTGTTTTCTTCCATGTGCCGCCTCCGACTTCTCTGGAGTTCTTCTATTCTTTGTTTCTCTGATGCTGCTGCTTCTACATTTCCTTCTTCCAGAAGCCTGTATGGATAACAGCAGGCCCTATAGCAATCATACAGTATCCAGAACAGGGGATTTTCCAGCAACAGTCATCACAAAAGACGAGCAGAAACCAAGCCTGTTGTCTGTGGTTTACTCACTTTAAGATCTAGTCAGAACCCCATAAAATGAGAATAACTGATATTTGACTCCCCAGTTGCATGTACTTGACCTTCACCCTTAGGCATACAACTTCTTTAGCTACTTCAATGCATCACAGATGCCGAAGTAGTGTGAACTGAGAATTAGGAGGGAATTAATATTGCCTCCATTCACAGCTGGAGGGCACGACGTTACAGAGCATGTCTTTCTAGCTTGTCATGAAGAATCCTACCTCTGCTAAAAGACTTGTATTATAGCTCTACAAACAGGATACTTTCTACTCTCCCTCAACTGGGTAAAGCAGAAATTTGATTGCAGTACTGAGTACCTTCTCTGCTAGCAGAATCCTCCAAGTTCAGACTGTAGTGAAGACAGACAAAATTCAATACTCAGCCAAACCCAGCCTTAAAATGACCAAATATTAGGTGTTTAAACAAGCATTCTTGCCTTTGATCTGGCCTGAATCGTGCATCTGTTGTAGGAAGAAGATCTTTCAGCACAGGATCTAACTCATTGAGCTCAATAGCAAACCTCGTGAAGCCATAATAACGTTCATAATTGGTTGGCATGGAGCCTGTATGCATATGCATGAGAAACAAAGAAGTTTTTACTATTACTATTACTCTGAATATGCAAGAGACTCATGTATTTATTAAATTATAAAAGCAAAAAATACTAATATATTTTACCCTTATATACAGTTACTAAGCATCAAGAGCTATTCTCTAGATAGAAAAACGTTCACTCAGTATTAATTTCAACTGCTTATTTTTCATAGGTTGTCATTATATGCTAATAGATTCAAAATGTTTATGATCTTTAATTTTTAAATAAAAATTACTGTTTTTAAGATTTTTAAGCTAAACAGTTTCCCGGTCCTAGGAAAGCAGGCTTATCAGACATCTATATAAAAGCTAACCCTAGCTAATCTTCAGTGTTGATTTTGGAACATACACTTGCTTGAAGACTGATTGGGCACTGTTCTGAACCTTTAGCACTAAGAGCAATCAGAGCAGAGTGGGTGCAAAGCATTAGCAATAATGACAATTCCTGGATAATCACTCTGCACATATGAAAAATACTGTATGTGCAAAGGAAGAGTAATTTAACACCAAAGTCTCTAAGTAAGCAATAAGGAAGCTGAATTCAACTACTGAAATTACAGGAGCTCACCATCTCTGAAGACCAATCCTTCAGTTTAATAAAGGACTAAGACAGCAAACTTGGTAAAATGGTATTTCCTATTCTGTTGAATCCAAACAAGTTACCCTCTCTCTGTGAGAAAGCAGTCAGGCAGACCCAGACACCTGATTATTTTCTTAATTTTATTCTTAGTTTGTCCCCCAAAATATACGACCAGAAGTCAGACCAAGATGTAAAAGTCTAGGCCCTGTAGGAGCATTTCCATTTACCATTATTATAAACTCCTGCAAATTCTTATTTATTTATCTAGTCAAAAAATTATTTCCCCCATAGTATTTTGTGTATTTAAAATGATGGCTCAAACTGCTTTACACAGTTTAGAGTTATACCATGGTGCTCGCCAGAGTTTATCACAAGCTTCTTACCTGGCCTCCATACACATTTGGCTGAAGGTGCAACCCCACAGTAAAGACCTTCATGCCACTTTCCAAACAAGCGATGCACCACCTTCCCTTCTTGATCTATCACAACACCTTGGACTTCATTTACATTTGAATTCCAGTAGTTTACCTGCAAGTTTAATGAAGAATTACTAGTCAACTATCATGTTACTCTGTACCAAAACAGTTACTGCATGAATCTTAACTGCCCAAATTTTGTATTAGAAATGCTCAGCTGAAACCAAGAATAACCGTATTCAAAATTCAGATGATTTGATTATTAATTGCTTTAGTTTGAGAAACCTTGAATGACTTGATATGTGGTTTCGGTATAAGGTATTCAAGTACAGTTAATTACCAGAACATAGGGGAAATATATTGTTGTTCATTAACCCAAATCCCAAAAGATAGAGCAGTAAAAATGACACTTTGAAAGCTGCAAGATCAGAAGTACCTAACTCTCTTCTTTCCAGATGGGGAGATACTGAATATATATATAAAGGAAACCTTTGATGGGTCCAGCACACTACTGTTTGTAGCAGGGAAGACTCTCAGCCAGTATTACTTGGTATTTGCTTTCTGTTTCTCTCTTCCGTTTTGCTTTTCTTAGACACATTTAACACCTTCATCTAGTGTTGGTCACTCATCAGAACATCCAACAACACACGAATTTCAGATATGCAGTGATACACCATTGGTCACACTGCAATGGTATCAGCATGTTTTGTCACAATACAAAGACAAACTTGTTTTAGGGAAAATAATTGATACTAACATATCTATACATTCATCTGTTTTTATATATGGTTCCTGCCTGGATATTAAAATAGTGTGAGCTATTGAAGCCAAAGAGATAAAATACAAATGGCCAAATTCTAGCAAAAGCAGAAGTAATATGGCACAGAAGTCTATACCATGACTTTGCATTTTCATAGTATTAATAGATAAGAAATTTTGTCATTTTATTTTTAACCTAAAAACAACAACAGTATAGCACACAGGTGTATAGCAATATAAGACATTGATATCAAACGTACCAGTTCAATGGAAAAGTCACACTACTTGACATTGCACTCTTACTTGACGATTTAGATATTCTCAAATGTTGGTAAGACAAAACGTGGAATGTGGATTTCCGGAATATTGAAGAAACATCTCTATACATATTTTAACTGTATACTTTTATAAATAGATGATATGCATTAGAATACATACACTACCTTGACAAATGTGAGTTTACAAATACAAACACTGCTTTTTGTGTTTCTGATAGTAATCTCTCCATAGTGCTCTATCCACCTCCTTCCACTAAGGATGTTATGTATGCACGTAGTGACTTTGTTCCAGACATAGTAATCTCCATACCTAAGAACAGATTAACAAGTAGTTGGTAATATAAATTAATCAAGATCATAAATGAGAAAAAAAGTAAGCCATTATACAATTTCATATTCCTCAAAAATGTTTGAAACAATAGCTTACTTGATTAAAATCATAGGCTCTGGGCACATTACTGATCCTCCATGGAGGAAGTCACCTATGGTCTAGTGTGGAGAACTGAGGAATGATGCTATGAACCACAAATCAAGATAGCATGAGCCACTGAAGTCCTGCACGGCAAATTCACTTTCCCCAGAGCATTAAGGTGCTTTGACCTTAATTCCAGGAGCGCTGGACCCAAAGATCGACATAAGGCTGGATTTAGGCCACAGGCAGACAATGCAATTGAATTACAAATAGAACAAAATAAACGTGGAAGGAAAGAACAGAAAGGAAGTAGGCAGGAGCTAACTGGCACACCATCCCTTTTCCTTTGTAACAACTACTCGCACTCAGAGCACCTCTGTTGTCAAACAAGGGACTAAAATGAGGGAATTCTATTGTGCAAAGCACATTCTCCTTCAAAGACTGAGGGACAAATATGGAGACAGAAGACAAAGCTGCTCACAAGTGCATTTACTTCAATTTCAAGAGATGAATAAAAAGGTGAAATGGAGTCCCAAAGAATGCCATCCTGGTAGAGTCAGAAAGAAAAGTGGCTGCAACATATAGGAGCAGGAATAGTACTGCAAAACCTGCAGATGTATTTAAAATATCCTCTCCTTGCATATTCTCAACTTACAACCAGCTTTATTTATATTGAAACTTCTTCCTCTCACTACTCAGTCAACATCTGAAGAACATTTTTGGGCTTTGACATTTTGAAAAATGACGTTGCATTATCAGTTCTTCTGAGGAAACAGCACTACTGAGAGCTTTAGTAAGGACAGTATTAGCTGCTGACAGTCCTATATTGCAGCCTTGTTTTGAACAGTTGATCACTACTGTATATGTAGAACTTGTGTTTTCTCTCCTAAAACATTTCTATTCTCCTGTCTGTCAGTTTCTAGAGAGTTCATACATTTTTCCTCCAAAAACCCAAATGAATCTTCAGGCTTAGCAATGCTTCCGTATCCCCATCTGTAGACTCAGGAGAAATTTGAGCTAGGCGCTGTCACCCATACAATTCATGCGATCTCTGCATACGCTTTACCCAATCCAGTCACAAAGCAGCTTAGATTAGACTACACCAAAGACCAAACCAAAAGGAAATAAAAAGGAGCTTACTTTGGAAGAGTCACATTCAAGGTTCCAACTGGCAGAATTTCCATTGATTTTCCCCAAAACTTGTTTTTCCACCTGATATCTGAATATAATAGTGAAAGATTGTGAAAGATGTACAAAACCAAGAAGACCAAAGTCTTCCATTCATAGTGATCTGTGGTAGATGATGTGATCTATACTACACCATCCAGTTTAAGACAGGGCCATATGAGGTTGTCATGAAAATACAAATAAATAAATAAATAAATATAAAACAACCTAGAAAATGGCATGAGGTCAGAAAAAATAAAGAGAATTTTGATTTTCTTCTAGGAGTTATGCCTGTGTTACATCACTGTCAAACCTCTCATGAGAACATTCCATATAAATTAAATGCAAATGCCAGTAGAGACAAGAAAAGAAACAGCTGCTTGTTCAACTGTGTAAAAAGAACTGCTTGTGTTTATAAGAAATAACAATTTTCTTGATAAAAATCTTTTAAGCAGAAAAGTATAAACAGACTGCAAGTGACAAGGAAAGTTGTAACACATCTACTCACTCTTCAAAATGAGAATTTGGAGTGAAGTAATTCAGAGCATGAGTTTGTAATATGTTACTACAAAAATTGTAAGTATAAAAATTTGGGGTAAGTTCCAAACACAAAGCTCAGCTTGTACAAAGTTTTTACTTGCTAATAAAAAAGGTTTTATGCTTTTGAATTAAAAAGGTATACCTTGCCAAAACACAAAGTTCTTCGATTCACAGTGACAGGCCGAAATGGGAGGATGGTGGCTAACCTGAAAAATAGTTTGGCTGAGTTAAAAGCAATTAATTTTCATTTCTAAGACAATACAACTGTTACTGCAATATAACAATATTAAATAGCCCACACTATCTATTAGCTTATGTTGCTATGAAAACAGATGAAACTTATGCTTCAGTTTTACACTATGTACTTTAAACAACACTACTACAGTGATTAATATGAAAACATACCTTCTTGTATTTAATGAAGTTCACACATACCACCTTTTTTTTACTATCAAGAAAACAAACCTTTTTTAACCAGAAAATAAAAACAAGGTCAATCTATTAATCAAAGAAACCAACCTCTAAACATAACCATCAGTGTCCATCTAGAAATAAGCCTTACCTGCTCTGAGAAAAATCGAAATCCTTTGTCCTCTCTAATACATTCATAAGTTTCACCAAGCACTGGGTTAAATGGCTTGCTTCCCGCTCTAAAGTATGTACAGGCATAACCTGACGCTGCAAAAGCAGCTATTAGAACCTGTTGAAATGCAGACAAGAATATAAGAAAAAATACGCAAAGATTCCTGTGCATGTACCATCACTGTAGGGTATCACACATGTTTTTTGTGAACAGGAAGAGTGAGAGAGGACTCTGCACAGACCTCCACACAACAGCTCCCTTTTTAATATAGACATAAGAAGTGCTACGCTAAATTTATTACCATGCGTTCATAAGGATCATCTGTTTCTGCAGCCTTGTCCAGGAGTTCACTGTATTCCAGCTCTTCACAGAGGTGTTGCAAGGTATTCAGAGGTTCATTTAGCTCAACTGGCATGGATACTTTGGAAAGATCTTTGCCAATGTTATTTCTCAAAATATTCCACAGATTGATGTTACTGGTGTCAGGACTGGGAGCTGGGAGACAAGTTCGCCGTCCGTTCCTGAATGCACCTCCTGTTAGCTCACCATTGAGAACTGAGAAGAGAAAAAAATACTATCACAACAAAGCACCACATTAAGAAAAACAGATTTATTCCTTGAACCAAATTCACCACCAGAACAAGCAAGGAGCAGAGTTGGTCTTGTATAGAGAAGCAGTAAGTCTGGTACATGAACAAAACCAACATTATTTCCCAAAGTTCAAAACATAGCAATATACTTTGCCGAGAAATGTTGTCTGCAACACTGGTGTTGTCCTCTGATATATTATCACTCACATCGCTGATATAAGATTCATCATCAGAAGCCTAAAAAATAAAATATCAATTAAGTCAAATATATATAAAGAATACTGACAAATTAGACAAAAATAATTACTTGAAACACTAATACTCAAAGAAATCCTCTGTACCCAATTAGATATATTTTAACTAAATTAACTAGATTTTTCAATCAGTCCATACCGCCAATTTGCTAACAGTGTCAAAACAAATGCTATGCTCTCCTTATGTTCTTGAACTGCTATTACGAAGCCAAATGTAGGCATTAAATTTGCAAAAGGGTGACTTCAAATGAGATCATGGATCAACAAAAAATTGACAATACAACACACTGGGGTTGGTGGTGAGAAGAGACAGTCAGGCTCCTGGTCTTTATACAGAATCCAACATTAAAATGTAGCTTGTATGTCAGCAAAAAAATACATAGACATTGACCTATCATTTTGCAAAACAAGAACTACATTAGCATTAAGACTACTTTTAAGATTTTTTTTTTAAACATACGAGCAGCCCGAGCTCTCAAACTCTATAAATGACTTATTCTTTTACATTTATTAGACAAATTTAATTACAAAAGAAAGGATTTTCATTTTAAGAAAAAAAGTTTTATTGGAGTCTGATGGAGTGTCTGCCATTCAGATCAGCTGAAGTGAGCCAAAAACAGACTCCAGTTTTGGGGATTCAAAGGCTTCTACTGCAATCCAGAGAAACTGATATTGAGAAAAAATTAATAGTTTATCATGAGCCCAAAATGGGATGAAATTGCTCATTTTAAAATTTGCTTTAGAAGGGCAGTGCAATTTTACAGCTGAGGAAAATAAACCACTTTTTTCTGCCAAATTTCCTGAAGAGTTTAGCACCTTTAGCACCTAATCATCCACTTGACACAAGCAACAAAAAAAGTATAGAAGACTTTTGCACACTTTACATTCTAGATATTTAAACTCTTTGTCAAAAGGGAAAACTCTGGATTTTCCATAATCTGGAAGGACTGAGAATGTCCCCATTTTGTTTATTTTTGAAATGATACTTTTACTCTCAACTGCTTTCAGCCTTGAATGTGTCTCTTCCCTATCCTGTTTCTCTCAACATTGCTTCACATTGCTTACTTTTAATGCCACAGGCTCTTCTCTGTGCTATGAGAGCAAGCTATGGCTGAGGCTGAAATTGAAACTAAAGCTGTCAGCTTCAGGTAGACACCCTGAGGTCTTTGTCTGACATATGCCTGACAACAGGCAACAGCACTCTCCATATAACATAAAAGAATTGAACACTGTAATTGTTTCCCATTATAAGGCAGCAACTCTGGACAAACCCACCCCTCTGGCAAGCTCATTTTCTGCATGAAGCTGCTATGGTCACAAGCCAGTTGAACTGGCAATTTGTAACATGAAACCGGATTTTCAGGACAAAAAAAAAAAATGCCATTTGTTCCTAAAAAAATTATACTGGACAGTGACAATTTAGAAACAGGATGTTCTCCACTGTCTGAAACTATGGCTTGCTTTTAATTTGCATGGTTTGGAAAATAAAGCTTGAGAAACTCTAAACCTGTGAAATTTTGCCAGAGCTCATCTGCTAGCAAGTTAAAGAGATCGATAATGAAGGTGGAAGCAAACTATAACAGTCTGCTCTGCAGACAACCATTTTATTTAGAATCATGGTAGTTTGTGATCGAGTTTAGCAGTTTTGTAAACAGCTCTCTTAGAATTAATTATAATTAATCACAGATGATTTTCCAAAACTCACATGGAGAAAACAGGTAAGTATGAACAACAAAAGAGACAAATTGGTAATCTCCGCTTGTCTGATGCACAACTTGAATAGGATGCTGAAGTGCCAACCCACAATATACCAGGTCACTTTACAAGATAAATTGCATGGGAAAGGTGGGGACAGCCACGTGACACAGGGCCACAAAAGTATCCAACTGTTTCACCTTCGAGCTTCAATGAGGCAATTTTTTATGCTTGTCTACTTCTCTGATTACAGAGAATAACCTTATATGTATGATAGAAGACCTTTTCTTTGTTTTTAATGAATATTTTAAAATCAAAATCTGCATAGACAGACCTATTTGGTCCTGTCTGTCATCCATCTCTGAAACTGCCATAGTCTATCAAGGACATGTACTGAACATACATTAATTATACAACTTTCAGCTCAGTTTTATACTTCAGGAAACCTCTGCAGCCCATCGTGAGTGAGTCTCATGTGAATTTATCTACATCTTATGTGTTTTGACACCTTTTTACTCTAAGCAGCATTAAAAATAATCATCCACTAGAGGTAGCAATACCTGAATCCATCTGACAGCAAAGCTGCAGCATGCCATCATAGCCTACCTCATTTTCTGATGAGCTGGCAGACAGAAGCACCTCCTGTGCATCAAAGAACTCTGACACTGATTCAGACATAGAGAGCCTGCTCTCATTAGAAACTTGCTGGGACAATGGCAAACTAACATGAATTTGTTCACCTGTCTGCAAATAAAGCACAGAAAAATAAAAGTATTATTTACAATAATAATAAAGAAATATGTATAAAAGGGGTAAATCATCTGAATATTTTTCTATGTCAAATACAGTAAAGACAGCATTTTAGCAGGACTTTTTGTGTACCAAACATGTGAAACTCAGACAAGTACGAAATGAAGTGCAATCTGAGCAGTGACATACATGTCTTCATTTGAGGCCTGCTCAGCATCAACTGCTAAGATTTAGCAGCATGAATAATCACGGAGCTAGTTTTGTATCCAGAGGAACGATTTTGTGGACAATAACCGGATTGTGTCAGACAAGTTTAACCACAAAATTCAGATGAAAAAGACATCTGATCATAATAACTAATATTATTGGGACCTAGCCTTGATACAACCAAAACTCAGAAAGACCAGGAAGTTATAAATTACTTTCAAAATAAATAGCCTTGTTAACCAGTTTTGTAATGTTTGAAAAGTTTGAATATTCAAGAGGATGGCTATAATAAACATTTATTTGCCTTTATTCCATATTTGTATTCCAAATCTCATCTGAATTAATCAATTAATTCTGACTTGCTACTACTAGCGGGAATGTACTCTTTATGGCTTATTATAAAGAGAATTTAACAGCAAAGGTAAGAATTCCCAAACTGTGCCATGTGTATATGGGGACAAGCTAATTTAAATAGCTTGACATATCTTCCTCTTCTTGCTATTTATGGGAAGAACACCACCTTTCAAAAAGTTACCCAACAAGCTTTAAGAAGGGAGAAAAAAAAATTAAGATTCTCTCCATGTACCATTCCACCAAAGTAGCTGCTGCTGTGGAAGCAAACAGGCTTCTGACTTAATCCCCCAATTTATACAGCATAATGCTTCAGGGATAATACAGACGAAACTACTGAAGCCCTTTTAAACACCATTACTCTTCAGATGGGAATGCCACTCCCATTCATCTTACTACAGAAGTCCTGCAAGTGATTTTGTTGACATCTTAATCTTGCCTCTATATAGTTGCCTTAAAATGCACTAACAATAAAAAAATCACAAACAAGCCAAGAGGTCAAAAATCTTTCATTTTTCCCTGGGGTTTTCACTTCGGCTTGTGGCTGGGTTTTGATTTTTGATGAATTATAATGGAAACAGAAGCTCATCTCAGTATTATCAGTATTATTAGAAGTGATTAAAATTTTAATTTTTTGTACAAGCTGGAGGGACTTGGAAAAATACACATGCCCCTACCTGAAAAGGATGCTTGCTCATGTATATATCTACAAACTGTAACATTATATTTATAAAGCAATCAAGAGAGGTGAGAGGGAGACCTGGGATCCTCTTTGAAATACTCCTTCAGTCAGATAAACTTGTACCAAGATAACTATGAATATAATGAAAGGAAACAGCTAACCAACAAAAAATACAAAATAGAAGAGATGGTCATTGCTCAGATCCTCACTGCCAGATGATCTGAATGCACGTGCTGTGCTGTGGCACTGCATCACCTCTATGTTCTGTTACCAGTGTCCAACATCTGGGCTTTTAGAAAAATTGTATGGACATTTTCAAAAATCAAATAAATAAAAGTAACCAGAAACAGATTTTCACCTGCCTTTCTTGTTGGAAAAAATAATTAGGAGACAACATTATGTTAATTGAAACAGTGTATGCATAGAAAATAATGAGTGGAAATGACAAATGGAAAGTATTTTGGTAAAATGCAAGCAGAATGGTTGTCAAAATGACAATATTAATTGCAACATATAACTCACAAATTCAGATCTGTCCTTCTTGTGAGGAAGACAGATTTGAAATTAATATAAATGTTTGGTAATCTGTTGACTCAAGAAAGCAAAACAAGATAGACTATATGTTGCAAACGTGCTATTAATATAGTGCTTGGTTCATAGACTGAACTGTTTGAATGCCACTCAAGAAATTAAACATCAAGCAAGCCCTTAAGCACTTGCAAGATCAGGCTATTAAATGCTACACTGTTCTGTTGATTCGGCAAGAAACTAAGATATAGAAGTGGTTACCTACTGCGTGTTATTGTGTGCTACATTCAAATACAGTAAAACCTCACTAATTCCCACACTCAACAATTAATATTTCAAAGTTGCAGTCCTTCCCTATTTCTCTGCAGAGGCCAGAGTTATTTTGTTAGCTCTGACATACACAAAAGACAGAAGTTTAATTTTTATATAGAAAAAATATAATCTGAAAATTTCTATAAAAATCTACTTTCCAATCTTTAAGATTTGATAATTTGCCAGGTGTGTTTCAGCACTTTCACTTCTCACTTTCAGTGAGAATTAGCAAGGTTTGATTGTACTCTAAATCCATTAAAGGCTGAAATCTTACCTCATCAGGACTAGGGATAATATTTACACTGACAACCTGATCACAAATAACAGATTCTGAATGTATTCTGTTCAAGCGACTCCTTAGTTCAGCATTCTGGTTGAGAGCCTTAAAATAAAAATTGCACATTTCATTTAAAATTAAAAAGCAACTGTTAAACAAGAAAAAAGAAAAAAGAAAAAAAAAAAGCTTATTCTCAGAAATTTTCTAAGAAATCACAGAACTTCCTTTCTTCCGTTTATAGATAAATACCCATTTTGAGATCCTCTCTAACATGACTCAACCTTTTTGTTGGCTTGCTTTCAGTAGTCTTCTAGGGTCAGGGGGAATGGATATTCTCCCACAATATTACAGTTACATTCTACCTTGATTCTTTAGATAGCTCCTTGGCAGCTATACCAGTGGGTTATGTACATCACAAAAATGGAGAGTGAATGCAGCAAGAAAGAATGAAACTGCAAAACAGCTAACAGGAACCACCTGCGAAATTCTTGATTTACAACTCTACAGCACTTTCTGAATGAAGGTTATCAATGCTAAGAGCCCACAAAAGGAAATGGCTTGCTTTCCAGCAGGGAAAAATAAAAATAATAATAAAAAAAAAACATAACCACTAGCATCACTAGGTGACTGTCTATTGAGATCAAGCTGATAAATTTGCATGTATGTGCTCAATTCAAACTACTGATTCATTTGGTATCTGCTGTTTTTTCTCCTTTGTTAAAGCCCAAGCTAGATTATAAATTTGGGTGCACATACACATCACCTGATGTCTAGAAGCACCTCTTCGTTGAAATCCAGAAAAATACAATGTGTTACCCAGAACACGAACTGACTTAAACCTAATACACCCTCAGTGCTAGGGATTATAGAAGCAAACAGCAGACAGATATACTGATTTAGTGGACAGTGTCTTTTATAATACAGTAATAATCTGCTTCTCCCTCCCCCAAGAGCAAACTCTGACATAGATCCCATGATTGCACTGAAACAAAGTAGGACCAATAGGTTAGCTTAAACTGTCTCTGAAAACAGTTTAAATTATTCCATTTTGCTTTATTCTGAAATGGTCTGGGTACGTTCATAATTGTCATCTACCAGGTGAGCAGATACAAGGTTAGACCACTAACAACAGCTGGGCTGTAGCTTCTTAAACTCCTCAAATCTGGCCACGAGACTGGTCAAACCCATCTGTCTGACTGTGCCAAATTTCCACTTACTCACCATTGAGACAATGAAATATGTTTGAAAATTATTTTTAAACTAACACTGGAGGCCAGCAACTATAAGAATGTGACCACCTATTTCACACACGTTACTAGTGAGTCTCGACAGGTCCTGGTTAAATTTTTATCAATAACCAGAAATGGTTGCCCTCATCTTTAGCCTTAACCTTTATTACAATATACAGCAATCTATCTGCATAATGTGTTATGCATCTGTGTCTACAGAAACATTATGCATCAATTTTAATCTCACAGCAATAAAAAAAAAACAACCCCAGTAACAATAATAGTGTTGGAAATTTTCTTCACGTTTAGGTGAAGTTCTGTTTGCCTTTAAAGCTCTGCTTTCATTTCTTGCAGATGCAAAGTTCCAAAGATATCCACTTTTTATAGTAAAATCTTTCACTTTTCCTTGTCTATGAAATCAAATGTTTGAGTTATTTTGCAACCGAAAGATGCATCTCATGGAATGGTGTAGGGTAGGAGTTCACCAGAGCACTTACTGTTGCTTCATCTTTCTTTCCAACTAAAGCCAATGACAATTTTCCTTTTGGCTTAAGTGGGAGAGACACCAGCCAGTAACAAGTTAGTATCTGAAAATCCAATTTATTAATGATTATTCTGTAATCATGTAATAACGCATGACTCCTTTTGCAGTTGGAGACATGGACATACAAAACAAATCAAAAAATATACAGTCAAAATGTAAAACTTAATTAAGAAAATGAGACTATCTCCTTGACTGTGGTGGAAATAGCTCCAATAAAAATATATATCAGTTGCATAAAAATCTTTGATGCCCTTACTTTACCTTGGAAAACCATAATAAATGCATGCTTACACAAGCAAACTATATTCTCCACATGCACTGAGGTTAGGCCTATGTTCTCATGTCCACAACAGAACATATGCCATAGTTCTGATTAAGAACCTGGCTATTTTCTTGGCTCCCTCTACCTCAGGGAATGGCCAAAATACAAAAGAAATAGTGCATTTGGCAAACTAGATGTGCCTGGAATCAAATCAAGAACATACCTGAGAGAGGGACTGTCTGAGGTGTGCTATTTGAGCATTGTGACCTGTAAGATCCTGTTCTGAAACAATCTGCTTAAGCTTCTCCTTCTCTATAGCTATGCTGTTAAAGGCAGACTTCAAAAGAGAATGCACTAAGGAAAAATGAAACAAAAAAGAAAACAAGTGTTGTCTCAGCTATGGATCTGCACATTTACATTTATTAAAATATTTCAGCAATAAAGACAGAGAGTGAGATTTCCATCCCACAGTTACATAAATTCGTAACAAAGATCTGAACTTCAAGTAATCTGTGCCCAAATTAAGTACAAACACTTACAGCTTACAGGTTGTAATGTGCATACAATATGTTCACATATGTCATCTGAGCATATTCTTGATACTGAGCATATGGAAAATTGTATATTTAGAAAACCTGTGTCCAATGTTGTCTTTTTTTCCTGTTTTTTTTTTTCAGGGTAATAAAATCTAAAGTTCTCATAAAACTTAATATTGCACTGATAACAAAGATTACTTGGTCTTTAAACAGATTTTTGATAATTTTAAAGAAATTAGTGTCACATTTTTCCTGTGTTTGTTATGTAACAGATAGCAAACTGACAACAAATACTTTTTAAAATAGCATTTTTCAGTATGCAGGATCATTCTTTTATTAGCAATACAATGACATCTCTAAAGTACATTCTACTAGTAAGCACTACTTCTGTTGTTTCCATTGATGTAGAGAACATCTCACAAAAACTTGTGCACAAAAACACCCTGCAAGAGATATATGGAGTAGTGGCATTTTGATTCATCTTTTGGAAGAGGTAAAAAAAATGTTTGCAAATTCAATCATGTATTTACAAGGTGCAAAAAGAAATTTGGAAGTTTGCTAAAAAAAAAAAAAAAAAAAATCCCTTATCAGACAGACTTTACCTATCTCCATATTCACAACATCCATGGAAAATATATTAAGGACAACACGTCATCTTTATGTAAGCCACATGTCCAGCTAAAAATTCTCGTACAGTATCATCTAATACAGATGAATGTCTTGGTCATAACTAAGTGAAGGAAATAATGAAACACAACAGAGAAGCATAGCGAAGGAAAGGCTTGACATTTCCAGTTACCTTTTTGAGCCATCAGGCAAAATTCTTCTTGAAGTTTCATGTACTCAGTAGAGCACTCCAGAGGGTCTGTTACATGGCTTGGCGGAGTCTGAAACTCGATGTCTGCACAAAGGTTGGGATTGGATGAATGCAGCCGAACAGGGGACATCGTAGCACTGAAAGGGACCTACAGAGAGAAACAGTAAATAAATATTGTTTAAGGTACAACCAACCATTTGATTCTGTTGCAGCAAAATATAAATTCCTTCTGAAAACAAAATACATGATTCACAATGTGAAGAACATAGTAAGAAAAAACATTTAACTTTTTACTGTCCAAAATCTCAGTACAGTCGATGTAGAATTCCTTGTACTTCTTGAAAATTTTCACTGAAACAGACAAAAGAAAGCCTAAATACAGAGCTAACTGCTAACAGTGGAGTATTTAAATTCTAACATTTACAAAAATGGACCAGCTCCTAGTGCTTAAAAAAGGATTGGAAAGTTGAACCACCAAACATGCTGCTTTATATTTTGGCATTTTAGAGTCCATATCGTATGAATCTGTCTTTACAATACCAACATCTGTATGCAAGTATGCAAGTTCCTCCACAGATCTAGAAATAGGATACAACATTCTCATTATATCATTATATATCAATTATATTATATTATATTATATCAAACATTATATCATTAAAGCTTTTCAAAACTACTGGTACACCTTGAGTTGAAACCCACTGTACTAGCAACTATGAATAGGGAAAAAGCATGTAGTCTTTCTATATTCTTTCTAATGAAACAAACAAAAAATAAATCAAAACTCCATCTGACTTTCATTTAAAGTGTATAAGCCATAAATTAATGCAAAGAGATGCAGTTTAGTAAAATGCAGCAAACATTTTAGATTATAATTTCCACTTCTCTTTTTCCTTTTACACTTTTTAAGTACAGCAATATATATATATATGCATGCATACCTTATTTATAAGTAATATATATAAATGTATCATATGTACTTAACGGTTACCTATATGCTCCATATGCAGTGTATGGATACTGTTGTTACATACATGATGTGTGTGTGTGAGAGTACGTTTTATTTTAATTTCACTATTTACATACATTTGTATAAAAAATAGGCCAAGAACCTAATTTTCAAGTCTAAATGCAAAGGGAAGGCATGCAGAACTACATGTTGTTACTTCAGTATTAAACACTTTTAACCACATTCAACACATTCCATCTAATTTATTTTATGATATTCATCAAATGTATAAATAAAGAATTTCCACACTGCAGCCCAATGTAATTATTCAAATATGAAAAATGGGGACAAAAAATAAAACGTGTCTTCTGGTGCATGATAAAAGTGGCATATAATATAAAAAGTCATATTACTAAGATATTTTTTTTTTAATCAACAGATAAGTTATATACTGCCATCAGTATTTGAAATCGGTACCTTGTTATTTGATTAGATCAGAGAATGGTTCTATAAATCCCTTCCCATAACACTTGCCATCAACATATGTTTTAGGTCTCTTATTCTCTGATGAAACTCTCAAAATCCTATTGGACCTAGTCATCATATCCCACTTCAACCTGGAGCACTTTCTGCAAAATACCACTTTCCACCCTGCTCTTCAACTTCCAGGTATGTACAGCACAAACTAATGGCCCTATGACACCTATCCAGTGTCAACTTTGTCCTCTTCTCTCATGTGTTTTGATTTCTAACTATACCAACAAAGTAGGTATTTTTCATTGGACATTATTTTTTACTCATATCAAGAAGGCTTTATTAACAAGGGATGTAGAATAAATTGCTTCCATGCATGCTGGACATTTGTCCTGTTATCTTCTTTGCCAGTACCAGACTGCCTCTCTCAGCAGCCAAACTCCCTTATAGTTTTTACATAGCTTAATTTTAAGTTTCCTTTACAAAACCTTATCTCTTCTTACACGAGAGAATACATTTCCAAAACTTTCTGGCTGGGCGCACTGCAAAGGTCTAGCTGCTCCACGCGGCTCTAGGACAGCAGAGTAGGTGGCTACAGCATAGCACTGTGTGTGGGGAACATGTCCCCAGTCCTCAAACCCATCCTGGAGGCAGGAAAGAAAGCTGCCCTGTTATAATGCAGGAGCTGGAGGGAGCCCCGCAGCTCCACGTGCCCACAGTGACAGGGCAGGCTGCCCCAGCCCCATGCAGACTGGAAGAGCTGTGGCCCTGCTGCCTGCACGTGGGGGTTTCTTTAGACACTTCTTGATGAACCTGACTGAAGAGACCTGCTCTAGAGTCATCATTTCCGCCCTGTCCCTCAGCTGGCCAGGCCGAAAAGCAATGTTCCTGCAGTGAGGTTTGTGGAAAAAAGAACATGTTCTACAAATATTGTCACACTGTTCACAAGAAATGTACATTTACATGACAGAGACAAGTAGCTGCTTTGCTGATCGCTTTAGATACAAGAAACAAAAATTCTTAACTGTTGACTGATATGACCTCTCCTCATCTGCATCTTTCAGGACAGTTTCCAAGTTACTTTCCACAACTGATGAAAAACATCAACACTGAACAAACTCATTCCCTTGAAGTCTAAGAAACACTCCCACATATTTCTCTTCCCTTTTTTCCTTTCACTGCCGTGCTTTCTCTTACGGTGACTTCATACTGCCTTGAGTACTTGTTTAATTTTTTCCTGTTTTTTAAAATATTTAACTCCTTGACGCATCCCTCTATTTTTTTTCCTCCTCACTCTTCTAGACATAACCACAGGTGTACCTTGTCCTGATTTTCTGCTTTACTCCAGAGGCTGAAATACCCACTCATCCACCAGCCTCTTCAGAATTAGATATCCATGTAGGAACAGACTGTTCCTGGTAGTGTGGTACAGGAACCAGTGGTACAGGAGTCATTTTGGTGCCTCCAGCTTTCCTCCCTCCTGCATTTTTTCCAGCTCTTCCAAGACCTCCCTCCTCAGCTCCTCACGTCAGCTGCAGGTGACAACTCAGCAATCCCCTGGACATCTACCACCCCTTTTTGATGCTGGCTGCCTTGCAGTTCAGGACCAGCTGTATTTGGTCCACTTGAGCACTCCTTGGCACAGCCCTTGTCCAGGCTGTTTAACTCCTACTGAACTTTCTGGTCGAGCCTCCCATTGACACTGCTCAGCCATGAAGACTGAGATGGGGGTAGATTCCGCTGCTAGGTGGGCAGACTGATGAGGTTGGACTACCAATCAATTATTGACTGATATGCTGCATCAACACCCGGCATCAACTGATTACAGGAGATTAAATTTAGATGAGTTAATTTTGGAACTGGAGTAGCGCTGACTTCTCTCATATTTTTTATGAGGACCTAAGAATAAATGAGGTTTGTGGTTCAGGCAGCCGGGCTTAAGGAGAAGCTGTGTCTGATCTAGCGGATTTTAGCTGTGGGCTAGAGCTGCAGACCCTCGAAAACGTTAGCTTGATGTTCACTGCTTGATCTCAGCAAGGGTTTGTGTTTAAAGCTCACTTTATTCTTTAGTTACACAGAGTTCTTTTTTCTTTTTTTTTTTTGTCTTCCCTATCTAGCTGTTGCACTAATCAGCTAAGGGACTAGCCTAATGTCTGTATTGTGCATTCCCAATAATTGCTTTCCTGACAAGGCAGCAGCTGAAGATATACTTATGATGCTAATTTGATTTCACAAATAGCTCCTCCCATCACAATCAGCAGCCCCCACGTTGATTTCAGAGCTCCAAATTTTGTTTCAAAGACTTGGAGAATTAGCAAAATGAAATACAGACATTAGTGGTAGTAATATGACTTTTTGGGATAATGGAATGTAAACAGAAAGTGTCTTAAATGGAAAGGCTAACCTTGAAGTACTAAAAAAAAAAACCAAGAAATTTCATGATTTCATGTTTGTAGCAAACCTCCTTGGTTCTGCTGTCTTGCTATGGACTGTCACAAGAATCTTTTACAGAATTTGATCATTTCTTTCCATTTTGAATAATAAAGAGAGAGTATACCAAAGCTATGTTCAAAGAGTGCAGGGCCTGAGTCTAATCACCACCTGCACTTGCCTAGAGGAGGAGGGACATGTACCACGAAAACAAGCTCAGACCCATATCTGTGAAATTCAGTTGTGTCAGGCCTGACCACTTCTAAGTGACTCAGCTGAGAGTGGGTAGAATGGACACCTCCATAAAGCGTAAGAAACATCTTCATTAGCTTATTACACATTCAAGTTACACAGCTTCCCATCTTTAGAGCTATCCCTTGATTTTTAAATCCACTCACTGTTGTAGCCACTGCAGCTGCTAGTCTCTGCCGGCGTCGTGTTGTGCTGAACTGGCCCTTCGGTGCCGGCCCTTCCTGACAGTGAATGCGAGAAGAGAAGGAAGTAGAGGAAGAGAAGGGAAGGGGTGATGGGACACAGGAAGATGAAAGGTGATCAGAAAAGGGAGAGGGAAAGTCTTTAAGTGGATTTCAATTTTGTTAACTCGTATGGCCTACACATTCTGAGAACATACAGCATGTTCACACCAGTGTATGCCAGAGACTTATATAGCTAGGTACTTTGCTAAAATTATCTCCATAAGGGGTGGACTGCAGTGCACTCACTAAGACTACAATAAATAAATAAATAAATAAATAAAATAAAAGTTAGCTCTGCATTTCAGAGCTGTAAGACAGTTATGGAATAAGAAAACAAAAAGGATGCTATGGCATGGCAGAAAACAAAACCAAAACTCCTTCTTGGGGTCACTTGACCATCTAGAAAATGAATTCTGGAAGAGATCACTTTGCATTAGTGGAAGTGCATGAACTGCTTTTACTGGAGATGCATGCATCTCAATGGTAAAACTTGTTGGGGTGTGTGTTATAGGCAGCTTGCAGATGTAAACATTCCTCTGCAAAGCTCTAGAATTTCTGTGTCCATCCCTGGGCTTATTTGTTCATTCTTCCCACACACCATTCTTTGAGTTCCATAGGATCAGATTTCTCCTTCTGTACATTACTAAAGGCAAGGCTTCCAAAGCAATGCAAAATCTCAGATAAAGCAATGCAAACGAAAACTAAGTATTCTAACAACTACTTCCTTTTCCGCATGCCTAACTTGTGTCCTCTTCCTGCCTAACTTCACTTGTATTTTACTTTTAAGAAAATTCATCTTGGTACATCAAAGTCAAGTACATGGTACATGAAGTCTGCCTAATGAAGAAGAGCTCCACACCTATCATAAAGCCCTTCTATTTTATGTCTGATCAAAATGATACTATTCTGAAGTCATTTAAAGAATTTGGAAGACTAGAAAAGCCACCTTTCTGCTTATAGGAAACAATTTTTAATTCCTTTACATTCTTCTTCACCTATATCTTCATCTACAGCCACTTCAGTATTTTTAAATCTATATACATTTCTACTTGTTTTTTCTGAAAGCTACATGGGCACCATGGAAATAACAATGGTATCGACTGGACACATGGACATCATACTGAAGAACTGAATACTGTAGTCCAATTATTAGCTGAAGTCTCCATACCCTCCACCCTCTGGTTGATGCTTCTGGCAATGCTACGGACTGTGGAAGGTTTTTCTGATGATGGCAGTAAGAGAAGCCTTGCTTTGCACCTTTTTTGTAAAACTGTTATATTAAAAACATGTATAAAACCTCTAAAACAGAGAGTACCAACTTCATTAAAGTAGATACTGCATCATATGCAGAATACAAAGCTCTCTGCCCTACAGAAGTATGTCTATCCTCTGAATAGGAATTTAGAAGAACATTACAGTTTAATAGGGACATATATGAATTTATACATACACGTACAGAGAGCGAATCATGCACAAATACATACATTAAGCACTCAAAATCTGCAAGATGTGGAATGCAAGTACACTTTATTAAACTTGGAACAATGAGCTCTGCAGAACCACTACCCCCAAACACAATATAACATGAGGTAAAAATCTGAGTTACGATTAGTAACATTTATATAAGTAGTTATTTAAGGGAAAAGGTAGCAACCCAGTCTTTGGGTCTGGTTGTTTATGAGCTGAAAGCCTCAGTAGAGCAAGCTGACTTTTCAGGTCACTCTGTGCTAAATAGTTTTGTTAAACAAATTCTCCCTCCACCCCCCTTTAAATCAGTCTTGGAACTTTACATCTTGGAGCACTGAAGGAAATCAAATCAATGATAGTTCATTTTGATCAGTAGTACTGTTCAACAGTATTTTATTTTTTACTTCCTTTGAAGATCTTTAGAATGCCATGCGAATGACAAATTGGTCTTTTACCCAAAGAAAAAAGAATGTCAGTTTTTGTACAAAAGTATCATTTGTAAAATGAATGAATACAGATCAACTAACCTGTTGTTGCAGACTATTTTCTTAAGACATTTTTAAAAAAGACTCTTTAAAAACAAAATAAACCTCCTTTATGTAACCAACCCTTCTTCAGAGAAGCAGTCCAAGTATTTTTTCTTTTGAATTTAAGCCTGTTATTTAAGCTGTTTATTCAGAAATACTAAACCCCAAATCTTACAAAAGTATACACATATTCTATGGTCAATTTTACCCGGGGAAGCAACCCCACTTTTGTCAGGGGGATTAACTGTGTGAGCAAAGTTAAACATATACAGAACTGGTATACCTAAATGGTAAATATGTACTTGTAAAAAAAAAAAAAAAAGTAGTCAAACTTGTGTAAGTTGTGTAAGTACAAAGTGTTTAAAATATACTTTTTTTATACACCTACCACTCATATTCTACGCACGTGTTAGCAGGAATACAAAAGCTATCTTACTGACTCATTATGAGTACAATACAGAACCTCGATGGGAGAATTCTCTTCTTGCATCTTATCCAGTGGACACGGAGCTACAAAAAAAATTACAGCTTTGTTCCCCATTATTTGTGAACAGGTCAGCTATTTACAGAGCTCCCTAATTTTCAGGCTCCCTGGAAGGACGTCTCTCAACGTCATACTGCCCAAGGCTCTTTTGATGGTAGTTAACAATCACTCTAAAATACATTGGTGCGAGTATTTCAAATAGAAATAATAGTACAACTAGCTGAAAGTTAGAATGTTAGTATTAGCATTATCCCATAAAACTAGTGAAATGTATGGAGGAATGGGGAAAGGAAAAGGATAACAAGCATTTCTGGTATCAAATCTGTCCACCACTTATTAGCAAATTATGTGTAGCTTCCATGAAGAAACAATTACAAATTAGACAAAGTGATTCTAAGTAGTGGATGTCCTTATAAATAGTTTATAAAGAGTTGGCATAGTCTTGAAAATAATTACCTATAAGGAAGGCCATGGAAACTAGAAGGCATGGCTAAAAGAAGAACAAAATGGGACTGCAAGCTTAAAAAAGCCTAGGCATGTGAAGGCAGTAGAATAGCAACATGAGCAAATTATGAATAACACAAGCAGTCAGAGTGAGGCCATCTTGCACAGATCACAGCTTTAGACCTTTCCTGGGACAGGACAGCCCTTGGAAGAAATGTATTTGAGCTCATAAAGCTAGTTACGATACCAGAGCAGCCAAAAGGGAGTAAACATCCTTCAACTTGCATGCAATTTAGAATCATTTTATTTTTTCTGTTTCCCTGCAGATTAATTTGTAAATCAGTCATCAATAATGTAATGCTTTGCTTTAATAAAATAAGCTTCATATTTCCACCATTAAACTTGCCAGAAGTTAATGCCTGCCAGGAGCTATCTTTGCTGTTAAGCAGATTTCTTTCTCTCCCTAGCAGTGACAAACCCAAGCAGAGCAGTCCATGCACACAAACTCTCCCAGGGGAATCTGCAAAGTGACCATACTTGAGATATTCAGGAGCAGGAGCACAAGACCTGTCAAGCCACCAACAGCAGTTTGAGAGTCGGGTGCCAAAAGGACAGTCTCCCACAGAAAGCCCAAGATGGTGTCACTCTGGCAAGGTGCAGGCGACACAAGAGTGACTTGCAATTCCTCATGGACCACACTAGATGATCATACATTGACTGCTTTCATCATTTTTTCATCTTTTTTTAATTATTATTATTATTTTATTTATTTACTTATTTATTTGTGGAGAGGAATTTCTCCACGACCACTGTGGTATGAACGAAGAACATGCAGTATTGACTTTCTTTTCACAGGCACCAAGTACTTGCATCCATTTTTCAGGTATTTATTAGTAGCCTACATTATTCAGCAGCAGGAAAACATAAGTGATCCTTCAAATGCTGGGGATAGGGTATGACATCAATCACCAAAATTCCTTCTTTACAAAATGAAGCTTTACAAACCTAACAAATAAAGCCTTCTAAGCCTAACAGATGCTTTATTGTACAACCTGTTATCATTTATCTAGTATAACTGTTAGACGAAAAGTCACCTAAAACAGCTGCAATCAGAAAGCTGGTGCAACAATTTCTTCTTTCCTTAAGATTGTCAGTCTTAAATGAGCCACAGAGTACTCTATATTGTGCCTCTGAGTCACAGAAAAGTCCTTATTGTGTCCCTAGGGAACATATTAAAGGCTTTCAAAGTTTGCATGAATTTCAAGGAATTTAAATGGATTAGAAGTTGCTGACATTTATTTATTCTGCTGCAGACAGCACTGTAGTGATTGTTTGCTCCTGAAGTCAGTTGACTATAGTCTTCATTAGAACTTGCTGATTTATGAAAAAAATATATTTTTTTTTGGATTAGGCTTCAAAACACACACTGACTTCTGACAAAACACAGTAAGACATCCTGGATCGAGCAGTGATCTAAGCTTCGTATGCTTATTTTTGTGCTTTTACTTTTAATCTCTAAGGCAGTAAGGATGGGGTAAATTCTTTTTTCTTCATGAAATTTATTCTTTAGTTTATTCAATTTGTTCCCATAGTAGCCTCTTCCATAAGAGAGGGCTTTTGAGAATACTTCTAACTGGTAACATTCCTAGTATAGGTCTTAACAAAGACAACTGGTATGTTTAGTATTTCAGTCATGTTTTCTACTTTTAGCTTGATGTCACCTGCCCAACTGCCCTTCTTGGCAAGTTTAAGATGGAACATCAGTATCCCCGTGTGCTGCATGCATATTGCCTTTTTTACACCTTAATTGACTACTGTTCAGCTTCTCCTCCTATCCCTAGATGGCAATGTTTTCATATGAATGAAAGTAAAATCAATACATTTTTCACTATCTTATCTAGGTTTTAAACAACCAACTGAGATTTAATTTACATCATCAGAACCATAAGGTATATGTATAAGGTGTATGTATAAGGTATATGTATAAGGTACATTGACTTCCTACTTTCAGTTAATATAACATTTCATGCTTAAAAATTAATCTCAAAGTACAGTGAAAAAGAAAGCATTGTGCATTCAGTACCTGAAGTTGAATTTTTGCATCTTTGCTGACACTTTTTGTTCTCCACCGTCTTGTGACCCGCTTGTCTTTCTTTGAAATATCTACACAGTTAGCCTACATTACACAAATAGTTAAAAGTGACAAAGTACTATTACGTTGACACAAGCAACACAGACAAGCACACCAAGTTAGTAAAGAACTATAGAGTTAGACATTGACAAATTAGAAAGTAAGGAAAAGAATGCTGCTGCCAGGGCCCACGGCTACAGCAGTGACCAGGTGTAGCTACCCATACACTTCTATAAACTAATGGTTTATTTAACTTATTTAGCAAAACTATTGGTATACCTTCTTCATAGTGCACAATATTTAGGACCAGATTTTGAAACTCTTATGTATTTCTATTCTGTTACTACTCCAAGCAATGCAGGGTTCACCTGTTCCTGAAACCAATGGTAAGCCTCGTTATCTCATTGAATATGAGATATGGATGACTTTCCAATGCAGCAACACCACTGGGAGATTTGTGTACTCAAGGGGGCTGAGTGAAAAAAGGAAGAAAGTATTTAGGACTTAGGATCTGCTGTTGCTTTCTTGTGGTCAGAAGGAAAACTCACCCTGAACTGGGAAATGGTGCAACCCCCTTAGGACCTTTGTGACTATGCCCTTTTTTCTAGAACATGCAGTGTGCTTCGTCTTTGAGGGTTTGGGTCTCCACTCCTTAAAAACTTAAAACAGTTTCTTACTCAGCACAGTAACAATTCCTTAAATATAATTTCAATGCATACGTGTATTTCTGTTGCATTAGTTCTTAGTTCTGCTTTTGCAAATGATTTAATCATTTGATTCATCCTATTCAAATCAAATAACATTAAATTAATACACCTTATCTGTTTACACATTAAACACTATTACATACAATTAAGATAAACACACAATTCAGATAAACTTTTCATCCAAGAGTTCCTGTGATTTCAGAAAATCATTCTAAGTCAATAAACAACGTCTTTATACTTCCCTTAACACAAAGAACAAATTTTTCAACATGATTACTTATTCTCAAACATATTTACCTGCATGTCTGTGAAATTTGGTGCTGACTGAGTTCTCTGCAGTATTTCTAAATTTTGAAGAAGTTTACTGAGTTCCACAAGGTTTGACTGACAATGAGCAAGATCTAACATATATGAAACAAAAATACATTAGGTGCTTCAGTTCAGACATATTTTTTTTGCCATGATGTCCACCATTGGCATTGTATTGTATAAGAGTTAAATGCCCCAAACCCTACTAAGTAAGGCATCTAATAACCTTATTTTCAGAGATGTTGAGCGCTTTTTATTTTTATTTGAGTCAGCAACAAGACTGCACCTCAAAAGTTGATTGCATTTTAACAATGATATCCATTAAGATAATATAGATTATTCAAATAAATTTTAAAAGCATCATCCCACCACATGCAAAGAGGGAATTTCCCACCACAAGCATCTAAGTACCTCAAGAGCTCCCTCATGTGCAAGTAAAGATGAAACTTAACCACTTTCATTGACCGTATATTATTTTATACCAACAAGATGTTTTGCTGAAAGAGTTAGGCACAAAAAAAGTAAAGACTAACCTTCTGCACATCTGTCCATCTCTTCCGAATCCTGCAACCAGGCTGCTACTTTACTCTGACCAGTAGTGCAAGTTGCAGGAAGACTGTTACTGCAAGGTATAGGAGACTGCCATGGGAAGTTATTTTGTTGTACCTAAGACAAAATAAAATGCTTACACTTGCTGTTGCATGTCTTGCTCAGTCAGTGTAATCATCGTACTAATTTCGAATAAAGAAATAAAATAGGCATTGTGATTTCAGTGGTATCTGTGATTTGACTATATACTTCCCCAAGATGCAGGGGTTTCTGTAGAGCATATTGAAGAAACAAACTAAGCACAAACTCAGAAGCACACTGCATTTGCTAACCACTATGAAATGGTGTTAGACAGATTTAGACCAAAAAATAGATTTATTTCCAATGCCAAAGGCTAGAGCAAATTTTTTTGGAGACATTGAATTCTTTGCAGGATCTCTATAGCAGCCTGTTTATGAAGTCTATGGTACAGATAAATTAGACAGTCTTTCAGCTGTGTGCTCTCAGCTTTTTGCTGGCCATCGGTTCCCCCAGCAGAAGGTCTTCTCTATTGGCATTACCAGCAGAGCCCACTAAAACTGCCCTTAAGCAAGCCCAGAAGGCATGAGTTTCCAACAAAAGGACACTACATACCTTTCCATCCGATATATTAGCAGCTGGTGAAGACTCTGTAGTAGAGGCTGAAGGGAATATATGGAAGCTAGCATCTCTTGGAGATCTCACAATCTCGTTCTGACGGTACAACCGGTGGTGGCGTAATTTTGAAACCCATGCATCAAATGAATCCTGGGACTTCACCTAGAAAGAAACTCACTGTCAAGAAGGTATCCAAAATATTACTCTTTCCCCCTAACTTTTACTGTGTTTTTTTTTTCTAATTATTATTATTTATTTCCACTGCAGATGAAAAGAGAATAAACATTTGCACCATTTTTTACCTTCAGATGATAGATATGTTCTTCTGTGTCAAGATCTATTCTGCGAGCCTTCTTTTTGATGGACATAACTGATAAACCTACATCAATGCTCCCGTGTACTTTGCCTTTCTGTATCTGAAATCAAAAAGCAGGGTAAGAAATTAGTAGTATCATGCGCTTCACTACAGTTAAGAGAAAAATATCTTGTGCTGATGTGTTTTCCCATTTTAGAAATATTTTAATATAAAGGCACATAAAAATTAAAACCTCAATCAGACTAAGCACTTAGTGTTTTTATAGATGAGAAAAACATCTCACAAGTGGTTAGTGCAGTCCCAACTCCAAATGAAAAATGTGTTAGTTCACACCAGCACACAACTACAGGTGAGAAGCTGAGAAAATTAGACAGCTCTTAGATCTCTGCTGTTACAGCTTGATGGTTATTGGTATTTAATGTAACTAATTTAATGCTACCCCCTGTATCTCAAGTACATTGTATTACTTCTCTGTCCTATCCACATATCTCAGAATAATCAGCTCTCACTAACACTAAAATTGAAAAATTAAAATACATGGTCGGGCTAATCTCTCAAGCACCTTCACTGAATAAATTACTTTAAGAAATGTAGCTTGTATTTTCATAGAAGTGAGAAAAGCCAGAAACTAGGGGGATATAACTCAACCAAAACCTCAACACACTTTATATAGCTCTCTCTCTGAATCCATTAACAACTGTCATGGGTGTGATGTCATAAGTATGCCTAGTATGAGAATGAGGTTTAATTGCTCTAGCAGGTTGAATTCAAATACAAATTTTAAAATAGTCTGCAACTTTACTTACGTCAATTGGTGACTTTGAATATTTTAACAGTCCATTATCCAGGACAAAAAATCTCTGAAAGTGGAAAAAAAAAAAAACACCTTACTTTATTCATGAGCAGATGCAATTTAAACTATGTACAATTATTTATCTGCTAGAGAAAATGATTACCCTGTAACAATTAAGAGTGTTTATGGGTTGGAAAGAATATAAATATGGTAGTGAAAAATTTTAATTCTTGTTCTATCATGGCAATGATCTTCTAAGCAAGAAAAACTAGATTCTCTGTTTCCAACAGTATGTTCTAGGTTTAACTTAAGAGACCTCAAAAATGAAGGTTGTTTGTTTTTTTTTGTTTGTTTTCCAGTCAATTCAATAATGTCTACAAGAAAGACACCATAGGCTGAAAGAGTTACGTGTTTTTCTTCATTTTCTTCCTGTTTTTCTTCCCAAATTATTATCCAAGACTCTGTAAGCCATCTGACATGGAAGGGAATGACAATGTTTTCCTGATGGGAGCCTATTAAATTGACAATATGAGGAGGGTCAGTGCTTGTGTGGCAGAAAATATCTCCTGAAGATGTTTCTGGAAATGATGTCAGTTGCACAACAGATGGTACCAATATCTCACACACGTTGAGAAAACAGTGCTTTGCTGGAGACATAACTTCTTGAATAAGATGTCAAAATAACAGGGTTGTGTTTTGTGTTTTTTGTTTTTTACTAGGTATGGTCATTAATGGACTTCAGAAAAATATGGTATTAATTTCTTATTCCTCTGCCTCTCTAGGTTCCACACACCAATGACCTTTCCTCATATTCCATTTCAAAGCATACTGAACTTCAGAAAATGGTGAGCTAATCTGTAAGTTGTACACATTATATCTGATATACTACTTAAGCACATTGTGAACCATCAGAATATGACATAAAGCATTCAGTAGACAGCTGATGGTACAGCTTTGCTAGCAGGTTACTAGCACAGCACACGCTAAAAGTACTGTCTCTCGAATTCACTATGCTCTCAGCACAAAGTATTGTAACAGAAACTGCAGGATATCAAAGCAGTAGTTGAAAAAGAAAAACCTTATTAACAAGTCCACAGTTTCTAACCAGAAGTTCAGCATAAATCCCTAAATGAAATGTAAGGCAGAATGAAGGGGGATGCTGAACTGTGAAGCTCTTACTAAACTAAAAATTATTTACTGGTAACTGGTATTTTCACTGGTAACTGCTCTAAAGTCAGCACGAAAACCAGATCACCAGTAGTAAACTCCTTTACAGAACTGTGAAAGTTAGACTCCCCTTGTTCTCTTGTTAAGTTCCTAAAACAGACATTTGTCTAAGAAACAACATATTAACATAATGTATTTTAAAAGAGTGGAAGCAGTGAGTTATCCCATAAGTTCTTATGTATTCAATTAATTGTTTTTTGCTTGTTTGCTTTTAGTGTTTTGTTTTTAAATAAGCTCTCCTTTTATGTTCTTTCAGTGTTTAAATGTAACATTAGGCAGCATGGTCTGCAATGTTGAAGCCACAAAGCTGTGTGTGCAAACTAATTCTTTACACAATCTGAAGAAAAAGTCATACACTGAAATCCTGGGCATTTATTTGACAGCCATTCTATTTCCTCTAGACAAAACATCCCAACTCACAAAATGAAGTAATAATCCTTTGACTGTTTTATGAGACCTTTACCTTGTGCCAACCTTTTAAGGGCCATTTTCTCTTTTTCAGCATGAAGCCTTCATGTTTGTCTGGCTTCTGGACATTGGTCTGGCCAATTTTCAGACCCTCTATGATTTCCCAGCTGTCAGGTTCCTGGTGAAAAAGTATGAAGACACATTGATTAATAACTGTGTGTACACATAATATAAAACTGCATTTATATGTAGCACAAATTCTCCAGTGCAAAACAAAGAGTATCTCTGCACTGTAAGAACTAAAAGGATTGGACAGATGTTACAAGTGGAGCACAGGCAAAACCTGTGTGTTAAAAATCTACCTTTACTCAGAGTATTCCTTCTCAAAAAAATAATGGGATCGTGAAATAAGATGAGATGAGATGAGGAAGAAATCTTACTGCTAACTATATGTAGTGTGCACTTTGTGGTATTCCCTGATCATGAAAATGTGTAACTTTTCTGATCTTTAAAGTACAATCTACATTGATTCTGGATGCTCTGATTTTTCCTTAAAATCTGACAAACAAGCAGAAGAGGTTGGTTTGTTGTTGCTTTGAACATAGCCCAGCTCTTGTCTTCAGTTACATTTCATGACACAGAGTTTCACAGGCTAATTGCACCTTTAGGAATCTGTAAAAGGAAATTAATCTTTTTAAAATTTTCCTGTCATTCCTTTTCACTGCATTAAGAGAAATGCATAGGGAAGCTAGCTAATTTTCCCCCTAGAGAAAAGAATATGAACTGTATCGTTTCAGACACAACCAGCTGTATGCCTTTCTGAGAGCCAATTAAAGCACATCCCTTGCACACACCACTTGTTATGCATGACGACTTGTATGACTTGAGCCTGACTTGTGATATACCATAATGAACAGATAAAGAACAATGTTTTTAAAGAGAAAAAAGAGCCATGCCTTTATTCACATTCTCTTGCTACTATTGCAATCAACAAAATTATAAGTATACTAGACAGTTTTAAATCGGCATTTTCTCAACTGCCACAACTCCCAGTGATATTATGAAAAGTTATTGGGAGAGGAACGAGGTCATCCTGCATCAAACTTTTAAAGAAAAAAAAGTTTTCCTCTATTTTCCACAAACCTGTCCAAAGACAAGCACTGTCAGCCTTTCCTAACTTTCCAAGTTACACAGCCTTCATAACATGAACATTACTGTTGTGGAAATACGATTTTAAAAGTAACAACAAGCTATACATTTGCAAACCTCGTTAAGGAGTTGCTAATCTGACAAGGATGAAAAGCTCTATTCCAAACAATACATATGCAAATTTTAATAAAAATTTTTACTCAGTTTAACTTTCCCTGCATAACTGCAAACTGGAACTATCATGGTGCTTGTAAACACTGTGCTCAAGAACCATCTTTTTGATTTCACTGTGTTTTGCTTGGACATTCTATTTCCATTACTGTAGAGGGAAGCACATATGCATTATTTTTTCCCTATGAAGGAGCACTTGGCTCTTGAGGGAGGAAATTAAACTATGAGTCCCCTGGGGCAAGCAGAGGATTTCTCTCCACTACTCTGCCAACTGACTCCTCACCATATTGATTTCTCCTTTAGAAGATCAGCTGCAGGCATAAGTCTTTTATCTACTAGATAACATCAGTATTGATTACTCTCAACCAGAAATCACACAATCTCATACAGCTATTCATTTAAACAAAAGGCCAGATACAGGGGGACAAAATGAGCCATTATTCAGTGCAATACAAATACCTGCCTTCTGCTGCGCCAGTGCCACAAGCTGCTATAAAGCCACCCTGACAACCCTAACTGTGGCTCACCCCAGTCCAGGTTTGGTCTGAATGTGCCCAGTAAGAGGGACATTGTGCCATGGACCCTTCTGCTGCAAGAACAGCAAGAAGCAAGGGAAAAACAAGGTGATGGTGATGTGCTTGAAGGGCCTCCATCTGATGTTGGCTCATCCAAAGCACACCTCTACTACTTCAGGACATCTGCAATTTAATACATATGCAAAACAGCTTGGCACAGAGCAGCAGGGCCAGGAAACACACACGTAACTTACAGACTCAGGTTCTGCTTATGACCCAGGTTCTGGCAATGAGGAAGCCACTACCAAATATTTTTTTCTGAACCTTGTCTTTTTGTATACAAAGTTTCTTTTCTTTTTTTTCAAACAAAACAGAACAAAACATTTCATTTTACCCAGTGGAACAGAATGTTTCATGTGGGATTTGTTTTCCCAATACTGTTTCAGAACTTACACTTTTTTTTTTCTTTCCTGCCAAGTATTCCATAACAGTATCCTCACATTTTCAGTAACAATCTTACTTTCTTATTTGAAGTATCTTAAAATGAAGTCTTCTTTATGAAGCATTAGACTTATCTGGAATCAGCTATTCCAAAATTCAGGAATTCAGCCAGGAGGACACTGACTGCAAAGCACTGCACACGAGGCTGCATCTTTCAGAAACCGGTGGTGTTACCTCTACAGTTCTATCAGCAACAGATTTTTTTAAGAAACTACCCACAAGGAATACCATTAGGAGGACTGGCCTATTTTTTTTACATTAATATCATTATTGATTAACAGTGCTTTTGGACTTAGATATGATATGCTCTGTCTTTAGAGGATTGTACTGAACATTTTTCAAAGACCCTGCTAGCTCCACATTTTGACACTATAAAACTTGGTCCTGGGAGCCATTCATGGGGGGAAAAAACAACCACTACCATCCAAATCCTTAATTTTGCTAATACAACATTTACTAAGGATTACTGACTTCTCTGAGACCTCAGCTGGCAAACAGGAAGCTCCAGGACAGGCACATAATGTATTAAATAACAGAATCATAAAAACCAATATCCCAAAGCTGTTAGTCAAACTAGGTTGTAACCACAGAAGGAAACACCACCTACACCACAGCCTGTGCTTTTGCTTACCTTGGATAGAGAGATAGGGTCAGTTTCAAGGAACTGCTTGCTTAAAGAAGGGTCTGTGCTCCCCGAAGAAGCCTTCCGCTCCAAAATATGTACACTCTAAAAAAAAAAAAAAGTTATTAAAGATGACTACTTATCATTCAATGGTATTTTTTTTAAATACATACTCAGTAATGAGTGACTGATCATTATACCCTTTATAGAATATAATTCAAGGTATTATAATAAAGTATAAAACTTCCTATCAGCATCATGGCTCAAAACATATATAAAGTACTACCCATGCATAACGAAACTGCACAGTTTGTCTTCCAGGGCAACAGACGTCCCTTTCCTTCCCCTCTTTCACTTCTTATCATTGGTTCTAAAATTAACTTATCTGTTCAATCTAGAAATGACTGGGAACTAATAAAATAAAACAAAATAATAAAAAAATAAAAAATAAAATAAAATAAAATAATAAAATAAAATAAAATAATAATAAAATAAAAATAAAAATAAAAAAGAAAAAATAAAAAAGAAAATAAAAGCCAGGAAAGGCAGGTAGTGCAGTTCTTGTCTACGGAGACTCAAAGCGCTCCCAACCAGATCAAGCACATTTTCTGTTGAGCTATGAGACACTGACCATACATATCATGCAGTGGGCACCGCCACACATTCACTTCCAAAACAAACCATTACGCATAAGTTATTACTGCCCCGAACATATTCATTATCACATCTTGGCTTTTTGCTGAAGTGAGGTGAAGTAACTCATTACTCGAGTGCTTGCAACAGATTATAGGTGTTCACAAGATCAGTTACTGGGTCTGTGCTGACAGGCTTGCTGGTGAACATTTACACGGCAAAACAACCTCCAACCATTACAGCTGTTTTTCTAAATGAGACTACTTCAAAATTTTGTATCTTTAAAGACTGGTATAAATGTGAAGTACATAATTTCAAAACCAGCCTTGAAAAAACATTCCTTTAAAAACAAACAAAAAATAAAAGACATCATCCCATTTTCCAGAAAAGTTTTATTCATATTTTGTAAAAGAAAAAGAAAAAGCATTCTTGCTACAGGTTGAGAAAAAATAACCTCATCCTGCCTGCTTGGGTTTGCATTTTGTTCTCTGGTGAAATTTTGCTACATCTCATGCTAATATTTGGTATTCTACCACAGCACATCAGTAGCACCTCTGTGGAATGATAAACAACTGTTTCATTTCCAGCACATGTAGCACAATGACATTGCAATTACAGTTCTCTTAAAAGGGCAAGTTTTTTTCAACTCAAACAACAATTACATTTTTGTTCACAATTAAGCTTCTTTACATTCACTGAAGAAGAGATTACACAGGTACAAGTGAGAGCAGAAATAAGCAGGGAATATAAAAATACATATAAACAGAAGACTAAATGCTATTGTTTATACAGACAACTAAGTACATAAGGACCATAATCAAAGCAAATTATAATAAACATAGCTATTCACATAAATGCACATATAACACAGGCTGCATCTTGCTGCAGAGAGACTCACAGACCTTTCTTTTCTCTTTCAGTTTGCAACTGTGAATGAATAGGAAAACATGGGGACTGACCCTGCTGTCAATGAAGATTAATAAGCATCCCTGCCACTGTGCAACAATAATTGGTATTTTTTTCAGTTACTTTTAATTTAATTTTACAGTGAAGAATTAGGAAAAGCAGCAGTGTTATTGTATCTGCCGCATTCCCAAGGGCCAACAAGCAAGAGCTTTGTCATCTGTGCTTTGAAGTCTTTCTGCTTTATCAAAGAAAGGCCAACTTCATTATTTAGCCCAATGTCCACTACCAGCCAGATAAGAAAAGGGTTATGTTTATTTAGCACAAGTTCCTACATTACATGTTGAAGAATTTAATATATTCATTTGAGCTGAGCACCACATGGTTACTAAGGAAAAACTATGGTAATTTTTTCTCACTGAACAGATGAAATACTACATTTCCACACACAGCATCAGATTTGAACAATATACAGCAAAATCTTAATCCATTCTTCGAAGGAAGATTAACATGCCTCTTGATTATCACAGTCAGGATGATTCCCAACTTTCTTGCCAGTTCTGTTTGGCAGGCAGGAGCCCCTCCACCTCGAGATGGAGCAATGCCCAACACAGATGTTCTGAAGGTCTCGCGTGTAGCAGCCAATGCAGTTTGTTGTTACATAAGTGCAATTTCATTTTGTAAAATATTTAGAGTGGAGCAACCCAGCAGCCCCTGGCCTGCCAGATTTCCAGTGACATTTTCAACCACGTGATTCTAAGGCAAGGTTTTTGTGTGTGTGTTGTGTTATTTTTTTTTAATCAGCCCTCTGTTATTACAGTTCCACTTCAGTTGAGAAATACATTATTAGCTAACAGCACTTTAATGAATGCTGACTTTCTCAACTATTTGTCTGGAAATCAGAAAATGAACACTTTTAAAATAAAATTGCCTTCTTTACATGCCTTACTTCAAGAAGTGTTATCTCATTTTCTGTAAATATCTCCTTTCCAATTCTCTTCTGTCATAACCACCATTACATTGACACAAAATAATTCCTTTAAATTTATGGCATGTCTCTAGCATAATATTAAGACATATTATTTGGTGCAAAATGTTTTCCATTAATGTATGTTATATTTCTGCAAAATTACTGCTAGAAATTACACAATTATTTGACATTTTGAAAAGCAGCTATTTTTATAATGCAGGAGTTTCTTTACCTATTTAGCACCACAGAAATAAGAATTATTTCAATCTAAAAATTATTATCAACTTTTTTGGTTTTAACATGAAAAAGTCACTAAAAGAAGCACTTAAAAAAACTTATGGGAAGAAAGAGGCAGATCAATACAGCTTCTGGGTGTTTTTTTATACGAACAGAAAACTGACTAATCCATGAATCCAGGCATATTGGCCAGCCTGGAACACTCACTCATCCCATCCCAAGAGCACAGGCAGACTATTTCATGTCTGCATTGCTCAGTTCCAGGCTTCCCTCATGCTTCAGGATTACCTGTGTGCTATTTTTGTCCCGGTAGAAAATGCCAGCAGTTCTTGGAAATTAATTCAACAAAACTATGAGTTTGACTGAAACCATTTCATAATCCCATTCCTAAATCTTAGTCCTAACTGTGACCCTTCCTTCAACTTTGAGATTATTCACAACATATGTAACAGACAAGACTGCAAATCTGCTCCAAAGTGTCCCTAGGAACCCTACACATGGTGAACACAAATGCTGATTCTTTCCTGTGTTTATTTCATGTTGCTTCCCAAAGACGGGTGAAGGAGAAGAAAGTTGATGGACAGAATAATGATGTGATGATGTTTCATATTCTCACCTTTTCTAGAGGGCAAGAATGAAAAATGTATTTTACAGTATAAAAATATCTTTCTAGATAACTTGGCTCTACATAACTGGCTTTACATGCCAATTTTGTTTTTCAGTGAAGAGTTCAGTGACCCATCCACCTCATCCACTAGAATAAATGCTGGCATAGAGTATCTGGTCTCTATCAGGCCATAGAGGCTGAAGACTCTAATGCTTTTTAACTGAATGTGACTTCCCCTGTAGAGAAAAGACATTCAAGTGTGTTTTCAAAGGGAAGGCAAGGAAAGAGGAGCGACGTTGGGTAAGTAAAGACATGAAATCCAGTGAAGGACAAGTCCAGCACTCATGCCTCCCTTTCTGCTTTGCTTCTTAATTACTTAATGGAATTAATTATACTTAATGCAATGAATTCTCTCTTATTTGATTTACAATTTATTGATTTTCCAAAAAATAGACAATCTGGTGAGGAATTTATTGCTCTCATCAGATTCAGATTCCCTTTAGTTAAAAATATGCACAATGTGGCTATCAATTAATGAAAATGGATTGGTGGGTCACTCTCTTTGCTCACAGCACTCAGCAATCTTCAACACCCATAACCAGAGGATGCACACAGACACAAAGAAAGCAATGTAAAACATAGTTTTTCGCTGTTTGTTGTTGTTGCATTGTTTTTTTTGTTTGTTTGTTTGTTTTAGTTTTATTTTTAATCCAAAGTACTGACTAGTGCATCTTCATCTGCTATTCACTGGAATTCTTTTTACAACCTAGCTACCCCTGCACAGACGTGTTCTGTATTTGAATCCTGCCTCATATGAAGTGCAATGCTTAATAACTTTGTCATCTAAAAACACAGCATTCTTCACTTATCTGAAAAACAGCAGTAGTAATAGGGTAGATACAGATTTAAATGCAGTTTTTGCCATCTTTTAAATAACACTGCAATACATGCTTTCATCTGCAATATTATTTCCAAATGGAATAACCTTGAATTTGGTTTTATCTTAGGCTACATCTCAGTTTTCTCCAGCTTTCCTTCTGCTGATGTTGGAATAAAGACAGAGTCCTGAATATCACTGTAAGAGAAGGGTTAGTACAAAACAAAGTAACCATGTCTCCATCACTGTATTTCTCCTTTCTTTCTTCTAGCATGTTTTTTTTTCTTTGTATAAGACAACCATAGTCCTATTTTTATCCTCAATCTCTCCTATCGACCCTGCACCATACCTGTCTTCCAACAATCTGAGCTATCAACCAACAAACAAAGGAACTTAATACATCATGAATAGCACATGTAGTTCATCTTTTTTTCACCTTGTAACACATGCTCACCTGGTATAGAAATGTGCTTAAGAGCAGTTCAATCCTTAAACATTGTCTCTTTGTAACCTTTTTACTGAAAGACAGATATATCTAAGCAGTCGTTCTGTACCATATTAATAATATACAGGTAGGTAGGTATCCACCAGGTAGAAAATAAACACTTCTTGTATTACAGAAATGTCAAGGATGCTCAGGAGCTCTCTATCAGCCCTTTCTGGAACTCCAGTTTTGCACTGCAGGCAGTATGTTACAGGCAGTATGCTTTTAGCTGCTGGAAACAAAGACTCCTTTGCTTTTAAAAGATTTTTTTGACAAACTGAAGAGAAGTAAGCTCCGGCTCCTCTGAAGAGCGTCTTAGAGGGAAGCACTAACAGAACTGGACAAAGCAGAGAAGAGCTGTCATTGTAACTGCAATCATAGCTGGAGTGACAGTGAGCTTGGGATGACTACCAAGTTGCAGCCTAAGTCTTTAATGACAACTTTCTTCTTTCACATTTTAGATTTTGACAAGCTTATCTCAAAACAGAGCAAACAGATAAACTGACAATATCTGACTGAGAGAATTTAAATGTTTGCTAATGATACAAAGCTATATTTTGACTATTGAAGAATCACAATTCAAAAGACTGAGATTTTTCTAAATAGTTCCAGGCTAGCAATTCTTTTTATTAATGCTAATATAGTAAAAGAAAAGGAGGGAAAATAAAATCACATGCACACGATAAAACTTCCTTGCTATGTTAATTTGTTAACTAATACAAGCATTCTAGACATGGTGAATGGCCTTCTTTAGAAAATATAAGCAGTTTTCATTCTAATAGATGGTTGCAATCAAATTTAAGTTAACACAAATCAAAGGACGAAGTTGGATGCTCACCTATGTGTGTAGGTTCATAAAAGAAAGCCCTTTCTTTCTGGGGCTCTTTCACATCCTACTGTAAGCTACCCACTTAGACTCTTTCAATATCATCTAAACTTTCATATATGCAGCAGAATAATATGAGGTGTTAAAAAAAAAAAACAGGATATTTGAAATTTTTTTGATCATCTTTTTTTTTATTTATTTTACCTAAAATCTTTTTCTACTGAGAGAAAAAAAAGTTTCAATTTAACAGCTTTATTTTCAATGCCAGTATTTAGTAAAAAAGTATTCAGTTTAAAACAGTAAAGCTACTTCCTGTTCTGACACCTCTCTAAGGCACACATTTATTCTGCTCAATACATTTGTATGTCTTGAACATGGATCCTCCCAGTCTTGCACAAATGTCTTCAAAACGGAAGCCTTCATATCATACCTGCCATTGCTCCCATCTTCTTTCCACTTTTGTGTCTTTGCTGTCCACTGAGGAAATAAACAAATCATGCTTCCTTTTCTTTCCAAGAAACCATAAGTCACTTCAAAAGTGTTGCACTGCCCTCCTCAGAATTCCTGTGTGTGTGTACATGCACACATCAATCCTCAGAAGCCCATTTGGGACTGAGTTAGAAAATGAGTGCATACTACAGTAATTTCAATCAGCGTTTTAAGACACTGGAATTGTATGACTTTTTAAAAAATTATTATTCATTTATTGACGTCCAAGCCAACCTTTTAATTTATGTTCTCAGGAAGAAGAAGGAAGACATTCCCATGTAGGTGGATGCATGGCAGAGGGGAAAAAATGGAACAGGAGGAAAACAGGAGTGACCGTGTTCTAAAAATACCACTTTAAATTATCTATCTTAATTTGCATGGGTAATTGAGCTTTTATGTAAGCAACTTCCTGGGTTTTGTAACAGAAGATAGCTACATAGACCATTTCTAATTGAACTGACAGTTTAAAAAAGGGAAATCTCTCTTCATAGCAGACCTGTGAATCTCAGCGTCCCCCTTGTAGTGTCTGAAGCATTCCTAGAGCCAAGATAACTCCGACTGCCACATGCACGAGGCTCAGACAATGTGCACACAGCCCCGCAGGACAGCACTGCATGCACACTATCGCTGTCATGGATCAGATCCATTCTGATGCTCAGCCTGCTTCCCACACTGTGCCAGTGTGCCTTCTAGACCAGCCTAGGCTGTCTCTCCTTCACTGCTCCAGCCCCTTTTATTTCTTCAGCGGCTTTAGCACAAAATCTTTCTTAGAAACGGGCATCATCTCCCTGCTGTTAATCGCCAGGATTATACTCTGGGAGATCTTGTCCACAAATCACTATAGATATTACTTAGTGCAGGAGCACTCATGATCCAAATATCTGCTGACTGGAGAGGACCCACCCAGTGCACGTGGACATGGACACACATCTTCTGGCTGCCATAAATCTGTTCTGCAAATTCTAGGCAGAAATAAAGGCACAAAGTGAGGATTTCTGGGTATGCGGTGCTGCCAATCTGTGCCAGCAGTCCTTGCCCTTGGGACGCCCAGTGCTGGAGCTGAATTTCCTCATGCTTTTACTGCACCCACCAGCATGTGTTCTGGGGGATGCTTGCCTAACCTCCAGGGTCCATTTGCACCAGTTCACTCTGAGTCTTATTTACACAAGTTCCTACTCCTGTTTCACACTCACAGTCCAAAGAGCTTCACTCTGGAAGTTCGTACTTTCTTCTGAAGATCTAATTGTAACACTCATAGACACTTGTGGATTAAGTTCACTTTTAACCACTGAAATGGTAAACGAGGAATCTAGCAGGCCTGAGAGTTATGACTTCCTTTAAGACAAGTGCTATGGCATTGAACATTCAGAGATGTCCTATAGCTTCCTGAAATTACTCTATTCATCATTTCAGACATTTTTTCAAACACTGAAATAAAAGCCACTACCTTCTGAACATAATGAACATTTTCAGACTGTATTAAATGCAGAGGATTATCAAAAAGACTTGTAGAGTAGCAGTAGTTAGCTGACTTGAAGAATAATTGCATGTTTTTGTTACCAATTTTGCCACTTCATTCTTTGGCTCCCTCAGAAGATTTGCTTGCTCCAGTGAGTTGCTGCCATTTAAAGTATTTATTTAACACTTCCTGCTCTAATGCTGCTTCATCTGTATCATCTGAAGAGAGTTAATTAGGAAAGAGAGGGCAAAAGAGAATTACATCACTGCAACAATGGTACTTGGCATTTAGCAGCATCTTCAGTTTGAAGCTCTCAAAGAGATTAGTAATTATTATTGAAATAATTCTCACAAACTATTGAGAAGTAAAAAGGCTCATAGAAGTCTACACTTTGTTACAGTGCAAGGCTGGGAATAAAGCTCCCTGTTCTCACGTCCGTGTATTAACTACTGGACAACCATCTATCCTTGCCTTTCTTTCATGACTTTTAAAGTCACAAGAGCAAATGAAATTTCCAGGTAAACATCAAGAATTTTTTCACAGATGTCATACCAGGTTGTCAGCAGTGAGCAAGAGCATAGGTTTCTATAAGTTTCTACTCAATTAAAGAATAAAGAAGGAATATAAATGTCACAGAATCACAGAATCACAGAATCGTCTAGGTTGGAAGAGACCTCCAAGATCATCTAGTCCAACCTCTGTCCTAACACTAACAAAACCTCCACTAAACCATATCACTAAGGACTACATCTAAACGTCTTTTAAAGACCTCCAGGGATGGCGACTCAACCACTTCCCTGGGCAGCCCATTCCAATGCCTAACAACCCTTTCAGTAAAGAAGTTCTTCCTAATATCCAACCTAAACCTCCCCTGGCGCAACTTGAGCCCATTCCCCCTCGTCCTGTCACCAGGCACGTGGGAGAATAGACCAACCCCCACCTCTCTACAGCCTCCTTTAAGGTACCTATAGAGAGCGATAAGGTCTCCCCTGAGCCTCCTCTTCTCCAGGCTAAACAACCCCTGCTCCCTCAGCTGCTCCTCGTAAGACTTGTTCTCCAGACCCCACACCAGCCTTGTCGCCCTTCTATGGACTCTCTCGAGCACCTCCATGTCCTTCTTGTAGCGAGGGGCCCAAACCTGAACACAGTACTCGAGGTGCGGCCTCACCAGAGCCGAGTACAGGGGGACAATCACCTCCCTAGCCCTGCTGGCCACACTGCTTCTTACACAAGCCAGGATGCTGTTGGCCTTCTTGGCCACCTGAGCACACTGCTGGCTCATATTCAGCTGCCTATCAACCAGTATTCCCAGGTCCTTCTCGGCCAGGCAGCTTTCCAACCACTCATCTCCCAGCCTGTAGCGCTGCTTGGGGTTGTTGCGCCCCAGGTGCAGGACCCGGCACTTGGCCTTGTTGAACTTCATACAGTTGGCCTCAGCCCATCGCTCCAGCCTATCCAGATCCTCCTGCAGAGCCTTCCTTCCCTCGGGCAGATTGACACACGCACCTAACTTGGTGTCATCTGCAAACTTACTGAGGGTGCACTCGATCCCCTCGTCCAGGTCATCGATAAAGATATTAAAGAGGACCGGCCCCAGCACTGAGCCCTGGGGGACTCCACTAGTAACCGGCCTCCAACTGGATTTGACTCCATTCACCACAACTCTTTGGGCCCGGCCATCCAGCCAGTTTTTAACCCAACGAAGCGTACGCCAGTCCAAGCCGCGAGCAGCCAGTTTCTTGAGGAGAATGTTGTGGGAAACGGAGTCAAAAGCCTTACTGAAGTCAAGGTAGACCACATCCACAGCCTTCCCCTCATCCACCAGGCGCGTCACTTGGTCATAGAAGGAGATCAGGTTCATCAAGCAGGACCTACCTTTCATAAAGCCATGCTGACTGGGCCTGATCGCCTGGTTGCCCTTCAAGTGCCTCGTGACGACATTCAAGATAATCTGCTCCATGAGCTTTCCTGGCACTGAGGTCAAACCGACAGGCCTATAGTTCCCCAGGTCTACCCTCCGGCCCTTCTTGTAGATGGGCGTCACATTTGGTAGCCACCAGTCGACTGAGACCTCTCCTGATAGCCAGGACTGCCAATAAATGATGGAAAGCAGCTTGTCCAGCTCCTCCGCCAGTTCTCTCAGTACCCTTGGGTGGATCCCATCCGGCCCCATCGACTTGCGTACATCCAAGTGCTGTAGCAGGTCGCCAACCATTTCCTCGTGGATAGCGAGGGCCACATCCTGCTCCCCATTCCCCTTCCACCAGCTCAGGGTACCAGGTATCCGAGAACAACTGGTCTTGCCGCTAAAGACTGAGGCAAAGAAGACATTGAGTACCTCAGCCTTTTCCTCATCTTTTGTAACTAAGTTTCCCCCCGCATCCAGTAAAGGATGGAGATTCTCCTTAGTCCTCCTTTTTGTGTTGATGTATTTGTAAAAACTTTTTTTGTTATCTTTAACGGCAGTAGCCAGATTGAGCTCCAGATGAGCTTTGGCCTTTCTAAATGTCCTCAGACTTCCACATGGAATATATTATGTTATACTGTGTTGCAGCCTTATATGAGCAACATTTTCTGAGGCACACTGAACAGATAGGCAGGCACAGTAAAAAGGCCCATCAGCTATATTCTCACTGTTTATGAGGCAGAAATCTATAACAGAGCCTCAAAAATGTCCTTGATAATGTGCCTGTGATCATAACTGGTCATAAAGAGAAAGTTGAGTTTGAAGTAACTCATCAACATACTAAAGACAAAAAAATAAAGTATGAACACTCTTTTCACCAACTTTCCTGTCCTTCCACCAACTCTAGTGTCCAATTACTTCAAGTGTCCCAGAAAAAGTACCAAAAATGCTAAATGAAACAGGACAATGAAAAGAGAGAGACTTTTTCAAATGACAAGTTTCCAGCAACCAAGATGGACCTGTGTACATGATATGCCTCACCCTGCCACTCTAGCCTACCAAGAAAAATTGCTAGTAGCTGAAATCTCCATTAAAAATAAATATACTTAAAAGAAACTTTTATATATATATATATATATATATATATATATATATATATATAAATCACATACCAGTAACTCACAGAATCTGTTTCGGATAGGTGATTCATAAGTATCATCTTGATTACAGTGGCCTTCAGCTAAATTAAATGATACATGAACCATTGCAACCTTCTGTCACAACAGCTCTTTATCCAATTGTACATCTACAACTGGCAAGTTGTCTCTTCTTCCACACCTACATCAAGGGGCTACAAAAAGAACTGCTTCAGCATTTTAACTTTAATTTCCATATTCCGGCTCCCTCCTCCTTTCTCCTTAGTGGAACATTCAGGAGCCGTTTAAGTACATGAGAGCATCAGCTAGACTGCAGCTCAGTGAAACTAGTTCTGGGTTTCTAGTAAGCTTCCCTTCCATTAAAACTATATCGAGATATAATAGAAACCTTCCCTCCAAAACCCTGATGGCATTTTTCTTTCGCAAGAGACTTCCCTTCATAACTTTCCTTTTACTCTTCTCAACATTAGCCAAACAGAGGAAGCTGGAATTGACATAGAGCCTATGGTACTTTGCTTTTATGCACATCTCTTCTCATTATGTTTTGTCATTAGTTGATGAAATAGACAACAAGTCACCTCTGTATTTCTTTTTCTCCTTCTAATCTATGTTTGTCCCATCTAATCAGCATTTTATGCTAGCAACTGACTTTTATTACATGCTTAACATAGTGCCTAGCAGTGAGATGCCTGGATTTATACTGTATTCCTATATCCAAGTAACAACTATTAGTCCTTTTTTTCCCCACATACTATACATTTCACCTCCAGATTCACCTATTGCAATAACTTTTTTATGGTCTTCCAGTTACTCTATAAACTAAGGTTTGGTTAAGGGTGCTGCAGAAAAATGACTCTATCCTTCCATCATCGTTAAAGCCCTTATTCCTATAAAATGGGGATATTTGCCTTAGGAGAAACTGCTTTCAGGAGACTACTTTGTCAACTAAAATACAGTGGCTACAAAAAGCTAACATTTCCCAGCACAAACCTCCAGGCAAGATCAGAGTCTTGACTTTGGAATCGCGCTCTCTTCCTTCATTTCAAAGCCAGGTTAACATCTCCAGTCCAAACTCAGCCCTTTCTCCATCCCTTGAGTACACCCTCTTCTCCTATTAGTCATTATTACTCTTACAGAAAGATAAAAAAAATTACATTAAAATCTAAAAAGCAGACGATTGCTGCTCTAGGAAATCTATTCTCTTTTTCCTTCAAAGACCCTTCTATCTTTCAGTCTTCACATATGGCTGAAAGACAATATTCATTTGTTATATGAAAGCACTGCCAGCAGAAAGGTGACCATACAAGACTAAATGCAATAGGACTAAAAGCTATTCTAATTTTGTGTTTGCTGTGTGGAAAAAGAAATAAGGTTTTGTTGAAACAGCAATCTGACAGAGAGAAACAGAAAGATAAAGAGATAATAGATAATCGTGTCTCCTCCCTAAAGGACCAAAAAGAAAACTGAGACATTAGAAGAGAAATCCTCACATGCAAAATAGCAGACACTGCTAAATCTACTTTACATCATGTATTAGCTAACCTTTACAAGTGGTCAGAAAAGTCAAACTCTTGTCTTTGTTCACAATTTCATTATTATTACTCTCCTCCTGTATTACTCCCTCTTTGTTCTGTGACTGCAGGCTTAATAGCCTGGGGTCAGGCCCCAATTTACCAAACTGCACAACATTAACCCTATAACCTTCCTTCTGCCTTCTCAGCACATTGTTACTTCCTATGCCTTGCAGTGAATATATAACATATTACAGTCCACAGTATTACTTGCATGTTCAGTCAATGACTATAATATAGAATGTTCATAAAGAGCTTGCAATCATCAGATTGAATGCACAGCATACAATTTATGATATTCAACTGTACTTTCTAAAAACAGCACTAGTTTTCCTCCAAATAGTTAAGTGAAACAGTATGACTAGCCTTTTCAGAGTCTCACAAGGAATGGAGAACAAGAACCTCCCCTTCCAGCATGGCCCATAAAAAAGGTTGTTAGAATTGCAGTTTTTACATTCAGTTTTGTAAGTGGACTCAGTTTTGCTCAGGAGCTTCAGTAGTCCTGACACTTGAAATGACAGGGGCTCTATGCTCTGCAACAGCTCCACAGAAGGAAAACCTGCTGCTGCTTGTCTCTGCAGTGTTCCCATCAGCACAGCACAACTGACCTGCAGAGCTGCTCGGCTCAGGGGTTAACAACATGGGTTAAGCCTGGGCCTGTCCAATCAGCCTAATTAACTAAGATTTCAGTGAGAACAAATGATGCTAAAGTTCCTATGATTATAAAAATCTGAAACCATTTTTTTTTTGTCTATTACTGGCTCCAGTACACTCTGTTCATTTATCAATTACTTAGTCATGGAGGCTGCAAATTGGCAATGTCAAAGCTTCTGCTGACTGCTAATTCTCTTAGGTGATGTATATTGGACAAATAAGAAAGCTACATTAAAATGCCAGCATTATATACAGCACAACATTTTCCACTCTCTCTGAGATGATTTATCATAGTCATGCTCACACTCATTCTGCCTCCTGCACCATAATTTATTGGGAAACTGTTCTATAATTGCTGGTATGACTTTGACAAGAATTATACGATGAGAAGATTTCAGTCATTAACCATCTAGAAATATCAAGTGTTATCCTCACATATGACAATGAAAGCTACATGGACACTTTACCCAGTCATATCACTTCCCATATCCATAAAGATTACCCCTTCAGGGAGGGTGCTTTTCTCCCAGCTCCTATGAAGAGTTTAAGGAGGCAGTAAGACAGAATTTTCAAGCCTTCTCAAAGCAAAAACCAAGAGCCCCCGAAACAAAATCCCCCACAACCCCAACTAGCACTATGTTTTGGGGAAATCCTATAAAAAGCAAAATGTATACAAATAGTGCCATAAGTGAGGAAAGAAATCAGACATATAAACATTACAGCAGATGGCCCAAAGAAGCCAAATGATTTGCTGCATCTAAGAATATGCACAAAGAAAACATTCATATGTTTACTTCCTTGGGTATAGTACCATTGCATCTCATGCTGTATTGCTTACTGCAGTTCATTCTCCTGGGTATTTGTCTGCCTGCAACGCCAAGGTAAAAAAATGAATGCCTGGCTGTAGCCTTTCCAGTCCACATCTATGTGCCTAAATAAATTTCCTAAGCATCATCAGACATTACTGGGTCCAAGGTAGCTCCAGATGCACCATCACATCATCAACCACTTCAGGATTATTTTAAAATTATGCTTCATGTTTCAGTGACCAAATACAGACTTAAAGCTAAGCATCCATTTTATTACGATGACAGCTATACCTTACACTACCCCATTGCCATGGTAACAAATACAGTAGACACTAGATTTATGGTAAAATGTATTCCCAAAAGGTAATTTTTTTTCATTCTCTCTTGCATGATCCTACCAAACTACATAATTACAAAGAATATTCAGAGGATATGCTCTTAGCTGAGCTCAGCAGCTCAGTCACAAGTCCTGCATTCATTTTCTTTGGGTTTAATAAAATACACTGACGCTTCACACAAAAGATGTCAGAACTCTGGATTTCAAACAGAACTACTGAAAAATTAAGAGGAGACTATGTGCTGAGACTTAACTGAGTACAGCTATCCCAAGTTCTGTACAACAGGAAAGGGAAAGTATTTATCATCTGTGAGGAAACCGTTTCTGCCTTCATTGAAAGGCAATGGAAATTATTTTTAAAAATCCAGGCACGTTTTCTGCCTGTTATTGAACACACATCAGAATTCTTTTGATTGTTTAACGTTTTCTACATACCTTATGGTGAGACTATTTACATTCAAAGCCATAAATGTTATAGTTTTCATCAAAATTTTTACAAGTCAAGTCAGGTAAGAAAAAAACTATCAGCAGCTGAGTAAAAAGCATCCCAGGTGGAATACAAGTTGCTGGAAAACGTTCCTAAGCTATTGCCATTCAAGTAAATGTATACCACATAAACACTAGTTTAAGTTCTTTTCCTGCCTCTTTTTCTTGTCAAGCTGAAAAGAAGTCAGTATTGCATGAATAATAATATTTTCACATTATTTAAAATTATAAAGTTGTAAGATTCTTACATACAACAATTCTTTTTAAACAAAATTCTTATTTTTTTAATTGTTAAATTAGAAGCTGATTTAGTGTTGAAGGTTTCCATAGATCCAATCTTCAAAGTACGTTTTTGGTCTAATCAGATTTTCAGTATAAGACATTGCATTTGTAACAATTTATCTGAAATCTGATAATAGATCTGACGCTTCCAAAGGGCCCCCACTGATGCTGGAGCCAGACTATACAGCCAGCTCTCAAAAAACAAACAAACAAACAAACAAAAACACATTAATGTGTAGGTTGTTTTGAGAGGAAATAACACAGCCCTTGTCTGAGGGGGATCCTGGAGAAAAGGTGTGATACATCCACGTAAACAAGAGCTTCTTGATAATGGAAGTCTAACAATTAGACTGGCACTGCATGACGTGGGGGCAACTGGTGTAAACGTGTAGTAAACCAAGTATTTAAAATGTTATGTGCTTCCATAAAGGATTAACAATGGAACATTTAAATGGAATTGAAATATGCTGTGGAAATAATACATCTCTGTAGTTAGATTAACAAAAAGAGATATTCATTTAGGAGGAAAAACAGTTTGAAGCAACTGTAGGCTCGTGCTGCCAAAGAACCCACTTTCCAAAAGATGTTAGAGCTCATTTCCTACTTGTCCACATGATTATATCCTTCCTGCTACAGTACTACACTTAGTGCTAATGTTGCTTCTGAATCTTTTTTCCAACCCCTGTGGGAAGTGGGGGAAAAAAACACAAAAGCAATGGTTCTTGGCTGTAGTGATAATATCCAGTGCTGTGAGGAAGAGAATTTGGAGCCAGCAACAACAAACTGCCATTCTACAGGAATAAATGAATCCTTTCACCAGATGTTACAAACATTTAGATCTTTTCCTTACCTGCCTCCTATCCCTCTGAGATGATGACGAAGAGGAGGCACTTCTGTGTGATGGAGTGGATGTTTTGTGAGCAGGAGATACACTCTTCTCCTCCGAACTCATCTTTGCAGCAAACTTGTAGTAATGGTCTTGTGCTCTTACCATTCATGTACAAAAAAGCAAGGGATACTCTTCTGCATCCTTCTGTTTCACAGTTTACGGAGAGACGAAAAAGAGTTCAAACTCAGCTGAACTGCACCTTAATAATAAAAAATAAAAAAAATAAAAAAAACAGATGTGAAAGAGTGAATGAAGACACCTTTGCTCCAAAATAGTTCTGCAGGAAAGAAATCTGTTGACAGTCACTATTTATTCCAGCAGATCTCCCGATTTTTTTTACTTCCTTTCCTAACATTACCCAACACAAACACAAATGCATTGCTCAGCATTCTCACAAAAGATAAAAGTGATGTTGTGTTATTTCAAAAAAAAAAAAAATGGAAAGGCTCAGGCAATTCACAGCAATTCTCATGCAAAGTTTACAATCCATGACTGGGGATCGATAACCCAATCTTGCATGATACCATAACACTATCAACAAACTCCTTAGTAGCTGCACCAGGGGAGATGGATATTCATGAAGGAACTGCAGCTTGTGGGGAACCCACACCAAGGTGGGGAAAAGCATGAGGAGGAAGGAGTGGCAGGGAAAACTGTTCTGTACTGACTGTAACCCACCACCCACTGCCACATCCTGTAAACGTATTGGTTTAAATTGGTTTAATTTGGTCTTTGATTTCTCTCTACCAAGATCTATTTTATTTAGCGATAAATTAAATTCATTTTCTCTAAGTTGAGACTGCTTTGTCTGCAACAGTAATTGGTATGCAATCTCCCTGCCTTTATCTCACCCCACGTACTTTCCCATCCTATCTTCTCCTCCCATCCCACTGAGAGAGAGGCTGGATGGGCACCTGGCTGCTAGCAAGGGCTAAGCCACCACAGCCACAAGGACCATTCTCTCTCCTGCTTACTCAGCCACTGCAATGTGCATTACCTCTTTACGAGTTTTCTCTCACTGACTCCTCTTCACCCAAATCTTTAGTTTCGATCCAAGAACGGAAACTTAGATACATATAGCAGCACAGAGGATATTTACGTTGATTATAAACACTACTAAACATTTTGAGTATGTCACCAGTACACTGCAACGGTTCAGGAACAGAGTTACAGTTCTCAGACCTTAACAGATTACTTCAGACTTGCTTCAGCTGATAGATCGTGTGTCTGTTCTTCTATTAACCTTGGATAAGAACGTTCTTTGAATGATGTCCTTTGCTTGAAACTATTATCTGTCTCCTCCACCTCTCTTTCCCTAGTTTTAAACTGGCCTTCCCTTTGCTATGCATTCCTCCCCCCCATCTGAGCTATCTTCTGCACTATGTTCAGCTACTCTGAAGCCTCAAAAGCCAAAACAAAACAAAAAACATCCCACCACAAGCAAAAAACCACCTCCAGAGCTACTGTAATTCTTCTTGTTTTGCCACTCCTGTTTGAAGACTTCCATTTGCATTTGGTTAAAGACAAGGTATACATGATGGCATCGCTGCGAATCTTGCATTTTTATAACAAGTTGTATATGGCAAAAAAATACTTAGCATTTTTAAAACATCCAGCATCAGGTCAAATCAACTTTTCCTGAGAAAATACATTTCACTAAGAAGTACTGAACTTTATCTTTCATCACAGGAATGAGCAGGAGAAAGTTCACATTTGTCTCTAAGGAATAAATGAACAGCATTAACCAGCAGTGCTGGTTTTTTTTTTTAAAAAAAAAAAGGCCGCACAACATATTTGTTTCAGAACTTCAGAGAGAAAATATAATGAAGTTGCATTCTGAGAGGCTTTTCCTTCCAGCCTAGCATACCAGGGACTGCTGATCTAGCTTCACAGCATTTTCATATCCTACAAGTACATCAGGCAAATTTCAGCCAAGGATGTGTACTGACGATGTCTCAAGAGAATTTGTCTATGCAAATTCTCCTACAAATAATGACTCAAATTACAAAAATTAGAAATAGTGGAACACTGAAATAATAATCCCAGTTCACAAAGCTGTGCAGAACAGTTGAGTTATGAAATAGCTATAAGGACAAATTTTCAGTCACTTCCAGTCATGAGGTCACTGAAAAATTTTTAGCAGAGCAGCCTTTGGGCAAATGAAAATCAAGTGCTTTTTAAAACATCTGATCTTCACTCAGTTGACTCATGTGGAAAAATTTATATTTAGCATTGGCACAGGAGGACAGCAATCTGGCACTTCAAGTTTTTTAAGGCTTTCCGGAAGCATAGGTGCTGTTGTAAGAAGCATACACAAAGCTAGCAAGAGGTACTCAGGAGGAACAGTTCACTGAGTCTGTTCTCACCGGGTTGGCAATTCTGTGAAGTATCTGCTTTTTCTTTTGAATGGTATTGAAACCAAATAAAACAGTCACACCTGAACTAAATTCCCCAGTGGTTCTGTGGTGTTTCCCAAGCATGAGCCTGAAGCTTACCAAAAACTCACTTAAAGCACACTAATTTGTCAATAGCAGGCTCTCAAAAAGGACATATAAAACAAAATCTTACCCTTCACGCCACAAGAAGCAAACTGCCTCTTGCCCTATTTAACAGCAGCAAGAACTTCAGTACAAAATTGCAATTACTTTATATGTAGAAATTTCTGATAGAAGAACAGTTCAGGGTTAAAACTTAAAAAACACAAGATATTTGAGAAAATGAGCACTGTAAGCACAACAAAAATATTTACATAAACTAGCAAGAGCTAGCATTGAGCTTTTTGTTATTGTCCTTGCATGTTAAGTTTGGGTTCTGTTTCTCTACATTGCTAAGAACTTATCTTCCAATTCTGGCTTAAAATTTGGTTAATACATCTTTTTTAGAGCATGTTAGAAGGAATAAATGTAGTGAAACTGATGTAAAGAGGCGCCACTCTCTCCATAACAAAGATTGAAGCAAACAATTATAAATCTAATTTTTTGCCCAACCAATTCAATTTACCAAAATGAAACTAATGCTTTTGAGGCATTTTTCATGCACTTTTTTCCAAGCGTCACTGGCAATTTTGCTATTGGCTTCAGTGGGAACAGAAGCAAGCCACACACTGTGTTACAGTATTTCTACACTACTTCTAGAAAATACGAGACAATCTAAGACAAACACTCAGAAACTGTGATGTTAGGATCTTGAGCAGGGAAATATTATTATTCTAATAATTGTGCATTTGTTCTGATACTGTTCCCTGACAAAGACAAAAATGTCTGAATTCATTGTAGGAGGTCAATCTTACCATCTCTACACCACAGGAAATCATCTTAAACCTGAAATTATTTTCAGTGATTTCAGTTGGGCAATTCAAACAGAATGGCATTACCCTTCAGAAATCAGGGTGACAAAATTGGCCATTGGATACTAATTGCTTCTTATCCAATTATCATTGACCAGTTTGCAGTTTGCAACCATGACAGCGAAATCCCTCACGAACTGCTAAAACCCACCATCAGTTTAGGACCATCACTTGATTCAGCCCATCAAATGTGACTGGCTCACTTCAAAGCTACTTTGCCATGAGGTCCCAGGGTGGGAAATACATTAATCACTTACAAAGAGAAACAGACCTCCTAGAATGCAAAAAACAGACACTGCACAGAGATTTTGGTCATCGCAAGTGACAATCACCTAGCTGGGAGTTCTGTCTTCACCTTTTTTATTTGGCATCTCAACTATTTTGAATGTAAATCATCATTGGTTATTTAGCAATTATTAAAAAAAATACTCATTCTTCAGTACAATCTTTTCTCAACCATTTACTTATTTTCTAGGTAAAGCAATGGATATAGAAAGGTAAAATGCCCTACCCAAAGTCCAACAGAGCAGGCAAGTCTTGTAACCAGAACATGCAGTGAAGTGTTATAATTCCAATGCATAAATAAAAATACCATGTGCCATGACTGTAACATCCTCCATATAAGGCAAAACATCTATATCTGCTGTTATTCATAAAGGAGTACACAATGACTGTATGGAAACAACAATAAGAAATTATTCAAGAAATATACTTAAGATTATAGATTATTTACTGAGTTATCAAGAAATTTTTTATTCTTTCTTTTTATTCTGTTTAACCACCAAACACTTAATACACTTAATTCTTACTGTTCACTCCTACTATGCTTGTTTTCAAGCTAGCCTTTGAATTCAGCTTTTTTTTTTCCAGTAATGTTTTGTGTTTGATCTCAATTGTTACAGTTCTTCCAAATCTGAAAAAAAAAGGAGGTGGAAACATAGAGATTCCCTTATTCTACCTCTACTTCTAAAATATTTTAATACACAGTAACTTTTTTCCATTTCTTTTTGGTTTATGGGGTTTTTGCCTTTTTTTCTGGTGTCTTAAGTCAAGTACTAAACACGTCTTAAAAACAAAGTGATTATTCATTTTCTTTCCATCCACAAAGGGTTGTGGTTTCTTTTGGTCTCTTTCTGGCTAAATAAATAAATAACACTGTGATGTTTTCTTTTCTTTATTTCTCATATTTTTTTGACAATAGAGGTATTATGTTAACCCAGAAGTTCTGCTTTCTACCATCAGAAACAATTGTTTCAGATGCATCAAAATAACCTATCCAATACCAAGAGGTAGTATGATTATTTTTTTATTACACAATGTTACACTAAATAGTTTGAAAGGCAAGAAAGCACTGAGAGCTACATACTGATTTCTCTTCACCTTCTATCCCATGATACAATAATATATATCATTTATCATCTCTTAAAAGAAATTCTTGGGAATTTTGTAGACTGGACCTTTCAGAATTACAGAAATATTGAGAAGGCACTTGTTCTCAATATAAAAATTCATTACTCTGTAGCTTGCTCAGCAAAGAAAATAAATTATATCTAGAGTTGCATGTGACGCAAATTTCTATTTTAAAATTAAGTATTTTTATGTTACTAGCTAAAATTAAAAAAAAAAAGAGAGATTAGAATGGGCAAAGGCTATTTCTATTGGGAAAAGTTTGTGTAAAAAAATATTAGTGGAAATAATGAAAACATACAAATACATGACTTGCATAAATCCAGAGTTATAAATAAACCTGCACCTCATATAAATAGAAGTTTTCAATGGGTAACTCCAAATGAAGTCTAGCTTCAGACAGCAGACTTCTGTGATAAATGCTGTGTTGTTTCTCACTGGCTGTTTGTTTCCCTTGATTGATTCTTCTCTGCAAGAATGCCCAGAACGCCTTACAGTCTGTTTAATATCTCATGCAGTATTGGAATAATTTGAGAAGACAATATAGGGTGCAGAATGGAGTCTCTGGACATAAATGAAATAAAAATATGTGACCATCACTGGTATTATTCCAACCGAAGCATCTTCACACTGATCTGTCAACATGGGGCTGTTTTTCACTGGGAGGGAAGAGGTTTTATGTGGTGCTCTGCAGCTGTATAGCACACACATTCTGTATTCGGGCATCCAGTGGAGCCCACCCTCTGTTCTCATTTTACAAGGAATATACAACTGCATGTTCTCCCCCTCTAACTGCCGACCTTTCATACAGGGAAATCATAACCACGCTTCTGCTGCAGATCCCGAATGTTGCAAACACAAGAATATAATAGAAATAACACATTTCAATGCTGTGGCAACGCTGTGGTGGTTTCATAGTCCATTTATGGGAAACAAACAATTGTCCTTTTTTTTTTTTCTTCTCTCTCTCTCTCAATAAAGCATTGAATCAATCACTTTACAGCCGCTATTTGAGAATCAGCCACATCAGCATTTACAATTCAGCTGAGTGAGACAAACTCTGTAACACGCTCTAGGTGTACAGAGACAAGAGAATTAAAAAACAGTGTGAAATCTGATCGACAATCAAACTCAAAGAAGCTGAAAGATGAGCAGAGACCGCACAAGTAATCTAGCAAACAATTCTGGATTCAACGATTTAACAGCTGCATTTGGTAACTAACAGCCTCATTTGGTTACATGAGGATACTGGCTATGACGAACTTCTTCAGTTGTACCTTCAACTGATTTTTAGCATAATGCTGAGCAAAAATTCGTGTCAGATCCTGCATCTCAAAACCAACCGTCCAGGAAATAACTGTTACCAGATTGCCATCACTCTAGACAAGTTTCTCCTTCTGGTAAAATCAGAAATAGCTATTCTGGATACAAGGTTTTATGGAGGACTTAATATTTGCTGCATTTCTATGTCTTGTTAAACATAATTCATTAAAAAGACTACACCAAAAACAAACAAACAAAAACAAAAACAAACAAAAAACAAAAAACAAAACTCTTTTCCAAATAGGTTTATCACTTTAGCAAACTATCAACTTTTTAGGAAACAGCTTTAATCAATTAATTTGAAGATATATTTTATTTACAGGTCCTGTCAGAAATCATACAGATCCAATTCTGGATTCAGGAGAATTATTGGCAACATAAGGCATATTTGCAATATGGAAGAAAAAAAAAAAAAGAGCATCTTTTTCTTTTTAAAATTCACCAATTCAGTAATTCCCATCAGGAAAATCAGTTTCCCACATTTTTAGCACATTTTTAATAGCATAATTGTTCCGGTAATAACTTTCATGGCTAATATTCAACATAGTCATCAAAACTCAGGTCCTAGAGCTCTGACCAGTTCATTTTAAATCCTAGACAGATACCAAAACAACACTCTTGCTCTAACAGAACACTGATGATTTTCAGGTCCAATATTTATGAGTAGGAAAAAATGACTAAGAAAAATGGTATTACTAGCACTGAATGTCTTTTTAAGATAGAAGATACCATAATTCATATGGCTATGTTACCATTGGCTCTTTCAAGTATTTTAAAAGCTGCATATTCAAGGTTTGAATAACAAATGCATATCTAGTTGTCTGATGACAGACAGAAGTAGTCCTTACCTATTTTCCACATGCAATTTTCTGTAAAATTTTCTAGACCAGATTATTAATTGGCTAAAACACAATGTTTAAGACCAAAGTCTAAACCTGTATCACTATTCCCAATTACACTATCACTTCTTCTAGACTGATACTCAATATTGCAGCCAAAGTAATGAAGGAAAAAAATCAAATTTTGTAGCAGCCATGTTTTAAAACCCTACATTTGACACTCTCCACAACAAGCATTTGTTGAAAGAATTATCAAAGAAACTAAAACTAATTAACATGGCATTCCCCCAAATGGTGACTAATTTAACTGATCTTATTAAATGCAGTGTTTATTTTTAACAGTCCTTAGGTTTTGCTTTGGTTCTTTTACTGGGGATCCTTGTGCATTTTGTTTTTGTTTTTAAGGAGGTCTGTTTGTTTATATAGTCTCTATCACTTAAAGTGCCTACTCCACAGAAGACTGCAGCATCAACTATCATCACTGAGATGCTCTAACTTTAATGCCATCCTCTAATGGGACTTGGTGCTCCCCAACACATCACATCTGGTATGATTTCTTTAACACTGATGGGTTTTTTTGTTTTTTGTTTTTGTTTTTTTTTCCAGAGTTGTTAGTCTAGGTATGGCTCAATAGTAATAAAAATAATATTTTTAAAAATTACTTGTGTGCATTTATGTCTGTAAAATGCACAGTTACAACATATTTCATCAAATAGATGGATGAGGTCAAACAGCAGATAATCAGATTCAAACAAGAAGAGGTCAGTACAGCATCTGCCTTTCCCATTTTCTGCTTGCCTACACGATTAAGCAGAGTTTTCCGCCCTTCCAGAATCCCTGAAGCACACATGGCAATTAGTGGCATTCCAGCATGTCCAAAACCTCCAGCTTAGATGATAATTTCAAATTAAGCCCTCAGCTCATTTCCAGCCTCTGAGGATTGCTTCAATAGCTGAAGTGACTGTAGGATTTTCATTAGGATTCCTTTGTTGTTCCTCACTCCTCAGGCTGTCACAATAATAGAATACTATTGATTTGCATGGCATGGAAATTTTTACATACTCCAGAGGCAGTGTTTTGACCTGTGGTGCATGCATTTGTAACAGACTGCTGTGAGTAGAGGATTATGCAGCGTACATACTTACAAATACACAAATACAAATATGCACTATAACCCAATTAGATATAAAACAGGAAATATTAACTGCTAGACATTATCATCCTTTCTGGGATGACATAAGACCATAAGACTCAAACAGCCTTAGACAGGAAAACAAACAAACAAACAAAAACAACAAAAAAAAACCACTGTCATCACACACTGTCACATTCCTCCAACCCTTTTTCAAACCCAAAACATTTTAGGGGAAGGAGGTTCTGTGAAAAATTTTTGAAGAATTACATCTTTCAGATTTTTAATATAAGCCATAAAAAGACAGTAAATTGTAATCAAAACTCAGAATATCATTTAAAGGAAAAAGAGAGCAAGTTTCATGCATCTTGATTTTTTTTATGGATAAAATAACACAATTTTCAGCAAGCTCTTAAAAAAAATACTCTTAAAAAAAATAGCCTCTTCTCTTTTGCTTAATTTAGTGATTTTTTTTTTAATCACTGGGCAACTTGGACAAAGAAAACAGTTTAGAAGCCTAAAGACTCGGGTTTCTTTCAAATAAGAGTTTCAACTGGATAGTGATCTAAAGCACAGAACTTAATTTACCTTATAAAGGGGCTGCCTTTTACTGCCTTTTTTATTATCCTGTGTCATTTCCCTGCATCCTGTATTTCCACTGCCTCATCACCTTTACACTTTTGCTGCATTTCAGACCTACCAAGTAAAATTTTTGATTCCTATGTCTCAGAGCAAATTAAGAATTGCCTATTTTATTGATCTTGGATTTTGAACAGTGCATCATCAAATGCTTGTAGGGAGGATGCCACAAAAGTCACTGCTGTCCCAACATAAATTCCGCATTTAATGGGAGCAAATCCAAACTTGATGTTGATGGAATTTGCTCAGGTCACAGAGAATGGAGTGGGGATGCACAAAATTGGAGGATCAGTCAGAGCTTCCAAGAACCTAGTTTTTTGGGGTGCTAAATTGAAGGTCACATCCAGGAACAAAAAACAGGGTGCAATTACACAATGGGAACTTCATTCTTGGAAGCAATTAGTTTCACAAACATTAAGTGTCATGGCAGATCACAGCTGCACAGGATAATATAGTTAATAGCTTATATATAATCTGGGAAACATCAAGAAGGAATAGGGAGGTTGTATTACCTCTGTGACTGCTACTAAATCACTGTGTTCAGCTCTGCCACCAGCATTTCAAAGACATCCACAAATGGGTTCAAGAGAGAACCATGAGCGTGACGACAGGATTGAAAAACATCACTACTAATAAATAGTTTATAGAGGTACATATATTTAGTTTGTCAAAGAGAAGATTAAAGGGTCACTGCATAACAATCTATAGCCCACTACATGGGGGAGAAGGAATTTATTATTAGCATTCTTCTCAAAAAATATAACAAAAACTAATGGGACAAAAAAAAAGGGTGAAGGGTAAGCTAAATACGCAGATTAGAAATAAGGCACACAAATATAATGGCAACAATAATTGAACACTAATAAAATACACTAAGGCTTATACTGGGTGTATGTAGGGGATGGGTAGGCATTTTTTGATCAAGACTGGAATTCTTTTTTTGTTTTGTTTTGTTTTAAATATGTTCCAAAGCTCAACCACTGCTACTAATTTGGAAGCAGGTATTCATACAGGGAAGTCTGATTGCCTATTCCATCATATAAGGTCAGATTACACCGTACTGCAAATGAATAAACAATGAAATGAAAAACGGAAAAAGAAGGATAAACTGAAAGGAATAAAACTTTTTCTCCTTAATTCTGATCTTTGGTGCACCCCATTAATCTCTCCACTTGAAGGACTACAATTTTATCGTCCTATGTCTCTAGGCATTTATGAAGCCTGATACTTTGTATGGAACAACGTTAGATGTTCATAAAGTCTAAAGAAACTGTCCTGGTTTCAGTTAGGACAGAGTTAATTTTCCTCCTAGTAGCTGGTAGGGTGCTATGTTTTGGATTAGGATGAGAAGAGCGCTGATAACATGCTGATGTTTTAATTGTTGTAGAGCAATGCTTACACCAAGCCAAGGACTTTCCAGCTTCTTGCTCTGTCCTGCTAGCGAGCAGGCTGGGGGTGCAGCAGGAGCTGGGAGGGGACAGACCCAGGACAGCTGACCCAAACTGGCCAAAGGGGTATTCCATACCATCTGACGTCATGCTGAACAATATATAGGGGTGGCTAGCCGGGGTGGGGGGGCCGGCTGCTCGGGGATAGGCTGGGCATCGGTCAACGGGTGGTGAGCAATTGCATTGTGCATCACTTTGTACACATTATTACTATTATTATTATTATTATTATTATTATTGTTATTATTTTCCCTGTCTTAATAAACTGTCCTTATCTCAACTCACAGGCTTCACTTTCCCGTTTCTCTCCCCCATCCCGGAGAGGGAGGGGGGAGGGTGAGCGAACGGCTGTGTGGTGTTTAGCTGCCGGCCGGGTTAAGCCACAACAGAAATATATCTTCCCATCACTGCTAATATTTGTTTTTCTTACTACTTTAATGAAAACTGTCTTACTGACGTATATTTAAAGCATGTGTCCATGAAAGAGCAGGTGCACATGATAAAGTCATTTTCTTATCTCATTACTACGTGAATTTCTTTATAACTCATTCAGTGAATGGTTTCATGAGAAAGACAGAAAAAGAAAAATAAACCATTACAGTTCGTGCCAAAGCAGCACCAAAAATGTCTTGAGTGCTTTACAATAGCATTAGGAATCACAGGAATGGCTGAAAGACCATGAGATGGAATAATTGCTTCTGAAGCTCCTGCAAGGTCTCAGATACATTAACTGGAATTAAACTGAGCACAAGAACAGGTGGATTGCTCAAAAGTAGCTTCCTGACAGAGCAAATCAGTGACAAAACAAACAAACAAAACAAAACAACTTTCCTTGTAATACACAGCTGGTTATCACAGCTCTCCTCCATGAGGGCAATGCATAATATTTCCCATCATCACACTATTACTTAATACAAAGACCAGCACACATCAACAGTTAAATACGCTTAGTTTTTCCTACTTTTGAAATACTAATAAATCAGCATTCAGCTGCACTGACAGAAAACATAGTGTAAAAACACTCAAAAGTAACATTCATTTGTCATAGCAGGAATTCTCTACCTCCAACATTATTAGTAATTTCAGCTGAAATTACACAACATTAAATTTATTCCACCTATGTACAGAGCATAACCTAATATGAGAACGGAAATGTCCTCAGGCACTTTGCCCATAAAAAATATTTCTGCAATCCTAGAGTATTCTCATCATGGGAAAGCTGTACACTGTCCATCAGTTATTGATTTCCAAAATGTATTATAGACAGAAAACTACTCCTAATATGTATTGATTTTTGTACATAAATAGGTTATAAAACCAGAAGAGACTACTGTGGCCATCTAACATAAAAAGGGTCACGGGAATTTTCAAGATTAGTTACTCTTAGAGATATACAATATAATTTAGCAAAACATCCAATATCAAGGAAAAAGCATCCAGTGGCAGGCAGTGACCATAAATCCTAATCAGTTCTTGCACAAATTAATTTTCCTGCATTATTAAGTATGCATATGCCATTTCTGCGTTAAATATGTCTAACTTCAAAACTTGGCCAAGGGACCTTCTTAAACTTGCCAACTACATGGAACATCCCTCCTCAAACGCAAAAGTTGCTTGTGCACAAATACACCATATTTAGTATTTACACAGGAATATAGGCATCTAATGTCAGTTTTCAGTTTTCTTTTTAAGATTTTTAACAACGTTGACAAATTTTAGACAAGAATTGACATAATTAAGGAATTGACAAACATTTTATAGTCAGAAAGGTCCGTGTTCTGTCCAAGAGAAGCCAGGATGAAAGGTTACTTGGCTGCAGTGGTAACTTCCCTGGTTCCCATAGCAATACATTTGTTTGTGCATTTCTGGAGTTCAGCATCCTGCTCAACCACATTGCACAGGCAGCTTACAGTCAAGTAATTGCCCTTCTCAGCTGTGAATCCCTTCAGTGAATAAACAGCTCTTGTGGGCAGTGCTCCTCACCCCTGTCTGGATGAAGGGGCTCACATGGTATTTCCCTATGCCTGTGTCCCTCTGGACCACCAAACCACCCCTGATTTCCCACTTTAAGCCTTGGCTACCTATTTAAGTATTGTCAGACACCCGCTGTCTGTAAGATGCCATACCTGTCCTCCCTGCAGCCACTGGGTGAGGAGGTACCACTGCCACAATGCTGCAGGCAAGGAGATGCTCCCACCAGGCAGAGGGCAGCGTGGGGACATGCATGAAGCACAAGCAGCAGGCATGAGGTTGAGGTGCTTCGACGGTATCACAGTTAGAGGCATGCTTGAGCTATTACTCTGACCACAGGCACATTTCACAATAGCCAGTTGCTCAGATATTCATATTCACCCGCTCTACGTCTCACATCACACATGCATGTAAAACCAGTGCAGGCTGTGCAGGACACACTCCCAAATACACACTCCTTGAGAGGCTGTGCAGGTTTCACAAATTATAATAAGAAGTCTGAGCGATATAGGAAGAAAATGTAAATTAGAAAATGTAAAAAAGCACTTCGACCACAATTAACAATTGCACAGCAATAACTTGGCAATATAGTAAACGTGCCAGCTGGCAAGCAGTACTCTCCATGACTTTTTTTCTGTGCTGGGAAACAATCACGCTTCCCTACTAACACCTAACATTGCTATTCTCTTTGAACACCATATACAAAAATTCTACTTACACTTTCCCTTAATTAAGGACAGGAATCTCACATTCAGTACCTTTTGGTGTCTTACAGAAAGCACCCAGGGTAGGAATGCCCACCTGAGAAGCCCCTTTCATCTCTCTCTAAAAACATGTCTTTTAACACTTCAGTGAGGGATGACCATTGTTGCATGACCTGCTGCATTAGCATCACTTGCAACACATGAAAATATCTTTTGACTATGGCACACGATAAACCAGAACGAGTGCAATGGCAGCAAGCAATAAGATTGAGACTTAGATGGAGCTACATAATTGGGAAATGGGGTACATGGAGCTCAGTCAATCAACTGAAAAATGCATTAATTTTACACAGGCCATTGAGAAAGAGTATTTTGTGTTAGTGATCAACAATCATATCTACCAACCTTGCAAGATGCTTGCGAGCTCTTTAATGCTTAGTAATGCCTCCATCCTCCAAATGCTATGTGAATACCCTGTGTTAGGCAGCAGAGACTTGTAGGGATAGCAGAGAAGCAGAAACACAAATCCCTAACACACCAGTATGTATCACCCATGCCTCAACTTTTCAGTAGATTCACTTTTTCCCTCTTCTGCCAACCTCATGAACACCCCAGATTCCCACAATACACCGTATCTTGCAGACCCATCCCTCTGCCCTCACTCCTGTATTTTTCATTCTTCCTCTGCCTCATCCTTAGACCATGAAGCACACACTGTGAACCCTTTTGCCCTTTCATATTTCAGGACCATGCCAGGTCCCTTTTTCTCTTTCTTTCTTTATGCTACTCTCATAAACTTACTGAAATCACGACCTCTGCACTTTATCTTTCCATTTGTCACCCAAGCTCTATACTTGCCCCACTTCTTCATGTTACACAGCACATCCCAGATTGTCAGTTCAGAGCAACAAATTCTTTTAAAACAATTTCAAACATATTCTGTATTTGCAAAATCCTGCTCTTCACAGGAGAGGCCATGGCTGCAGAGTCAAGTCACAGGAAAAAAATGAATAAAGGAAGAGAACCTACAATTAGAATTAAAAAAAAAAAAAAAAAACTTCTGTGTCCTACCACTCTGCAATACAGATGTGTATGCCCCAGACTCTCTCCCTCCAGGGACAAGATATGAGAAGGCTTTTCTTCAGCATGATCCAAACAAAATTTGAGTGGCTTTGAGTGGCTAACAACAAGCAAAATATGTCTCATTTCAATATTACTAAACCTGAAGTGCACTATCACTTTATCACAAACTATTTGTAATTTTCTTTGCAAAATAGTTTGCAATGAGGGGCTTACAGTTACACTAGCAACACCAGCACCTACACAATGCTTTTCATCTGTAGCTCTCAAAAGCATTTTAAGAAGTTTAATTTTAGCATGAAGTCAGCCACAGCAGATGCAGTTTGCAAGTTGCCATCAATTCTCACAAAGTCCTCATTAATGATCTGAAATAGCAGTTCCATTCACGCTCTAAATGGAAAGTGGCTGCCAATTATGCACAACACTGTTTGTCATTGTGCTTTAGCTGAATATTTACTGAGAACTAATACATTTTCTTTTGTGCCCAAATACAAGATTCCCAAACTGATATCAGGAGAAAAATCCGAAATGCCTAATTTCAATACCACTTTAAAGAGACACGGAGGAATTATTCTGTTTCACCAGTAAGAAACAAGTTCCTTTTTTTCACAACTAAATCATTTTTCAGGTTTGCATCTAATTTGCTAATGTTGTCAACAAATAACTATTACGTAATGTTATCAACTAATATAAGGAATTTGGCTTATTTATCAAAATTTAGTACACATTCTTAACTAAAAACGCCACTCAAATACAGTATTTCACATTCAGTTACTAATTTTTGAAACTTTGATTCATCAGTCTACTAACTGAGAAAAAGAAATATAATCCTTTCTTTTCTTTAAGGAAATGTATTTTAAAAAACTCCATGTATCATATAGAAAACTAAATTTGTCAATTTTAATTTTCTGAACTTTCCAAATCATTATATTATTATCTATAAGGTATAGTTTGCATTCTAACTACATTGATAAGAACATTTGATAAAAAAACATTTTCAAAGCCCTGTGATTATTTAAGGTGAATTTAAACTTTTTAAAAACAGGTCACACATAAAATGATATATTGATCTTCCTCTCTAAATGCCACAATTTCACACTTTACATTTGCAGAAGTAGACGTCATTAGGGACCTTTTAGAGAGCTACTCTGAGTAATAGTGAGGCAGACCAACCATAAAACCCTCAGCAAGGTTAGACACACATCACAGAACTTGGAAGGAGAAAATTTGCTTCTTTTAAGGTACGATGAGAGAGAAGGTGATTGGATTATTATAGAGAAAAAAATATTTCCATCTTTTCCTGAGAACAGACAAGTGCCCTGAGTTGGTCAGCTGCTCACCAAACATGAGCAATCAAATGTGGACTTAAATTGCCAAGGCCGCACTTTGAGCACTTTGCCCTACGGTAGGCGTTAACGTCCCAGCAAACTGCAGCCAAAACGAACAGCCAAGAACCAGTACGTCGCCCGCGATGGCCAAAGGCAGGGACTTGACCACAACGACAGCACATTGGAAGGGACAGAAGCAAAATCTTGCAGTCAACAGGAAACTAATGAAGTTAACATACAGTGCTGAAAGAGCTCTTCTGCAGTCCTGACCATTTCTACCTGGGTCAGCTCGCCAGAATGAATCATCGGTCATAAGCCAAGTCACATCTTTTCATCAACCATGATCTTGCCTAATGCATAAAGGAAATGAAAGATTTTTTTTCCAATACTTTCAAGGTTGAAGTAACATCAGTTAAGGATGAATTTAGATGAAATCTCTCCTGTCTATAACCCTATAAATGAAAACTTCATGTCATCTAAAATAACATCTTGCCCTCTGATGATCATGAACATCAGTCAAGTAACAGAGAGACCTGACTGTTGAACCTCTTCTCTATTTCCAATTTTATAAGACACTTACTTTTATATCACATGCATGTGAGATGTGTAAAAAGCCATGTGATATGAACTACAAGGTTTTCTACTAACTCAGAAAATACAATCTTTCGTGCATGTGAGGGTAACAGAGGATTGACCAAGATTCACTTAAGTGCAGTGGAAGCTTAAACCCGTTGCCATTCTGGCTAAAGGAATGATCAACAGGGCAGGATCGAGCTTGAAAAAGGAAACAGAAAAACAGTTGGCATTGCTCCCATCTTGTGCTACTGGAACTATTCAAAAAGGCTGATTTTTATTTATTTATTTATTTTGGGGGGACTGTTGTGATGGAAGTACTATTATCTCTTTACCAAAAAAATAGCTGTGGGAAGTTAGAGGACATCAAAATAACAGAAATTATCACTGGCAGAACACGGATTATGACTAATTTCCCATACTAAAGTTTTTATGCACACGACTTACAGCAAAACATTGTTGAAGTATTCCAAGTGTTTGGTGGTGTTTTTGTTTTTGTTTTACTATTTTTATTAAAGTTGAGTTATAATGAAATATTTATTTGACTGACCAATTATTAACTTAAAGTCTCCTCATCTGCAAGGTAACTATCCAGAAGACCACCCAAAAAAAGGAGCATTTCAGTGAAAGCATTGTCATTGAATGACCACACCATCCTGAATAGAAGTATAGGAACACTTCCACCTGCACTTCTTGGCTGACAGCATCGCTCCCAGACACAATGCCTTTATTTTCCTCTCAGAGTAAATTCCCATATGTCCTTTTGCTATAAATGGCCCGTGAAACATATTTTCTACTTACCTTTCCATTACTAACACATTTTATCAAATAGAAAACATAATGGCAAAACAATTCTTATGTACTTTTAATTAAACAAAATAAATTTAAATACAACCTGTTTCCCAAGCAGGACGAACAACCAAACAGGGAGCTGCTCCAGGTCTCCTGCAGTCCACGAATCCCAGACAGACTGCAGGATTAGGCACAGGTATCATATGTCTGTTGCTTCCTCGCTTCTTTAGGTTACCCCTGCCTCTGTTTGCAACGCCACATGTGATTTCTGCGTGGCATCAGGCGCATCAGCATGAGGGCTCATGGAAAGCATTCACCTGGAAATTTTTACTCTCATAGGTTATATTATGTCCACACTAAACAGACAGGCTGGAAACACAGCCTTTCTAATATTGAAAGTAGCCTTCTGGAGCGAGCCTGTAAACCCGTCATGAGAAGGAAGTAAAGTTCACTTCCAAAATGTAATTCAGAGGATTCTATTTTTAAAATGCAACTTAATGAGTAATTTAGAAAAAAATGTTTCAAACACAAAGCGAATTGTATGATGCCTCACCTTTGTTTCACAATACAGGCAAGCAAAGCAGCCCAATCTAAATTTAGCAAGTAACAACCATAAATTAGACCTCTGCATTAGGACCAGTAAGTGACTGCAAACCAAGCTGCATCTGCAGATACAACGAAGGCAATATGACTTTGCAGTATTTTAACCTTGTTCAGCAGTTCCCAAGATTCAGGGCAGTCTGCTCAAGGGGAGAACGGCTGGTTCTTTTGTGATGCAATTGTAATGAAAAGATATACTGAGATTCAGGGTGTACAATTTTTAAGTGCTGGAGAAAGTACCAGAGAAAATCACAAAATTAACACATATCTGCTCTCTCAAATAGTTTGAGAGGTTGCTATACTGGATACACGGGATAGTTTGTGCGCTGGTACCCAAAAACGTGGCTGTAAAAGCGCCAAGTACTCTCAGTGCAGCACCAGGCAGCTTCCAGCATTTTGTCCTAAACAAAATGTAATAGAATATGGCCCTAATTCATTTTTTCAGTTTTGCAGCAACCCATCAGAAGCTTTTACAATCAGGAAGTGTTTGAGGGACAATATAAGGTAGCAGCTTTGCACTCAAGTACACAAATTCCTAGCAACAATGTGAAGCATTTCCAATTTGCGTTAAATAGAAACAGAAATGAAAAAAGCAATTTTCTACAGCCCTACAGCAACTGCTGAGAATGTGTTATTAAAAAATACCCTCTGTGTTTTTATCCAGTGCTGATACGCATCTGATTTCAAAATGACCAAGTACATCACTAGCATTTGTGCTTCCATTACCTGAACAAAATCCCACTACCTATTTCCTCAAGCACACAGGGACTCTGTATCGCATACGTCTATCATTTGACAGCCCAATCTTCAAAAGTAGTCTCATTACTGACAAAACCCAACACATTTTTTACTTTCTCAAGTTTCCTCTGCTTTCAATTCCTCTAGTACCTTTGCCTCAATCCTCCCATGAAGTTTCACAGCTGACAGCACAAGAGCATCACATTTCACATCCATCCTTTGCTTTCCAGAGTACATCCTCACCTGTGGTTGTTGCATTTACTCTCCACTGAAAGGATACACATATGACAACTGTACCAACATATATGTGTTGTGCTGCAGGAGTCATTACTAATATTGCAATGGTTGTATTAATATATATCTTAAACCTCAACAACAACAAAAAACGTCTCAAAGTACGACCAGCTAAAGTTTAAGAGTTTGTGCAACTAATACACTCCAAAGATAAAACTGAATGGTAACTCCAAACATCCCAGAGATTACCCCAGAATCAACATTTACAGGTTTTTGTAAGCACAGTTCCAAAATGTTTTACTATACTGGAGTGAGGGAAAGTGGAGACTTCTGGAGTATGGACTATAGACAGACAGATATGCATACACATGAACTTCTGAGAGAGTTAAATCTCATTAAATGTAAATCTCATTAAATCTCTCTTTTTTTTTTCATAATTATGTCACATTTCATATGGGTATTTTCCTAATACACTATATGGCCTACATTAGAGATCCTGCTGCTGACTGACTGCTCCTAAATATAATCTGGCTTCTGCAGCACAGGAATGTAAAATCAGAGTGTACATCAGAGCTACATCCAGAGGGCAACACTGAAGTGAAGATTTCTTTGGTGTCAGGGAAATGACAGCTGGATATGAGGCTTTGTCATAGCCTGAAAAGGTATTTCTATTACTTATCTTGCCTGCCTTTTAAGTGTTGAGGTTGTGTTTTGTCAACATGATCCATAAAACTTGTTTCCCGCCCCACAATGCTCCACAATAAAACACTGTCCTGCCTGAAATGCTGTTCCTGGCACAGAACATTAAGCTGAGCTCTACCACCAACCTCCAGAGAACGTCTCAGCGGGAGTTAATACCCAAAGCATTTTTATGAAGAGGACAAGCTTGTTTTCCCAGACCATATTTTCACATAGAGGCTCAAATAAAAATCCTATTTCATTATTTATAATGATTATGCCCTATCATTTTCTAACTCATTATAATGAATATGAAAAGGAAGCTATAGAAAAATAAAGAGCTTTTATATTAATTAGTAAAGTAATTATACGTTGTGGTTTTTTGCTTAAACAAGCCATTTCAGCCTACAGTGGTTACCCTTAGAAACCCAATCTTCCTGTGGCAGCCGAGTGCCGATACCACAGTTATTTGCCATAAACAGTATTAATCTACATGCCAAAAAAATCAAAGACTAAGAATGTCACTGAGACCACATCATTCATTTTACCTACTAATGTTGATTGTCAACTTCCATAGTCATGTCCATTAAAGTACAAATAAATGGCACAGAAAAAACGTTTGAGAGCTGCAGCAAGTATACAAGAGCCTGTGCATGGTAATGAACTGCTGTAATAAAATGAACCTGAGGGAAGTTTTCAGTGGTCATAAACATTTTGGTAAGAGAGCTTTACAAAATACACAGAAATTTTAATCCAGCACCGTCAGGGATAGTAAATGCTCAAGGAAAGTCAATTTATGATCGAAGCCTGCAATACCCATAGGTTCAAATTTGTTTTGAGGCCTCCTTTACAGCCACAGCACAGAAAAACTGAATGATGAAGTGCAAATAATAGAAGGATTACCAAGCAACCGTAACGTAAGATTAAGACTGCAATACTCACAATTGCAGGATGATTCAGCAGATAGTAAGAGGATGCATTACAAACTACCTTTACATTGTCTTTGAAATTTGATTCAGCCAAATACAATGATTAATACAGCCTATCCTCTAAATGGGGACATTGCAAAGGAAAGCACCAGTGAGAGAAACATCAAGTAACATATTCTGAGTTTACATTTTTCCATGTATATCTAGCAAATACTCAGTTATTCCCTTGACTTCAAAATACAAAGCTAAAGCAAATAGCTAGCAAACAATATAAAGTCTAATATTAATATTTCATTTTCTTAAAATGTTTGCATGTTTTCTAAAGACCTTCACGAAACTACTGTATAGTTTGTCCACCACAAACATGTATGTTCTTATTTTCCTCTCCTCTTCCTGTTTCTTCTATTGCACTGATGACTTCATCAAGGTAGAGCTGGCAGTTAAGAGGTTTTCTCTTTTCAAAGAGAAAAAGCACTGATTTGTGAATGGCTTGTGACTACATGCAAGACTAAGTCAACAGTGAATGCAGAACATGCCCCTATCTAGCACACACAAACTGGCACGAGCGTTGGGGTTTTTCTGTAAAGGCTCACTCAAAACAGGATAGGGAGGGACAAGGACAGGAGAATGACCCTGTTCTACCACTTCTACATCAAAAAGACCACAAGGACTGCACTTTTGTATGTTCCATACATCAGAGCAAAAGGGTTGTCACTTACATTTCTGTTGCCTTTCTCTTCCCCTACCACCACCTTTATACATTCACATGGCAATCAACTACCCCATTGCTATCCTGAGGAACATTAACTGAAAGCTAGCAGTTCACAGATTTTTAGCTCAGAAGAGTAACCTATCATATGTAGCACTTCATTAAGTCAACTACAATTGGTTGGTTATACAACACGAATTATTTCAAGAATATTCAATTAAATCGTTTGTTATATTATCAGATTAACAGTAGTTTCTGTTAACTGGAAATAGTTTTTTGAGCAAGATTTTCTTCATGACTTCATCCACTAGAGAAATAAAAGCATTCAGAATGGAAACGCTAAGAGAATTTGATATTCAGATTTCCAACATTCCATATTTTTATTCTGTCCTGGATGTCACTATCATTTCAAAGCCAGGCTTCTTCACAGATATTTTTTTCTTTGCCTGAGTCAGAAATGACTCATCACATAAGTTATGATGAAATGTTCAAAAAGATGGTACATTCAAGCGAATGGAATAGAGCCAAAGGCTTTATGTACCCTTTCTTTCAAACATCTTCCAGCTACAAACACATAATCTCTTCCACATGGATATAAACTAAAGTTAGTATTCTTTCTCTTAAAAAACCTCTGATCATGACCCTACTAGATAAAATGTAGGAAGGGGGGAAAACCAACCTGCCTACACTGAATATTCTAGTTCTACCTCATCAGCTAAAACACTCTTACTTTTTGCTACATGACATCAGGATGTAATTATGATTTAGAAATCAAAAAGAGAATGCTACCTTGACTAAAGCCATATAAAAGTCTGCTACAAATAGAAACTCCAATATATGATCAATTACCTGGATATTTCTGCCTACAATTTTGAAGCACCTACTAACATAAAACAAAGAGGGCTGCAATAAATAAATAAATAAATAAATACAATTCCTTATGTTGTCCTGAGCACAATACACCCCAACAAACAGTATTCACAAACTTTAAACAAAACTGACTGCACTTCACTATGAAGAAGGTAGGTTATAAACAGAATTATCCAGGTAGTCCACACCTATTTGCATGTCAGTTCAACTCTTTTTGATCTAACTATTGTGCATGTCATACAGCATATACTTCATAATCCTCAACTATTCAGCCACCACAAAGACCTGTCTAAACAAGATTGCACGAGAAGTGGTATTCAAAATGTCTGTCACTGACCATCAAAGAATCTCTCCTTTTTCCATGTGGTTGGGAACTGGAGAGTGCAACTGCTACTTCCATTCAGAATGGGTTTCAGGAAATCAGGGAGCTCCAAGCAGCATGGAGAAATTAAAAGAACAGAGAGCACAGGATAGCACTCCTCAAACTAACATCTTCGTACAGTTCTCTGCAATTGAGAAATTAACTGAACAGTTCTCCCTTAAAGAAAACCACACTCCAAGATATTAACTGCTACTCCAAGGGAAATAAAATTGCATGCAACTACATTCTCTCTGTTGACAGAGTTACTGAACATGGAAGGTTATTAAAACATCAAATGTAAATACCACAATGACATTCTACAGCTTAAGAAAATGGACAGAAATAAATGACACCTACATTTTGCTGTATTTGCCCTACAGACCTGTATCTATTTCATTGTATTTTAATAGCAGGTGAATGTCAAACTACCTCTCTTCCAACTGTTGTTTAGCCATATAGAGGCAGATGTTTGTAAATCTCCAAATACTCAAACAGCACTTCTCTGTGATGTGGAGAAAATGGTACAATACTACGGATCTGCATATATATTTTCTACAAAAAAAAAAAAAGCACTTTTCTTTTTCTTCATATGTTTAGAAAGAAAAATGAAATAAAAGGCAGAAATTAGAGGAATGAGGGATGTTTTATAAAAGTTCCTAAATTTGTACATTTTACTCTGCTTCCATATTAGAACAAACCCAAGATTCATCATTTTATTTATAAAAGGAATCCTAGTTATTTCCTATACAGCTAAGCTGGCACATCCATCTCAAATCAGAGCTGTAATTCAAAGCTCAGGAAGAGTCAGAGACCACTAAGTCACAGTTTTAAAACAGACTAGTAGCAACAAAATCTCACTCTTCACTAACACCACTTAGTGGTCTACTATATCCAAAGAAGTCACAGGAGTTACCAATGCAATATAGAAAAGCTTTGCCATCACAAAAGCTACTAGAGCAACTGGCACAATCTTGCCTGAAAGCCCCTGGAGAGCAGCCAGAGCTGAGGAATGCAGGGTTTGCATTATTCTCCCTCCTACAAAGTCAGCTAGGACAGTAGCGTGTCTGTGACTCACTGCCCATGCTCCACGCTGCCGATACCAGCAGTATCGGCACTGCAGTGCCCTAAGCACACATACGAATTAGACATTTTACTCACAATGGTACTATTCAATTTTGAGGTGTCTTATTTATCCTGAAATATTAATGTTTTAGATTTTGACCGTTCACACATCTAGTGAGCTGAAAGAATTTAGCAAGAACCAATAATTAGAGAAATACTTTAGTTCAAATATACTACAGCGCCAGACTGGAGACTTAGTATTATTAAAAGCAGCATCCTGGCTGAGATGATTTAATAAATACTTGAAAATAGAAATGTTGACAGACAAAAATAAAATGTCTATGCATTGGTACAGCCAGTTCAAAGATATGACACACATATTTGTCACCAGAACAGCATGAATGAAATTGACACTGTCATTTAACAGGCCTCATTTCTTACTCCAAGAGGTACATGGAAAGAACACAAATACTTTTGTCACTGTGATCTGTCCCACAAAATAAACAGATCCATTCCTAAGGAACATATCACTTGCAAAGCAAACCCACCAAGAAGAAAACAGTGTCATTAAATACTTGCTCTTTGGAAGAGCTAACATGCTTGTGAAGATTGACAGCGCTACGAAGCTGCTGCAAAGCAGCAGGTGCTGCTCGTGTTTTCTTTCTTGAGCCAGAAGAGCCTCGTCAGATGCAGTATACAATGGCCAAATATATCACCCTTAAAAACAATGGGACAAAACCAACCACCAATAACTTAAGACGAGAAAAGTGTCTCATGTGGTGGTGTATATCCATCATTATCATGAGCAGCACAGCTGGGCCACCAGATGTTTACCTGCAGCTCCTTTACACCTGGCAATGCCACCCACTCCTTGAAGCCATACAAGGTAAGTGTGCACCCGCTCCAGACTAAGGAAAAGTACAAATCACTTATAAAAGAGCATCTTCAAACTTGTCACGCAAATAAAAATATCAAAAGAAAGAGAAGTCAAAACGATGAGCCCAGCACTATACTGAAAGCATTCCAATTAAAAGTATGCATGTACCAAAAGGAAAAACAGAATATATACATCTAAGAAATGGCTTTCCCTAAGTATAGATAATTAGTGTTCTTCAATAGCTCATATTGTGCTCATATCTGTTGATAGACTTTGTTGCATTATTTAATGTCACTTGTCATTCAGAAAGAAACACAGATTGTAAATTTTCAATTAAAAAAAAATCAGTCCTTTAACAACTAAATTTGCCTGCAGTATACGAACTGAAATGCAAAGATTTGAATAATACACACATATCTTATTAGGCTATCAATAAAACTAATACTCTAAAAATAAATTCTCTCAGAAACTAGATCAGCTGTAGTATTGTGAGAATCCACAGCTGAATCTTTAAAACAATTATTTTGACTAGATTTTGTAACGCATAAAATCCTCCCTTCGTTTTCTTCCTATTTGAACATAACTTTGCTTATTAATTACTGTTATCCTGGAAAATACAATGAGCTAAAATTATGACAAAATCTACTATTATCCATTGTATCATAAACAAGTGCTACAAAAAATAACAGCACAGGAAAGACAACAGACACTGCTGAAAGGTATGTTGAACAACAATGGGTTTGCTGTTTCTTTTTCCTTAATTGAATGGGATCATGTTCCACCCTTGGTGCCAGCAGTCTGTGCACACAAGAAAGTGGCCTTTTTCTCCCCCACTACATTTCTGCAGTTGTGAACCATCAGAGACGTATGGAAGATACAGGTCAGTTGTATCAAGAACTTGCACACTTCCAGGGCTGATCTGATCACCAGATCAAGACTGGTACGGTTTCCTAGGATCAAGCACAAGTTCTTCCTCTTGCTCAAATTGCCAGGACTTATGGAGAGATTGCAAGAAAGCAAGCAGCATGGCATGTGACAGGTGAGTATGAACACTGCTGGAGACGTATCAACACTTCCAAGTCACTGCAGTACCTCAAGACAACGAAGACAGTCTTGCTCTCTTCGTAGTGCACTGCACTTCCATTTCTGGGATTTTGATGCAATAAGACTTACGATGATGGGCATATTTCTGACTTCTGGTAGAGCAAGGGCTTGTATAGACCTTCTGGATTTAATGTCCACTACAAAACTGCATACGACACTGCAGGCTGAAAGCAGTACCTCAAGTGGTTTCTTCTACTTCCATAGTGTTATGTTTCTAAATAAAGTTGGTAAAAATGAAGAGCAGAATTATTGCTAAAAATAAATATAGTGCAGCTCAATTGGATATCACAAGATTGTTGCAGGAAGTGAAGGTTTCTATCTTGTGTTATGTAGCAGGCCATCATCAGAAGACAGCTATCATCTCTTTCTATATTCTTAACTCCCTGATGTATAAAAGTGCAGTCCTATTCTGAAAGTTGCCTGTTAAAAAAAACTTTTTATACTACTTGATCAGTTTCTGACATCAAAACTCACTATGTAGTTATTAAAAAACTAATTCTGGAAGTATCAATGCTAGAGGCAGATCTTGAACTGCATGCAAGAACTCTGTTACTGGCATTTAGTTTGCACCCTTTGCCTACGACCTGCATGCCAGTAAATACTCCTCCTTATTCTGTTCTGTACATGTACTACATATGCCACATTAACATTTTAAGAAATAGTAAAAATATCAGTGAAGTCAAGAGATGATTCATTACCAATGACCATATACCTTTGAAGAGTTAAGTAAAATGAGGTGTTTTTTGACTCTAACATCACAGTGACTCACCAATCCACTTGACTTGCATAACAATATATGACAATGCACTCCAGCGTATGGATACAAGCAAATAAATAAATAAATTAAACAGCCCAGGGAGTCCCTTCCCAATTACATTAATAGCAGACATACAGAAATGGTTTCAGGAATTCTATTTTAATCTAATAAAAATAATAATACATAGAAATCTCCTGGGAAATATGGGATCGGAAGAATAGAAACTAAGAAGATTAATCATGCTGCAAGTGAGGGAGATAAATGGAAGAGGAAAGAAAAAAGTTATACAATTATAGAATGGTCTTTTTTTTTAAAGGAGGTTAAAACTACTTTGAATATTATAATGAATGTAGTGTTTAAAATAGGAGATAATCTAGGTACACCAGACAGAATTTACTGAACAAGCTATGAAATACACAGCTTTGCAAAAGATAAAGTAACCTGCTGTTGTATGAAAAAGTAAATAATTTTTTTTCTACCTTATTTTTTTTCCTTCTAGTCAATGGATGAAAATAATGATTTTTTATATACACATAACAGAGAAGGTAGAAGGAAGAAACACTTCAGTAGAATGTATTCTAAGCACTGGGAAAATTAAGCTGGGCCTCTCTGTTTCTTATTTATAACACATAAGAAATGATAGGAAGAATGTTATCTACAGCCACACGGTAAAAATATATAATTCTTTATTCTCTAAAATAAATAAATAAAAATCTCTTTTATATAGAGATGCTTTATACTGTGGACAGTGCATCCAAATGTATCATCTTTTCATTTTAGTTAGTTAGGTTTTAGAGATTAAAGTCGATATTGGGAAAAAAATATATATCCTAGAAATAACCTCCTAAATCTGTATTTAGACCTGAAATCTGAACAAAACAATAATTCCCAGCAGTAGACAGCCTGGCTAGAAAGCTGGCTGCACAAAGCTCTTGAGAGAAATCTGCTCTAATTCATACAGCAGGATGACTAGTTTATATGCCTAGCTACTTCAATTGCTTCAGGTTTATAAACATGTTAGCAAAAATGGAAACAAAATCAAGCCCAGACTCTCCAAAAAATGAAAACAGATCCTTTGAAAAGGGCCACTCTGAAGACTGAGTTTAGAAGGACAGGGCAAAAACTTCACCAGCACTTTTATGTAGCAGATTTGTTACGTTCTGCTACCCTGGCAATTGATGTTCCTGTAAGTAGCTGAATAGACAATCAAAACTTCACACTGATATCAAAACATCATGCAATAACATGGACACTAGTCAAATCATAAACAGGACATGAACAGGAGTGCCCTATAAAAATATCAAATAAATTCCTACCACCTATTTAGCAGTCTGGAGAATGGGGGTGATTTTTGCTGTAGCTTGTGATAGAGCCCTGTAACTTGTAAGCCAGTGCACCCCAATTCCTAACCCCATTTCCACATGCATGGCTCCCCCATAAAAACTTGTGATTGTCTGCAATAGCAGCCACATTAAAAGCAGCTGGCAGAGCAGAATACTACAGAAGACCAGTGAAAATTAGATTTTAATAAATTAGGATGCACATCAGTGTAACAGGTTTTGTCGATCACATCAAACCACACTACTGGAGCAAAAAGCCTTAAGATGACATCATCGGTAATGAAATTACACAGCAGAAAAGCAGTTAAAGGAGAACACAACCAGTTCTGGACTAACAAGGAGTGTCTTTCTGCAAGAACTGAACTGGCATCTAAATTGTAGGATAAAGTCACTCTTAGTGACACCTCAGGTGACACACTAAAAAAGATACACACACCCTTCTCAGGAAAACTAGTGAAAGAAGTTATTTCTTATTTAATTATTTTTCTGCTGTTCTCTTCTCATGGGTTAGCTTTTATTCTGAAGGACTTTCACATCGTGTAATTCTTTGCTGGCTGAAGAAAACAGTCAATTCTGAATTGCTCAAAATGTATTAAAAAGCTCAAATGCTCTCAACAGATATATTCAACAAATACCTTGAACAACACACGAGCTATCCAAGCAGTCACAGACAGTGCGTGTATAAAACCAGGAAAATAAGCTGGGTTAGCAGCAGTAAAGCAGCTACAGCATCCTGCTCCGGATGCAGAGATGTGAGCCTTTGCCTGGCCTGATGCCAAGGCCTGCCTGCGGTTATCCTAGCTGTAAGTAGGTAGCTCTTCATTCAAGCTGGGAAGAAAAAAGGCAGACAGATGTGGTACTAGCCATATTGCTCCCTTGTGTGCTGTTGGCTACAAAATACAAGAGTGCCTTAACCACACAGAACTGATAAGCCACCTGCACCCAGAAGGAATCTTTGGCAGGTTTTGTATCAGGGAAACAAAAGCAAATATCAAAGCACCAATAAGGCTGTTGATTTCTTTTTAATAACAAACAAAAGAAAACAAAACTGAAATAGAGATTTTTCAGCAATGACAAAAAACTCCCATGAAGAAATGCAGTTTTAGCATAACAGTTCCAAGATGCTTGGAAAAAGATGCTTTTTTTTTTTTTTAACCCATCTATATCACTCTTTAATATTTCCCATGTTTTCCTTATTCTCCTTTTCTAAATGGTTTTCTATGCTCTCCTCTGTTTGATTTTTTCCACTGTTTTGCTCCTTCGTCCACAATGAGGAGCATCTCCCCGCTCCTTCCCAGAGGACTCCTTTCCTTCTTCATGTCGCTTTTTACATTTTTTTCTACTCATCTGTTTACTCCATGCCTCTGATTATTTTCCACCGCTTCATCAGAGAAGAGTCCAAGCAAAGACAAAAAGCAAATGGGAAGCAACAACATTCCTTCGATGCTCCACTGTTTTGAGCATGGAAGTGTGCCACTTCTGATGAAAGGTTCCAACTGGCATCACAGCGATCCCTGTGGTATTCGACAAGGATGTTATGTTGCTCAGGCAACCACTCTTAATTGTCTTTTGGGCTGCTGAGCAAACAAGACGTTTTTTCCTGGGCTGTGTGAAGGTCACCCTAGCATGGTGGAACCGAACACAGGTCAGTGCTACAGCAAGTGAGACACTGGAAAAAATAGATGAGGCAGCCCTGAATGCAGTAACATGTCGATCATGTATAAAACTCAATCTATTCTGCCACTACAGCCATCTAAGATAACGTGTGCAACACAGTTGTCATACAGGACTAAAACAACTACCATGCCAGAAACATTAATGCTATTCTAGACTCAAGCTGAACACAAATCTAAATGTTTCTCATGGCTTGAAAAAAAATAAATTAAAAACCTGTTTATATACAACAGCATCCTACAAGAAATAGATTGTCAACAACAGTTTGGCAGGGCACTATTAACATCTTTTAGAGATTAGGAAGAATTTTTTTCAGAAAGTCAGTCTCTATTGAAACAAATAAAGGCAGAAGCTTTGAGAGCAGTAGCTATTGCTTCAAAGTTCCTCCAGAAGGTTCATCTCAGTATATGAATATTTTGCATCTTAGAAGAAATGCACCATATGCTAGGATGGCTTTTCTTAACTAGAAAAGTCTGCCTTACATTTTTGGAACAGGCAAGTTTTTCCTCAGGCATGTTTATTGACATATTTCATAAACCTCAAACACTTAACTGAAAAAAGAACCTACTTTGGCTGTATAAACAGTGGATTTTTTTAGTTCAGGGACCAACAGAAGGAAGAAAGACGAAGTTTCAAGTAACATGGAAGAAAAGTCCATTTCAACATTAAGACATACCAATGTGAGCATTCCATTGCAAAATTACTCAAATGAAACTTCTATTTTTTTCTCCATTTTTGCTTTAATGGAAATTGTTTGCTAAATTTAATCTGAATTTACTAACAAAGGTACAAAACTTCAACTTTTTAAGGGATTCAGCATACTGAACCCATAAACTGTGCTTTTTAATCTAACAGAATTAAAAATCATCTGTAGATGCAAGTCCTGCCTCTGCATTTTCTGCCTGATCCATGGCAAGTTCAGATCTGCCTCTATGTCTCTGGTTCTCACTTACACTGGAGAACCGTGTGACAGATGCTAGGCAGAAACTTCCAATAGATAAGTTAAGATGTTACCACAAATATAGAACATATATTTTTTTTAATCTGCGTTTACTCTGTTTTCACTTTAATCTCTGCTCTGTAACACACAGAGAATTCTCCAGCCCTCATTCCTTTGTGTAATGTCTATCTTCCCTGACTTTCTTCAAACATACACACACTGTAGTACTATATAATAAGCACATATACATACGAAATATAAGGTCTAGGAAGTAATGGGACCACCTAGTGAGGGCAAGATGTACCTCGACCTGAGACGCCTCACAGTCCCACCCCGCCAGCAGCTGAAAGCCCCTGGGGAAGCACCACAAGAAGTGTGCTGTGCAGGGATGCCAGTGACACAGGGCTCAGCAGAATTAAGGTGCCACAGCTATCGTGTGCTCAACTTCCACATGGAGGAGAAAAATATTCTCAGAACCATTCACAGTACTTTTCTGAGGAAGTTGCCTTAACTATAACTCAAGTTTTTTCCCATGGATCATTCCAGTTCCCAAAGCCTAAGAATAGCTCTCACTCAATATAGTAAAAGATACAAATTTAGTAATTTCTGATGGACTTATTTAGACAATACTGGTCGTGAAGCTCCTGTAAGATCTTTGTTTGGCTGGATTTGCAAGCACTTGCAACCATTTTTGGCCAAAATTTTCTTGACCTCTCTTACTCCAGAATGGTGGTTGTTTCTTATATTAGTTTTACCTTTTCAGATAATTTTCACTGTCCAAGGAAAGCACTACAGTTCTTTAACATGAGAAAGCAGATTCTACCATTGAGAACACTTGAGCAAGACCCTCTAAAGAAGCCCATGTTGTAGAAAACTAACTATTGAGGTGTTGTGCATCCTGAAACACTGACTCCAACACTTACTACACCAACAAAGTCAGCGATATCCTGGCTTATCATTCAGTGGCTTTCAACTTTCACAAAACATATGCAGAGGCATTTTCAATTTTATAATGAAACAACATACAGAATATAAACAGATAAGACATTTTCTCATTTAAGTCTGGAGGAAGAGAAAACAGGAGTCATAATTCTCTATTACATATTATTGTGCATTCTGGAACACTAATAAAACAAGTGACAGTGGTGAACTGCATTCAGGAGATAAATAAAAAGAAAATTAAAGTAAGAATTTTCCTTAAAATTACTACTACTGACAGTATATTAATTTTCTGAGGACCTATATATGTAACTGAGGAGTTAAAACACTCCTTGCATTATTTGGCACTCTGAAAGGGAGGAGTGAAAAACAAACAAACAAACAAAAACATTAACAACGTGTTTTCATGCATTTTTATTTTGTTTTCAATTCTGACCTGATTTGGGGAAGATGTTTTTGCTGGTACAGATATGTACATGCAGAGCATGGAGTTTACAGCATACACGGCCCTTCATCTGCTCCAGTGGGACTCCAACAGGATAGTGTTCGAGTGCTTCCAATTGCAGGACAGAGACACTATAGAATCACAGACTTGTGCTGTTCTTGGGCATCCACACTCATCTTCACTTGAACCAAATCATTTTTAGGGACTTTGTACAATACTTAGAGGCAGGAAGATGGGACACCCCTCCCCAGTTAAAAATAAAATAAATCAAAACACAACATAAACTACCAAACAATTTACATGCCATATTGTTTTCATATCAAAGACTATATGTTGAAATTTAATAAAATACACTAGCAGCAAAATGAACAACATTTTGTTGACATTCTGTACTGACATATTGGCAAGAAAAGTAATATGTATGGTTTCTATCACTTAGATTAAAGAGTGATCTAAATTACACTGCATTTCAGCTAACAAAAAGACCTCCAGCAGTAAACAGCTGAACAAAAATCTGGTTGTTTCAGTTACTATTTTAATAAAGTATTAAACATACCTGCAATTCTAGCAGGACTGAATCTCAACCTGAAAAGGAAGCCAGGAAACTAAGCATTTTCTTCCACGATATCAGACTTCTACACTCTTGTATCACTGAATTCCCCAGTTGCCAGGATCCTACCCACACCTCCACCTCTGCTGGTAACAACCACTGCACGACTTCATTTGAGGTCTCGGCCAGAGCCAAGACATTACGCTGGCTATCACCTCCTCTGATCAAAGCAGGTCCAGCAAGTATTGCTCCTCTCCTTGTTCACTGACCTGGACAAATCAGGGAGCTTCCTCGCTCTGAGAGCTTCCTACTCTCACTTGAGATGCTGAGAAATTTAAATATTCCACCACAAGGTTCAACAAAATATTGACAGGCTGTAAGGATAAATTCGCATGCATAAAACTGGTGGCCAAAACACTAGCATCCTCTTCCCTGTTTCAGAGGAAGGGCACAGATTTATAAAATACCACAGGATAGAGTGTTTTACTTCATGTTTTGCTGGCCCTGAAGACCTAAACATTTTGAGTCTGAAATTGTATCTCAAACCATCAGTTTTTCCTGTACTTCTAGTGCCACACAACTCCTGGTTTGAAGTTCAGCATCTCGTTTTTAAGCCTCTCTTACTGTTGCCTACTGATTTCATAGCTACTGAGAAATTTTGTAACGTTATGTGACAGCAACATCTAGGCATAAGAATACTCCTGAAAAATATATTACATACAAGAGTAACACCAAAAGTATTAAATACACTACTATATTAAAAATGATAATATATTAAAAACCATAAAGGCACAGCAAAAATGGAAATACAGCTAAAATTTTCTCCCTCTGCTCCTTGTCTCCATTCACAAGTTACGACCTCTGGTTATAGGCAAGGCAACTCAGCATTTGTCAATTCACAAGAATAAAACTGTTTGGTTGCATTGACTGTGAGCCATCTACCATCTGAACAGTGAAAATACACAATGATATATCTATTTATACATAGATGTTACCTCAAAAAATTATTGCGCATTATTACATATTATGCAGTCATAATTCTGGCACGTTTACAAATAAATATACATTCAGAATTTTGCATCAGAGGACTGAGTTGCAGAGAGGTATCCGTGTTCTTCTCAAAATTAGGTCCTATTCCACGTTTTTCAGTTGAAACTCTTCATGAATGTGTATATTTCCACTCAAGAGACAGACAAAAATATTTCATTTATCCACTTTTTTTCTAAAGAGCACTTCAGGACAATTTCATACCCGAATATCATAAAATATTTTGTTAACCTTGCCACTTATTTTATCTCAATATCAACTATCTCAACTATCAAGTTCTGTTACAGAATTCTTTCTTTCTTTGAAGGAGAAATCACTCCAACTGCAAGTCAGCCTTTTTAAGTAACTCGTTTTATTTTTGTCACACTCCCTAGTCCTAAGTCACCATGTATCCAGATATGTGTCAGAAACCTCAGCCAAGATGCCCATAGCCATTTACACAGAAGAGAAACTCCCATGCTGTATGAAATACCTGTTCCAAAATTAGTCAACATCAGAAAATAGCAGTAAAATAATTCTTGAAACACCACCAAACAAATAGGCCAGAAAAAAGGGCTTGTAAGATTAATTGTGTTATTGCTACATAGCGACACCTGACAAGTAAGTGTTTTGGGACAGCTTCCCAAATACCAGCATTCCAAAAGGAGGATTAATAAGAAGACAGGAAAAAGAAGAAAATTTTTAAAAAAAAAAGCAGTTTAGATACTCAGTTGGAAATGGCAGTGTTCTGGAAAGAAAAATCTCATTCATCCACATGTATGAACTCTTTTTAAACTCTCTCTACAGCTAGGAAATGCACTGGTCTTCAGTTCCATGCAACTCCAGCTAGAGCCTCAGCAAGTCAATGGGCAACTGTGCCAAATGGCTGGTATGAGTTTGAAGTCTGTTATTCATTCCTTTTAAATCTTTACGTTTTAATCTTTGAACTATTTGCAAAATGTCATGTTCTCTCTTCAATATAGTAATAGCACTGGGAATGATTTGCTTAATTTTGACTTTGTCATTTACTTTCTCCTTTAAGCTCTTTTCTTTGAGAATGACTTTGTCCTTACAGCTAGACTGTTTAATAACAAAGATGGAAAAATGTTTTTGTGTGCAGAAAGAACTGGAACATGGTACTAAATGTACTGAAGCATGTACAATGTTTATTATAATGAAAAATACTGAAATATGGTGCTCAACTTGCTGCAGCATTACTTACCAAAGTATACAACTATGGAGCTTTGCAGATACAAGCACATTTCTTGGGGCCATGATCTGAGCTACTGCTGGGTGACGCTTCACTGCCCAGCACAGTCCTGCGCTGCAGATGAACAAGGAAGGCAGCTTCATAAACTCAGGCATGCCCCAAAGTGGAAAATATGCTCTCTCTGCTTAAATTTTCTGGCACTGCATTCCCAACAACAGAGCCACTTTGCTGAATACATAGAGTTTGGTTGTTCCCCACATAGCCTTTTTTCAGAGATCCCACATTCCCCATCTACATTTATGTAGGTCTTTGTAGCTCATTGGGTGAAACTTCATACCACACAGTCCCTGTAAGCCACTGCTACAATGTAAGATTACTCTTAGGTTCAGGCAAACATTGCAGCAAATATCACAGGAGAAACTTTAGCAATATTCCAGTATCATTGCAAGATCCATCTCCTCCTAGAATGGAGCACTGTTGACCTGAAGTATTTTCTCTACATGCATCTAGCAGAGCAAGATGCAAGCTGGTACCTCCTGCATTCTGCTTATATGCATATATGCTCTTATTAGCAAAACAAAAGTAACGAGCAAAATCCAAACGTTGACATATGCTATCTTTCACTTTTGACCTGCCGTGCTACTTTTGATCATGCTGTTCCCTGCTACTCTTGATAAACCTATAGAAACAGAAATGCAAAGTGCATATTTGCTTCAGAGAAGAAAAAAAGTATTTTCTCTAATTCAGACCTAAGGTATTTTCAAAATATGTTTATAGGGAGATCTAGAAGATCATTAAAGCAACAAACAGTGTAATAAAAATGAAATACATCTGGCTTGGTCATGGCTCAAATAAAACATTCACCCTCCTAACCTGAAGTACTTGAACAAAGGCTTTAAAAACTTGCCACAATTCCAACACGCCTTGAGTATTTAACGCTTAAACACAAGCTATGGTTGGCAAAGAGAATAAAATGACAAGCACTAAGTATGCATTATAGAAAATATAAAGATAAATACAGATTAGCTGTCTGGGAAATGCACAGAAGCCAGAGAAGACTGGAAGCCTCACACTTCCTCATTTATCCTTTAATGGAAAAAATTGACATTAGCTGAAAAAGTATTGATTTTCTGTGCTGCAATCTGTGGGAACCTGAAAAATTGAAAGTCATTTTTTGCAGCATACTGAGATTGTTTAAAAAGAAAAACTTCAGAGAGGTCTGCTTGAACTACTTTCTGGATCTCACAATACAAATACATTTATTTATGTTCAGACTTGTCCTTCTAAACAAGAAACATTTGGAAGTTGTACCATTGCTTTCAATTCTGCTTCTGAATTGTTTAAATGTACAGCCCACCTCAACAGAGCGACCAACATAAACTGCAAAAATATTTCACTCACTGTCATTAAGAAACAGCACCTGACATTGCTACTAGGTAAAAAGTCCATCAGGAAAACAATTGGTTTTCCTTGATATGCTCACTCTGCAAATTTCAAAGCATTTTGTTTACACTTCATTTCACTTTTTCCCTAGAGAGTGAGCTGTGTCTCCATATTATCATAAATCAGTAGGTAAGAAAGGAAAAAAAAAATGAACTGGTCAACTGGATTGTGGTTAAGATCCAACACGTCATAAATCAGAGGACAAAAGCTGGAGAAGCACGTCTCAGTGCTGGAAACCCGGATTACTAATGAAAGACAGGTCAAGAACACACTCCTGCTGCATTAAAAAAAAAAGTTTCAAAAATTAAGTTGCATGTTTCTGAGAAACTAAACAGATTTATCTAACGTTTGTGTTTTCTCCAGTGTTATATCACACACCTATGACACATTTTTCACTCCAAACTATCCAAGAAGCAGCCAAGAAGGCAGGAGAACTGCACGTTCCTCAAGATATCTGTGGCCTAAGCGCAGTTCGTTTCGATCAGCTTTCAACATGGGAATATTGCCAGAAATGCTAAAGTATGAAATGAATAAAGCTGCCACGCCCTCCACAAGCATTTCTGCATTTCTCAGCACAGTACATTGTGTCCACAGCCAGATGAAACAGAAGAACAGAAGAAAGAAAAATAAACCCATACAGCTTGTCAATGAACACACGTGGTGGCATTGAGAAATGAAACTTCTTTGTCATGAGATGCTGCTCCTTTTCTCGAGTGTGCTGGGAGCCTAGCTTGCATCAGACGCAGCTTAAACAGTTCTAGCTTACCAAGCTTTAAACCCCTTCAACTGTTGTAATATTATAGATTAATTCTGAAATTACTTCTATTCCTTAAACTCCCAGGCATTGCAAAAGCATGTTGAATTACTGAAGAGTCATGTAGAGGCTTGAGGGTTAGTCAGCTTGACTAATTCTAATCCTCAAATTCTGATCTGAGGCCTACCCTATTAATCCTGAACTCATATTTCGCAAAATACACAAGCAGGATTGTGTCAATTACAGGCAGAAACCACACATTTCATTTTGTTTGTAAGTTCTGTCACACAGCAGTATTTATGGTGACTGGGCAGGGACATATTTCTTCCTGAAACTGCAATGTGCAGCTACTTTAAAAAAAAAAAAAAAAAGCATTGCATGTCACTCTGAATTGTATACTGCAAATTGACCACTGGCTTTATGTGTAGGGTGCACTGCCAGTCATAAAAAGGACCAAGAAGCCTGCTCAGTGGACTGGCATATGCTTTATGTTTAGCTTCCCATAGTATATGTGCAAAAATACAGGTCACAGGGAAAGTCAGAGAACATTATTTTTTTTTCCCAGATAACTGAATATTTTTGCTTGTAATTTTGTCATCCAAGAACATTAAGCCAGGTGCAACTATGACCTGGACATAGTTAACATGAGTTACACATACAAAAAGAAGAAAAAAAGCACAGTTGTCAAGTGTACGTGAAGAAAGATAAAATTCAATTAGCTGACAGGAAGAGGGGAAAAAAAAAAAGAAAGGTTTTATGCATCAACAATTATTACAAGGAAAGTCATAGAATTTGTCTGGCTACAGAACTAACCTTCCAGTATCAGAGGCATGCTGACACTTTATATCCAGACTCATTCTCTAAATAACATATACTCCATTTTATATCAATCCCATCCTGTTTTCTGCAACTATCTTCTGCACAAAGTTTGCTTTCCAGAAACATATTAAAACCAGGAAACACAAACTTTAAACACGGAAGAGGTAGAAACTGAAGTCAAATTACCAGCTTAAAATCATTCCTGTGATACGTTCACAGAAACTTCTCTTGACCCAAATCCTCTTTATCATCACCTTACCCATGCTGGGATTGTCACAGGTGAATGGGGTGGGGTGGCTGCAAGAACAGAAACTCTGCTCAATGTCATGTAATCTAGTATTGCTTTATTAAACAGGACATGTGGCCATAGATTTCTATTCAGGATTGCCTACCCTGTGAAACATGCACACAAATCAAGGTCCAGGTGAGACTGGCACCAGAGAACCAGGGGAAAATGACACTCACCCCCAGTGACTTGATGTGTCGAAGTCCTGGCTGGTGGCCTGGGCCTTGTACCAGGCTGCTCTCCCTCCAGCTCAGTCTTCTAAGTGTCAGACGTATGCTCATGTCCTGTGTCATGCCCCCTCCACCTCCCACCCTCAGTGTTAATGTTTTAATTATTTATTGCTTTCTCATTTAAACTGTCAGCATGAACCACCAAAGCGAGCTCCAACTCCATAGTCCGTCTCTAAGTCCAATTAGCTGTCACCACCACAGTTTCTACAACTGTTTGTTCTCCCACCCCAATTATGTTACAGAAAGTGTGAAGTAAAGTTCTTCTATTGATTTTTCGACTGGAGTGGACTTCAGTTTCATAAATGTGAAATATTTAACTGAGGAACATATAACCTTCAAGAGATGCTCAGGGACAGCACTCTGCTAGAAACACAAATACCATCCCCCAAGCAAGGATACAGCAAGAAAACTGTTTCCCAGAAGGAAAGTGATTTTTTTGCCAGAAAACTTACTCTTGGAATCTAATACACCACGACACCTGTTACTTGAAGTCCCTGCAGCTCTATACAAAGCTCATAATCTACTAGAGATTCCTTTACACCTCAAGTTAATGAATCCATTATTTTCTTCAAGAGAAGCATTCTCAACTAGTATTAAACTATATTCACCTTTAAGGAACACACACAAAAAAATATTTAATTTTGTTCCAGAATGCAACTGTTCTCTCTGCTGCAGTGAGGCATTTCAAAGGATCGCTATGAAAGCTCTTCTGATCGTTAGGCCGTTACAACTGTAATACATTCCCAGGGAAGCGGTTACAGCTCCAAGCCTGCCAGAGTTCAAGAAGCATTTGGAAAATGCTCTCAGACATGTGGATTAATTTTGGGGCGGTACTGTATGAAGCCAGGTGTAGAACTCAATGACCCTTGACAGTCACTTCCACTCGGGTTATTCTAGGATTCTGTGATTTTCCAGACCCCTCCTCTCACTCTTTTTTATCTCCAGCTTCCTCCTCCTCCTTCAAAGATTCACTTCTTAAAGCCATGAATCCATACAAGACATAAGATACAACATTCACCAGTTTCCAACCTCGTGATGGAGGCGCTCACGTTGAAATCATTTGAACAACCAGTCTGCAGCTTTCTCAGAAAGACAGGCTTGGAAATTCTGCACCTTTCTCAAGAAGACAGGCTTGGAAATTCAGCAGCTCACTCCCTGCTGCCACACTCCATAACCACATACACCTCTCAAGCACATACTGACACACTTCACTTGGAGCCAGCACCCAAACTAGTTGCAGGTTCTCTGGGGTTAATACACAGAGAAAGTAATTCAGAGTTACTAAGCTCCATCTATTTTTCATTGTAAGGAGCAAGCAAAAATGTCTGGGTTATGCCAAAGCAGTCAGAATAAGTCAGGTTGGAAGGAATCTCTGGATGCCACTTCATTCAAATCCCCCTTTAAAACAAACAGGCACACACGCACACGCTTCAACTCTGTTTTTTCTTCTTCTTTCAGCAGTTGTCTCCAGTATTTTAGTATCGTTCACTTTTTTTTCTCTACCTCAATAGCTAAACTGGTCATTCAGCCTAAAAGTTTCCTTAAAAGACGCTGGTTTGACTGCCTGTACATCATGACCCTCGTGTTCTTCTCCTATCTTCTGTATTTCACGCTTTAGCTAACCTCACTTTGACCGGCTTATCAGCTGCCAGCACTGAAAAGCTCTTCCACTATTTTTCAGCTCTTCTGAAAGGAACAACCCTGAAGAGGGACGTACTAGAAACACCGTTCAACAGGACAAACACAGCAGCATTTAAAGACAGCTCTTAACTGCCCTTATCTCTACATTCCGCCTTTATGTGTATATATGTCTATATACTGAGAGGAAACAGCTGAAAGCTGTGGGTTTGTATTCACAGCTTGGAAAACCTAGGTATGCAGACAGTTAAATTAATTACAAACATACACAGATAACATTATTTATAGCACAAACACTACTGTAATTTAATATTCTTAATGTTTCATAATATTTCAGCCAAATTCAGCTAGCCTCAGCCACCCTGTCATTACACAACTTCCTCCCCATTACACCTCTTACAGTTGGACTTTCCCCATCTATCACCACAGCTGTTTTGAATCTGCCAAAAATCCAACACCCTTCACATGGCCTGAGTAAAATTACTCACATTTGTATATATTACCTCTTGCCACTTTCTTCAACGTTTAGAACCTTGATGTTGCATATTCAACCAAGAAAAAAAAAAAAAAAAAAAAAAAGAAAGGTAAGCATTTACTTTAGTATTCCACTGGGAATGACTTTTTTTTTTTTAAATCTCATTAAAACCCATCTTAAGAAAAAAACACAAGCCTGAAGGAAATTCTCAGAGAAATTCGTTTTAGAAGTGCAACTGCCCAGAGTAACATTCCCCATGAAAATTATCTACAGAAACTGCTGCCTTTTCCCATGCCAGCATAGTCAAAAACTTCAAAAAACATTCAGTTACCAGTAAAATAAATAAATAAAAATTAAGCCTCACAGGTTTTAATCATTATATACACCAGAAACTTCTGGGAACTGTTTGAATTGTTCAATGTTTAAAAAAAAATATGTTAGAAAAGACAGGAAAATCAGACAATTACTTTCTAGCCTATATATAAGGCTTAAGGGTTAATTAAACCATCAGCACAGACTTACTGTGTATCTGCACACACACTACAAATGCAGACGTACACCTTCAGTAGCCTTTCCTACCTCCCACTGCAATGCCAGAAGCAGTGACAGCAGGTCCTCCAGTGGGGCATGGCAGGACTGACCTGGAAGGCTAATGCTCCTTAGGAAATACAGCTCTCCTGAGACAAAAACACATGATACCAGAAGCCTAAGCTCTCAGAAATCTAAAGAAATATGAAAAAAAAAATTAAAAAAAAAAACACGACAGAGATAACCCATGGTAGTATCTCATGTATTAGGCAGCACAACAGCTAAGCCATTCACATCTGTCACACTAAGAAATCCGGTGGCAGACCATACTTCAGAAGAAACATGAGGCACCACGGGATAGATACACATGCACATCCTATTCATACACGTGCCGAAGAACTGAAGGAAAACAAAGCAGTAATATGAATATCCCCTGCCTCCATCTCCAGCCTGGGCTGAAGGAAGAAGTCACATCTCCAGCAGCACACACAAGAGAGCAAGAGGTGGGGATGGCCCTGCTGAAGAAGCTGCGATGCTTTACCTCTCCATGGTCACAGTGCCTTTGCAGCAAGGCCCGAATGGGCTGCTCAGTTGCAGAGAAACACCTGCGAGAAATGTCACATTTTTGATGGTTGTACAAACAACACATCCAAACATATAAACGTATATATAGTACAGCCTTTCAACACCAGCACTTGGAAAAAACAAACAAACAAAAAAACCCCACTCATTCGTACAGGTACACAAATCAATGTTTGCTTATCCCTGGGTGGAACTGAAGCAAAATAAAGATTAGAAAAATGGCAACAGAAACTTGGAGCATCACAGAGATGTATGAGTAAGCTATGAATGGGCTAAGAACTAAGAAGGGCGAGTGACAAGAAAGGCTGCTGACAATAGCCCTAACGCTACAGGGCTCACAAGCCCTGTGAAGCATCTGGGAGTATACAGTAAAACACTAAAAGGCAATGGAAGACGTGAGCTTGAGGAACTCCAGTAAAACCAAAGGTACTTTTTGTAGTCCTTAGTAGCAAGGAAATCATTTTAGAGGGTCTTCAGTCACAAATCCTGCGGTATTTTGTTTTTCCAGGTATACATCATACCACTTACTTGTACAGAAAAAGTAATTCAAATATAAACCTCATTAGGATATTTTAAATAATAAATGTTTAGGTTCTTCACATCTCTTAATTTATCTGGAACGGAGAGAAAAGAGATGGTAGCCTTCCTCTTGTGCAAACTTCTTAAACCAAATTAAAAGAAAACCCTATGCATTATATATACATAAAAATAAATGTCCTATTAAACTTTTAAGATCTTGTCATCCATACAACCACATCTGCTTAACCTCTAGAGGTCAAGGTCACGTCATTCATACCAAGATAAAAAAGTCTAATTACAGTATCTCCAGCTACATGGACAAAGACCAGTTATTAGAAAAGAACTATTATAAACCAAACACAATTATATTATACAGAAACCATTAGATATTTGATGAGATTTTAATCTTTGAGCTGGTGTCATTCCGCAAGTTAATCATCTGGAGAACAGAAAATCTGTTAGGAATGCAATTAAACATACCAGTTCCATTAAAATTGAGCTGATACAGTTGATTGTACTCCCAAAATAGCTATTTCCTCACACCTTCATCAAAGAGTTTTCTTCATCTACTCTGTGAGTGTCTGCTGCCGACACTGCCTGTCCCTTAAGCCCTCCGCTAGGACCCGCGGATACTTTTGCTCCGTTGGGCTCCCCACGCAAGTTGCACTGCAGCTCGCGGTTCGACCTTGGACTCCCAGCTCGCCCCAAGAAGTGCAGCAAGGTCTTTTGTTTCACGTACTATTAGTCCATCGCATCTGCATTGCCGAAGCTTTGGGGAAGAGCATCAGCGATGTAGTCATGCAGCACGCTAAAGCGGTTACAAAATAAAATTAAACGATGGGCCAAAACGATGGGCAAAGCCCACGTCAGATGCTCACTTTAAGCATCAGCACTTCTGGGAAGAGGATGCTTTCCAAGCCAATGCTTTAATGAATTCATACGTAGTCCAAGTGCTCACACGGGTTTTGCAGCAATGCCAGGACAGTGGGAACGCAGGCCATCCCTGCCGATATCTTTGACAGAGAGGGAGAATGGACACACAAAGGTACCCTGCGCGAGCACCGGCTTCCTCACACCGGCTCTGCGCAGCACCCAGGCGGCGCACGGACTTTGCGGGGCCATGTCACACCGCTCGCCTTGGGGGGCCGGAGCTGGGGGGGGTTCTCCAAAGCGCGGCCCGGCTCGGGGGGAGACGCGGGGCCGGGGGCTCCCGGCCGCCGGTTACGTAACGCCGGCTTCGCCCCGGCTCCGCCGCGGCGCTCGCTGCCGGATCAGGCCCCGGCTCCCGCACCGGGCCCCGCCGCCGCCGCCTCCCCCCGGCCGTGCTCCCACCCTGATGGCGGCACCGCACCCCGCTCCCCTCCGCGCTCCGCTCCGCTCCGCACCCCGCCGGGCCCGGCGCCGCGCCCCCCCGCCCGGCGCCCCCACCTCGTCGCCGGGATCCGCGGCGCATCCCCGCTGCGGCCCGGACCGCTGCGCCCCGCCGCCGCCGCTCCCGCTCCCGCCCGCCGCAGCTCCCCGCCCGTCTGACGGAGGGAGGGAGGGGGCGGGCAGCCGCTCCGCCACGCCGCCGCCGCAGCCCCGCCGCGCCGCCCCCCGCCCCGCCCGCACAAGGTGCCCTCGGCGCCGCATGGCACCCACCGGCGACAGGCGGCGGTGATACGACAGGACAGGGCAGGGCAAGGCAGGACAGGACAGGTAGCCGCGGGGCTCGGCGGGGCCGGGCGGAGGGCAGGGGACCGGAGGGGACCGGAGGGGACCGGAGGGGACGGGAGAGAAGGGCAGGCGGCGAGACCGGAGCCCGTAGCCGTGAGCGGGGCAGCGGCGTGGCTGCGCCCCAGTGAGGCCAGCGCCGTGCCCGGCCCCGCGCTCTTTGTCCCCTGATAACGGCAGCTGCTATGTGCTGTCACTAACCGCAGGAGAAATTGCTTCCTTAGTTTAATTAGCTTGATTTTTTATTATGTTTTTTTTTAGCCCTTGTAGATGCTCCGTTACAGCTCCCGTGACTGCCCAGACACCCCTCTGGAGGCAGGAGGCTGCGCTCCTCCCGCGGGGCCGCCCCCGGTTGTCACGGGTGGCCGTGGGCAGGCTGCAGGCTCCTGCGCTGTCCCGAGGCCTCCTACGGCACCCGGGGCGCCCCCGGGTCTGTGCTCCGCTTCCTGGGAACGCGAGGGGACCTCTGTGCTGCTGCCTGAGGAGAGGGACCGAAAGGCCGGGAGGACAGGATGCCACTGAGGACAAACTTCAGGGCTATAAGGGGGGAAGAGTAGGAATGGCAAGTTCCATGAACGTAGTGAGAGACTTACAGGATTGCAGCAATCTAATGACAGGGCCTGGACAACTCAGTAAGCTGAGATAAACAGGGTGTATGCCGTTGGGGTGTTTTCCCCCCTTTCTCAAACTGGAGGTTCCAGCTTTGGTACCATTGTTGTACAGCAGAAGATCGTCTGGGGGACGGTGGCGGATGAAGAGCTCGGGCTGTTTTCATGTTGAAGCTGAGACAATCAGAGGAGGTTCTCTTGACACAGCCCCCTTAGTCTACAACAAACTTCTCAGAAAAGAAAAGAAAAAAAAATCCTGTATTCTCTCAGCTGATGCTGCAAGTCTCATTTTAAATGCAGTGGAAGTAAGTACGGGAATTCATTAAGTAACATGCTTTTTTTTGTGTGTGTGTGTGTGTGTGTGGTTTTTTTTCTAGATTCAGTTTCCAAGAGTGGAAAAACATTAAGCAGGATTTTGGGAGGCATAAAAGTAAGCTAAGTCAGGTGGGCACTCAACATTACTAACCTGAAAAAGAGGACATGGACAGAAAGAAGCTTCAGAAAAGTGTACTTGGTAATTAGCTGTCTTGTTTCAGACCAACACATTCTTGAATATTCTCTGACCATCTCAATACCAAATTCTAAAGTTGCTGTCATACAGAAATATTTTTCTAACTTGCCCATACTTAAACTAAAGAGAAACTAACATGTAGAAAGGCAGATTAAAAACGTTGTTTAAATGATACGTAATTCTGAATCTTACATAATTATTTTAGGCACATCTCCCAAAGGAAAGCTTTAAAACACAGTTTAATTCTCCATAAAAGATAAAACTTTTCCAGGTTAAATCAGAGAATTATTTCCATAATTCTTAGCAGGACACAAATGCCTTTCAACTACCCCATTCTTTAATGAGGGAAGTTTACTAAATATATTAAATGTTTTTCTACCATCCATCTGATGAGGGTAAGTAGATCTATGGGCATTAAAAATATTTACTTGCAGAAACCCTAAAGAAATATTTATCTTCTCCTGTAGTAGAAGTATTGTTTTTCTTTGTTGCTGTTTATTGTTAGGGTTTGTGCATGTGTTTGGAAAACCACTACCTGCAGGCAAGGCATAGATCCCAGACGTTTTTATTAAAGATTTTTGCAAGCTACACCTTGCCTTTTTTGCAGATTAATTCGAATTATGCAAAACTGCGAAAGTACAGCAGCAGTAGCTAGTGAAGTGGAAATGCTTTGAAGAATGCGCACAAAGCAGAGCACCAAAGAGCACTGAGGAGTGGCAGGCAACAAATTAGGCAGAGCGAGAATTCAGGATGTGGTGGGACGATCACAGCAGTGCAGCGAACAATGCAAAAGACAAGCACAAGTGATGGAAAGGATGTGTCCTAGAGTTATAGGAGTGCACAAAGCTGAAAAGTCATCTCCAACGATCAGAAAGCACAGCTGACATCATGACTGACATCACATACCTCCATCCCGAGTAGAAAACCAGATCAACCTCCAGTTTCTTTACCAGATACTGACTACCCAACACTACATTATTGACTTTCTTCTTTGAGTTCTCCTTAGGACTGAATGGATTAGAGTACTTCTGGATGAAAAGCATTGTACTTGAATAGCCTAAAATTCCTTCTGCAAGGACCAAGAGTCTCTAAAGTTTCCTAATGACACAAAATTATTCATGGTAAACAGAACTGAAGCTGACTGTGAGCAGTTGTAGAAGGATCTCACAATAGCAAGTGATCAGGCAGCAAGATGGCAGATGAAATTCTACGACAGTAACTAATGTAAATAGCAATGAAAATAACCCTAACTAAACATACACAATAATGGACTCTAAATTAGCTTTTATCAGTGGGAGTCATTGTGAATAGTTTTCTGCAAACATTAGCCTACTACTCAGCAGCAGTCAAGAAGGCAAACAATGTTAGAAATGACTCCAAAAGCATCTGAGAACAAAGCAGAAGAGCTCGTTACGCTGCCATGTAAATCTCTTGCGTACTTGAGTAGTGTTTACAGTTCTGGCTCCTTCATGGGAAAGGGGGGATCTAGAAAACATACAAGGCTAAATACTCAGTGTATGGAAATGTACAGAAATACGTTTGTGTGATGAGATAATTTCTAACTGGGAAATGGAGGGAATAAGGATTGTCTTCAGATTCATGAAATCATGAGCGAGATGTAGGAGCCCAACAGGGAATAATCATTTGCTATTTTTCATTACACAATACGTAAGGGAGACGCAGTAAATGATCAGGCAGCAGGTTTAAAACAATGACTGGGAAGAACCTTTCCATACAAAGCATTATTAAATTGGATGGCTTGCTGTGACATGACGGTATGGAGCTGAAGACACAGATGCTTTTAAGCAGAGATTATAAGACAGAATGAAGGATATCTGTAGCTATTAAGCACAGTGGTTTCCTTTTCAGATCCTGCTTAAAAGTGCCTGCCTGTTGCCTGCTGAAAGTTGCCCAAGGAAGGACACTCTACATGCCTTGTGTCAACACTCTCAGGCATGAGATGGTTTCTTCTTTTCTTCCTGCTCAGTTAAGTGTGAGAAAGGAAGGACAAACAGCATCTCTAGGTACGAAAACATACTTCTACTTTTCCCCCATTCTCCCTGGGAGTAAAATCAGAATCTTAGTCCTTTATCTTCTTGTTTGTGTGGTTTTCTATTTCCCTGAAAAGAATTTGGAAAAAAATGCTTTCCCCAGTTCTTATCAATTTGCTCTTTGGTGGTTAGAGCCATTCAGTAGTGACAATCCACATGCACTGGCCTATCCATATCAGCACTATTTTTCTCTCTCCTTTACACAAAATGGGGGTACTACAGAGAAAGAGAAATCATAAAGTGGAATAACATAAGACATGTAAAGAATGTATTAGAAATACTTTCTGCAGTTGTCGATCATCATAGGAATAAGACCTAAAGTATTCTTCAGCATTCTGGAAGAGAAAGGGATAGTAATTTCTTCTCATTGAAGAAGCTGGAAAGTGAAGTAGAAACACCCAGAGATGCTTTAAAACTCAAACAATAGGTAAACATCCTACAAAGATAATCAGTTTCTAAGAATTGTATTAAGGATACCCCTATTAAATACAAGAAACTAGAAATCTGAAAAGCAAATCTAAAATGACGTTTGGCAGAATTCCAAGAATCTTTGAAGACAAACATATGATAAATCATCTGGAGCGGTTAAATCTCATATAAACAAAATCTGTACGGTAGATAATCTGTATAACTAGTTATCTGCACCCAGAGATAAGGAAAAGAGTTTGTTTCATACTTGATTTCAGCAATGGATAGTAGTGCTTAATCGTCATAGGCTTAATCTTCAGCAGAACACGATTTCTTTTACTGTTCAGACTACGAAACCAAAACAGTATAAAATCTTTAAGGAAGAAAACTAGGTAAAGACTTAAGTGAAAATTTCTTATGCTTCTTATATACATGTAAGTAAATCAAGTCTTACATGGTAAAACTGAAAAGGTATTGACTGCAGAAGAAATCTGAGGAATAGTTTTAAATTGATACAACTTATTAAAAGTGTTCTTACCATTTTGTAAAGCATGTGTATGCTTTTAGAAGTCTGTGGACTCTATTAAAAGCTTTAAAAAGTCATTTGTTCAAGATATACAGTGCATGGGGTTTTGGTTTTTTTTATATGCCATTGCCTTTGATTTTGTTTCACTGGTTAAATATAACCACTCCACACCTGCTGTCCTTAAATGTAACAGACACATTAGGAGGGGGATTTAGAGTGCCCAGGATAAGGACAATCAAAATTCTGATACTTAAAGTAACTTTCAGTTTTCCTACAATTTTGTTTGTGAAGTTGCTTATCATTTCACTTTCAGAAGATATTTCCAGTATATATTTGCATTTCCAAATAGAGTTTTTATGTCCCCATGACTAAATACGCTCTGTTAACATTGTCCTGGATTTCTTAAAATGACAGCTGAAAAATTTATTCATTAGCACTTCCAGAAAAGAGAACTCCGTCAGAACAGTTGGAAGATTTCCCAGGATATCTGTATCTTCTTTACTCTCATGTCAAGATTTGTAAACGCTTTAAATATAGAGTAGGGTCTGGTTGGCAATTAACTCTTTCAGTCTTAGCAAGGTCCTGCAGATGTTCTGTATTAACAAAAGGCTGCTCCTCTGCTATTGCATCTCTGGTCAAAGATCACTGGAGGTAATTTTAATAGAGCTCTCTTTCTCATTGTTCCAGATCTCCTCTTCAACAGTTAATTTTTATTTTTTCAAACTACAGTCCTTTCATCTGTTACCTGTAGTTTCCAGTTAGGTGACCAGTTAGCCTATTGAGACTCAGTTCATTTTCTTATTTTTACATTCTTCAGGTCTCACCTTGTATTTGAATACTTTACAGTGTGGGTGGTACTAACTCCCATATATCAGCAGGTAAACCACGTTTATTCTTAGCCTTATGCTCCTTAGATCGGTTTTAAAGACACACCAAAGAACTTCCTACAAGAAAAGAGCACAATGAGTCGACAAAACAACAAGAGAGTTTATCCCAGAGTTATCTCCTAGGAAGTCTATCATTTGCAGTGGTTTAGTGGCATCACAGCTAAAAGAGCTGCTTCAAAGTTTTACCCTATCTGCTTTCAGTCTTCTGCAAAATATTTATGGGTTGTTGGATCATTCCCTCTTAGAACCTCAGGAGAGCTGAGAACCTAATCTAAGGCATCTTGAAATTGCCGCAAATAGCCTATGCAAAAATAAATAAATCGGTGTTTCTTATCTTGTCTGGTGTGCCAAGGAAACAGACCACAAGAAACGCTGGGGTCGTTATGCAAGATAGGAGGTAACAAATCAGCTAAGAAGTGAAACTCATAGATTTCTTCCTAAACCCAAGTCTGCAGACTTTAAAGAAAAAAAAGTCATAGTAAGAGAATTGAGTAGCCAGATGCATGGTGCTAAAGCAGATGACAATAGCCTCACATCAATATCTATTACCTTATATCTACTACCTTATTGCAGACCAATTTACCCTAGAGTACAAAGCAAGCAATTTATAAAAAATATCATTAGCTCATTCACCATTTCAAATATATTCCCCTGTTAATGTTACTCTTAATTCCTTGCCTATGTTTAATAAGTTTTCATGAGAATTTTCTGCTGGCTGAATTTGACTTCGAGATCACGCTATGTTGATTTACTACTCCATTAAGGTAGTATGTCAATATGCTGCACCAGGTTTGCATGCCAAGATTTTCTTTCATCCTCTATTCAGCATTTCAGGTGTTAAAAGGAAGTGATGGGGCTATTATGTCAAAAATTGCCAAGAACCACACGCATCAACAACAATCAGATAACAGACATCCTATTGACTTGGTAATCACTTGCAATCAAATCAGTGTGAGTACCTGCTGCATTATTCCTGACTAACAACTACATAGAAGGAGGTACCTCAGCTACCCTGTGACCCACGATAGATTTTAGCTCAGGAACTTCCAACCTACATGGATCCATGAGAGGATTGCTTTAGGGTATATATATTCTACCCAATTTTGACAGACAAATCTTAGAAGATTCCAGCTATAAACATGCTTTGAATGAAACCATTGTTTAGTTTTGTTCCCTGAGCTAAAAGCCTTGTTGTACAGCAAGAATAAAGCAGGACCCCTTCTGCAACCAGTGATAGGGCCCAATATGAGCTAATACTCAGATTGCCATGTAAAACATTATTGTAATAAGTAAATTGCATTTCTTATAAGCTATATCTTCATTATATGTCACATATTTCATTGATTTTCTGTTTAGAATTTATTAAATAAACTCTTCACAATTAGGATTTTTAAGCTCAAATTTAATATCAAAATGTAATTATGTTTCTTGAAAATCAATTTGAATTGCCAAAAGGGCTAAATAGTACAACTTTAAAAGAGACAATATATTTCAATTTTGTAACCATATTACTAGCCAGCATGAGATGGTCTAAACTCTCCCATTCCTTTAAAACTGTTTTTTCCCCTTATCCACAAATTGTATCGTTCTCATTTTTTTTCTCACTGACTTTTCTGTTTTCATAGCAATCATTAAAAGTTTCCACATCTAGCAGCAGTATTTATCAGAATTTTACAGTACTACTGGTATCAGACTACGATCTGTGCTATGCCATTTTGTCTCTTAACACCCTCCATTAATTTATGGCATTTCAGGCTTGTTTGTTTGTTTGTTTTTAAGTCTTCACCATCAATGTAAAGCTCCCACTTCCAAGTTAATGGAGACACAAATACAGGAAAGTTATCTGGTTTACAGTCGTATGTATAAACTGTATAACTTTTTTTACCCTTCAGTTTGGCTGTTTCTATTCAAGAGTCAATCTGACAGTGCCATGCATGGGTGGTAGGGCTGTGGATTTGAGCTCTGAGATACACGGATTGTACAGTACTGAAAAGTTATTTTAAAGCTGTGATTTATGGTGTTTATAAGGCCCCAAGGCCATGAAGGCCATCATCCTTACAAGCAACTGCTTCTTACAGCTTCCTGCAAAGCATTTGTAACCAAGCAGAGTGCACAGCTGAGCACTGCTCTTACAGTCACCCAGCACAGAGCTGTTTCATTTTTATCTTCCACAAATTCAGCTGGCAGAGCTGTCTGGAAACACCTTTAGTGTTTCATGTGCAGTACAGCATAAGTCTGGCCCCAGGAGGCCTGATCCTGCCTAACTCAAGCTGCAGTTGTTGTATTTGTTCCTGCCAAAAGCACAGGCTGTGGATGAGCTGCCTGATGCGAATTTGTGCTGCAAGCGTTTCAATGAACTTAAGGCAGCTACAGCCACAGGGCGGGCTGTGAACGCAAGGAGGAACAAAAGCACCACACAGGCAAAGAATGAGGTTACCCAACAAGATAAAAAAGCTCAAGAGAAAGCACACATTTTGGAATAACAGATAAGGCTTTAAAAGTAATCTTTGTGCGGTGGTATTATGTGCATATGAAAAATACATGGTGCATGACATGGTGAGTACAGCTCTCATGCTGTGTATTTTAAAAGAAAGGATAAGACAGCAAAAATAAAGCTACTACAAATCAACTTATGAGCTTATGTGGTTCATTCACGAGAGACAGTCATCCAAAAGACTCCCAGTCCTTAAACCCAACACCTGGAAGCAAATGGCTTCCAGATCACCACAGTTCTATCTTGTCTGTCTCATGACAGAAATAGTTTATATTATCCTACTTTTCCCAGTATCAGATTTGACTTTCCCCTGGAAACCCTCCATGCCTTACCTCTTCAACTATTTTCTATTTTGTTGCCTCAAAATCAAAAATCCATTTTTTAATTATCTTTTTTTTCCTCCATATTTTGTGTCTTTCTTCTGGTTCTCTTCCTAGTTCCTGCTCATTCCCTCACTCAATCTTTTACTGAAAAATGACAAAAATGTTAAGTAATGATAGAAAGAAGTGTTCTGTATGTGTTGTTTTCAGGTGTCTACTAGAAAGTTTTCATAATTGGCATTATTTTAAAACTATTTGACTAATTCTGCTCTTGCGAAACTATAAAAAGCCTCTAGAACAGCAAGTAGAAAAGTTACACAAGTGGGACTGTGCAAGCAAGACTAGATTTCAAAAATAAGAGGCTGTGTAGAAACAAATGGTTTAAAAACAATTCAGGGAAAAGATAAAAGTTAAACTAGGATTCTGTCTTAAGTACTTTAAAATACCAAAACAGGATTTTGAATTGCGTTTGAAGATGAGAATCATCATCTATCAATCTGAAAATAAAACCTAACATTTTCTAATTCTATATTCAGATTGATTATCTTAGAAGGAAGTTAGATATTTTAAAAAGTAGTATCAATTTTGAGTTACATCCTACACACATACATCCAGGAGACCAGTGACCTCTGCTGGTGTAGGGGGGATTACCTAGCAATGCTGTAGGCTCCAGGATCACCCTTTGTGCCTTTGCTACAATGACATTCAATGAACTTTGACCCTCCTTCATTTATTTATAACGTCTCCAGTTTGTTCTGGAGAAAGTTTAGCAGTGCACCTGCAGTTCAAATATGGCATTCTGTGAAGAACTCCAGCAGAATCTTTGTCAAATATGTTTAATAAATATAGAAAGTTTACAAAAATGGTATGCTGAGAACATGAAATGCATTCCTGAACTGGACCTCTGCACATAATCACATGCTGTTTTCACCTTCAGCTGCTTCCACTTCCATATGGTTATTCCTCCTGTCTCTTATGTATTGATATAAGAATCAGAAGAGTGGAGGTGCCTGGCATTGCAGACATTAGATATCTCTGTAAACTGAGCAGACATAAGATGAAATACCTTGGGTCAGAAAATGGACTATTAACAGGAAGAGAGAGGAAGCATGCAAGGGAAACTGAATTCCACTGCGCATTACAAGCCTGGGCTCTGCCCCCACTTCAGGTACTCCAGTAGCAGCTTGTACCACCAAAGGAAAAGGTCTCAACTAGGAGCCACAAGACCCAGTGCAGGAAGCTAATTGCTATCAGACTTGCAGATCACATTCTGGATACACAGCCCTCTTGAGAATGGCCTCGTTTCACTTAACGATCAGAAATACTTTAATGTAGACATTCAGGCAACATAAGCAAATTAGTATCTTTCTACAGTTACACTAACAAAAGGCTTTTCTGCTGACCATGCGGATATGATTCACTAAATAGATAAAATAATTTCTGTGGGACCTCATTTAGCATAATTTATGAAGTCTGTATTATCTCATTTTCAGAAGGTTCAAAAGCCCTGTTCAATGCCAACAGAAACTACAGCTGATGAACACAGCTGAAATCCAAATCACTTACAGATAAGCATACGAAATTCTACTTACAAACATTAAAGTGCTATTACTACAAAAGAGCACACGCGCACACAGAGTAATCTGTGCAGTTCTTGCCAGTTCACTAGCCACCAACAACAGCAATACGGATGAAGATTTTTTTTTTCTCCCCCAGTACAGGAACCTAATGCTCCGCCCCCCCGGAGCAGACAGAGTTAGCACTTACTGATGAAAAGACCTGGAAAAGCAGTGTGACAGCTACTTAGCTGTAGTGCTATAGTACAATTTAAGTGGTATTATGAACACCACATCCAACCAGAATTGCTGTGTGAGTTTAAAGCAACAAAACGTATTTACACAAACTAGCATTTAGCTGGGGAAGACCAGTACATCTAACTAACACTCTCCTGAGTAGCTGTTCAAGTCATTCAGTTGATTCTTCTTTCACATCTTGGATGGGCAAACTCAGACACCCGTCACTTCAGGTTTTTCAGAGCACTGACACTCCCAGGGAATGTTAACATCGCCTAAACAAACAGGCAACTTCAGGGTCACATTAGAACTCCGGATCCTGACATAGGACAAAAAAGGCAATTAGAGGACACAAATTAAGTGTTTTTGTTTGTTTGTTTTGTTTTTCCCTCCCCAACTGACTGTGCAGAGACTCTCAGTATTTCACCTGGCACCTACATCACACACCCACCATTATTGTATACTTTAGAGCACCACCTCGAGCAAAGACAATTCTGCTCCAAACTGTCTGCTTTGAGCAAACACTTCTGCATTTTATATCCAGGCCTTCTATTCAGGTAACAGAAAATAAGTACAAACACAAGTCCCGTGAACCTAAAGGAAAAGTTTAGTTTAAGTGCCTGTGTAGCATGATGCATATAATTGCCTCAGATTTGTCAAAAAAGAAAAACCATCAGATCTCCTACACATACACTGCAAAGATGTTTGCACTGGCACAGCACACCACCACTTGTAGGCTGTGTTTTAGCTTACTCCTGACACACACATACACTGCATCACACACACTCAGCAGCATGCCAGACCTGCTATACAAGCAGGGTGACTGTCACGTTTGTACAGCAGAACCAAAGCTTTCTAAAAATATTGGACTCACTGCACACATGCATGCATATACACACAATATAGTTAAGTCTGCAAAGATGCTGCTTGATGATTCTGGAGTTTTGGATCTATGGCACACTCGTCAGAATTGTTTCCCCTAATCAAACACAAGAAAGCCCCAGGTTTACCTAAAATTTATGGGGAAAAAGAGAGACAGCGATGGACAGACAGGATTTTTCCAGAGGAGCTTCAGAGAAACGACAACACTCCTCACAAACAACCTCAGGGTTACAGTCAAAGATAAGATCCAATTCTCCAGGCTTAACCATAAAGCACTTTGATTCACTATGTAAAATTCCTGCTTAACTTGTTGCAGATTTTAGAAATTATAGTCTCCTTTAACCATGCAACCTCAATTCATTTTCAGTCTTTGTGCTGAACGAAACAATTGCTCTTGGGGAAAAAAGCTGTTGGTGAGTCATCAAGGACTGCATCATAACACACATTAGGGGAATGGAGAGGAGCAAGAGAGGTTTCTTAGGCAACCTTCATTCTGAAAGTTCCTAATGCTTGCGCATTTGAATTTTAATACTCTTTTAGCTTAAGAAATAACACTGTTCTGCATTAAGTACAGCTTCTGTCACTTCAAATCTAAACTTCTGAACCACTACAACAGCAGCCCATTCTCAGCTACCTTCTCTAATGCAAAAATACTCTTACCAATACCTCTTTATTAAAAAAGCTTAATGTGCCTGTATCTTGCATCAGAGAACAATTCACTAAATACTTTAAAATAATCACAGCACTAGAAGAGTTTTGCACTCTGCCTGTAAATATTATTCTAATTGTATTAATTCAATAGTAGGTGTGCTCACATTACAGTGCTAAAAGGCTAGCCTAGTTTTTTTTATTATAGCAGTATTTTGAGACAGCTGACTGTAAAGCACTGAGGTGTAAGTTTTGAGTAAGCACGTTTTCCAGTTAAAAAGATTGTATCCAGCTCTGCTCTTCTGCTTGCTCCTCTTCCCTTCCTTTCCCTCCCCGCCCACCCCCAGCCAAGTTACTTTGATGGGTACATGCCTTTTGATGCTGTAAAACACTACAGAAAAATTTTTAAAGGGTTTTACTCTCAGCTCTTAGCTACTTACAATTGGAAAATACCAAAACCTTCTTATTTCCTCCCTCTCCTTGAAGAGCAAACAAAGCAAGAAAAGGAGGTCATCTTTTGTACTTAAACACATAGCTTAAATTAAGAGACAAGAGAAAAATCACTAAATAAAAGGCATCGTGCTCTTGCACGTCAGTTGACCATCAGGACTGGGAAAGTCAGGAGCTTGGAACACTAGAAATAAGGCTGCAAAGATTCCCCCAATAAGAAATAGTTGTCTTGAAAAGAATAAGGGGGCCTAAGAAGATGACGAAGGCAAAGACTGTAAAGAAGGAGTATGATCCTGTAGCACAGAGAGCTGCATAGAAACAAATGCCAAAGCCTTCCCAGGAATATTAGATAGTAGGACTGCATTCTCACCCATTTTCCTATGGATTGGGGAATTTTTGGAAGGAAATCTTTCCAAAGGTGCTCGAAAAGAGAGCAAGTTGTGGCTGCTCACTTGTCTCCCCCCATTTGATGATCAAGGGACCACAAATGGAAAAATTGGAAACCAGGTACATGTTTCCAGGAGAGCATGCTTGTACACCAGTGTGCATACAACTAGAATTTATCAATTTTATCTGTAAGAGTTACTTTAATAATGAGCATATATTCAATTCAACAAATAGTACTCAGGGTACACAGAAGCGTATTTGGTGTTTGAAAGTTATCTGTGCAAATAGTTATCCAAATTAAGTTTGTTTACTCTTCGTAAATGCTCAAATCCTCTTTGTCCTGTCAAAACACCGAATTGTTCGATTATCTGATTCTTAAACAATGTATTCATCGAAAGATTCTTAAAAAAAAATAGCACTCAAGCACTCAAAGATGGAAAAAAAAAGTCCCCAGACTCCATGATCTCCCCATAGTTGTAATGAAAGGGACTCAAGATAGTAAAGGATAACATAAGCAGCAATGATAGCCTGTCCCACAGTCAAATGTCCTTTGCACTAAACAGCACATAAAGCTTAATGAATAATTTTGGCCCAAATGAGTGAAATATTTAAGAGCATACTTGAATCATTTTTATGAGTACAGCTGTTCTCTTGAATTTGACTTAATACTGACAGACTTGCTAGTAGTTTTTGAAAGTTATTTAATTTTAATTTATTGATGTACTTCAATGAAATTCTGGCCATTGGAAGTGCCTTCTATTTTAGCAGTCATAATCTGAATCATTACCAACTAACAAGTCAAGCCCCAAAATGCTGACTCCTTTATCCCCCCTCCCATCATCGTACTTTCCCTGTTAGAGGAGGAATTTAGTTAAACACAAGAGATATATTTCTGTAATACAAGATGACAGGTTACTACAAGAACAACCATCAGCATACAATTTTAGAAGGCTTAAGAGGGGTTTTCTGTTTGTTTGTTTTTTAAATAGGTGCATGGCCATATTTTTGAAAACAAAGTACCATGTGTGTGTATATATATATATATATACATACATATATATACACACACATACACACACACATATATATATAAAGATCAATTTTCTTAACAATTAAAGAGTCACTGTCCACAGGAACCATGTCTAGTCACGTTTTCAGTCAGTCAGTCAGTCAGCTGAGGGTCATGTCATTATTTAGTTTCTGTAGAAAAAACACAAGTATAAAAATAGTATCAAAAAGCAACATACCTATTTTTGTTTTAAAACATAATTGTTACAATAACATAAGTGAAAAAAACTTAACATATTTAGAGAATTATATTATCATATATGTGCTTCTCTGTCTTTTAGAGAAGTACCTCTTTTTCTGAGCAGTGTGTGAAAGCCAGAATTTTTCTGCAGTGTACTATTGATAAGAAACAGTTATCTTTAAAATATATATATATATTATTTATATATATATATATATATATATATTTCAACGATGATACAACTACTATTTAAGAGTATTTTTGCACTGTAATGAATCATTATAAATACGCATTAAACTTGGTGCTTTTAATAAAGCCCTAACACAAAAAAAATGCAAATCAAATCAGTGATGTAGGACTTTCAAACTTCTCAAAAGTCACTCTGGAAAAACGTGTGTATGGGTGCACAAAGGTTAACTTCTAAAGTTCTTGCTATAATGGAAAAACATTTCAAAAATATTAGCAAATATTCCTTTTAGTTACCTCAGTAACCTCTACTAGTACCCAAATCCTTACTGTGAATTTGGAAGTCGAACACAATCAATTTTTCCCTTCTTTTGATGTTAGTGGTGTTATGAAAATCAGAAGGTAAAAAAGACAATTTTAATAACAAAAAAAAAAAATCTAAACAGACACATAGGGCTAATCCTCTCCTGATTTTTTCACATTAGTGTAGTAGAAAAAGTAGCTTCTGCAGTCAATGGAAGTCCTCTATTTTGGTGTGATAACCAATACTTTCCATTCTATATCTGCTCTTCTGCTTATCCCATCTGCATATATCCTCTATGGCATATAATACAATGAACAACTGGGAATGTCATATAGTACAGCTTAAAGCACCATAATACACTTTATTGAAATGTTAAGCAGAAAGCACTATCACACATTCAGTTTGATTTCTTAAATATCTCAAGCCATAGGGAAAAAAAAGTCTTAGTCTGGAATCAAGATACAATCATAACTTATCTGTGCCTTGCAAAACACATTACATTGGAAAAATAAAGTCATCAAATTGGTAATTACCATCTTAAAAAGCTTATTCTTTATTTCTACCTTGTGAATATGCCTCGCATCAGCTTCCTACCACAGGATCCTACAGTTTTAGGATCCTAAACTAGCCTTTGTTTAGTGAAAAAAAAAAGAAACACCAAAAACAGCCACCCACCCACCTCTTATCTTTGCTTACTTAAGCATATTTATAGATGAAGTTTAAGCCATCTCTTCAGTTTCTGTTCTTCTTCTGAACTCAGTTTTTTGTCTCTGAATAATTTTTCTGTCGTCTTAACATCCTTCAGACTGTTAGACGACATTTACAGTGTGGACAGTAATACTTTCTCTCCAATGCTAATATTCCCTCCTATTACATTCACGAATTCCTCAATAAACCCAAGAATTCTCAACTCTTCTACCTACTTCATTACAAAGGGAATAGTTAATTATCTGTAAGCTCTAAATACCCTTCAGAGTCATTCCAAGATGAGTGAGAAGATATAAGTATAGATTATCTTACTAACTTTGGATGTGTATTATACCTACACTTTTCTAGTAAAAAGTAGTCTTTTCCTACTATGAAAACAGACCTGGTATTACATTATACTTTACGTCATCGTTTTTCTGCTAGTGACAAACAGGTTGGTCTTCTATTATTGGAAGTTTTAAAAAAGTACCTTTAAAAACAAAAACTTGGTAGATAAAGATAAAAGCATGGGTAAAAATCGCTTGAAGTTACATTCACCAGAACTACTGATTTAAAAAAAAAAAAAAAAAAAAAAAAAAAAACTTTCTAAAGAGTGTTAGCACCAATTGCATGCAGAAAGAAAGCAAAAATATGTTTGTTTTCAAGTAAGTTGTATATAAAGACTAGGAAGGCTTTTAGTAACTTCTGCTTAACAAAAGAAGAACATAGAAGTCCTTAGGAAAAAAAGGGAGAAGAACACTGCAGGTAAAGTCTCTCTTGGTCTTTATTAACTCCTTGGTCATAGAAAGTATCTACATAAAGATAGGTACAAGGAATGAAACTTCAAGTAAAATATTGATGTGAAGAGAGTTAAGATTTTAAGTAATGTTTTTTGACTGGGTCAAAGGGGGTGGAAACTTGTATTACACTACACTAATAATATGGCTACTGAAATTATCTGGGACTATAGTCCTCTTTCGGTAGAGGCCTGAGTATAAATATATATATATATATAAATCATATATAAATTTTATCTAATTTGATTCAAGCCAGTATTTTAAACGAACAAGTGAATTTTGGCTCCTGAAGTCTATGAAACCTTTCTATATGAGCTCTGCCAGCTTTTATTGGCCATAAACATAAAACATTCAAATTAATTAACTTAAACATACATCTCAACCCCACCACAACAGGCTCCACAGTATCTTCTTCACCATAACACATTCCAGCTACACCCAATTTCTGAGAGTCCAGATTAACCAAGTCAAGGCCTTTGGTTTCACCTGGCAACATTCCCTGTTCTTTACACGTCCACTTTATTTATCCCTTTCTTCATCTCTCTTTCAAGGTTAAACTCTGTATCCTTATCCAACACCATTCTCAGGGCATGTGTTTGTAATGAAAGAAAGACACGTACAAGCTGATCTCATTTATACTGTTTATTTTTCAATGCTCTTTTCAGTAAGATCTGATACTTTATGCATATAAGATTATTTCTATTAATCAACTGGTTTATATTTGTTCAAATGTTACAAAAATAAAGATTTCTTTACTAAAATAGGCGTGTATACATAAGCATACACACAGCCATATATATTATATATGCACACACACACACAAATTATGTCTATTTCTAGCTAACAACTAAACTTTAAATTTCAAATTAACATGACATTCACAACTAACTTGAAAATGCTTTGCCTCTAACTATTTCAAGTAGTTTAACTTGAACTTAAGTAACAGCTCAGAGTGGGTACTCACCTACTTAGTAAGTTCTTTGACGTTTGTTAGATTCCTCCGTAGGCGAGTCTGCCAACCTTACTTTAAGCCTGACACCATTCACAATCTTGCCGTGTAACGCAGTTATGGCATCACTGGCACTTGCTCTGTCTGCAAATTTTGCATAGCCTACATTTTTCCAGCCACAAGGTAAACTTTTATCAAGTGTCCAAAACGACTGAAAAAGTAATAAAGATAGTTAGGTCAGAGGTTTTGCTGCAGCACTGATACTTATTATCCAACCTCAACTATATGCAATTTCATAGTTGTGAATTCAACATAGCATACATACGAGAATATAGTCTTGTGCTACCCTGCTTTAAAACCCCCCAATTTTCATATTCTCTTCTCTAAAATTCCACACAGGAATGGAAATAAAACCAAGAGCTTATAGGCAATATCTTCCATTGAATGTTACGATAATTCACTGGTACTTGTAATTCTTATTTAAAAGAATACATAAAGCTGTTCTATTTCATAGTCAAACAGTAAATAGTACTTAAAAAAAAACAAACACGATGACAGAAAACCCTTACCCACACACCCCCAAATAAAAAACACCAGACAATTCAGGGGCTATACTTCCATCTCATTTAAATGAACTTCTTCAGCTTTGATTCACCTTTGTGAGTCATTTCAGCAAGACATTTCCAAAGCAAGAACTAAAACCTTGCAGAAAATCCCAAATTCCCTAGGTCTCAGGAGATTCTTAGCAAACTTTAAAAGAAAAAGTCAGCTTCCTTCATGATGAAGTTATACAAGTGTCAAGACCAGGAAACACAGCCTTTTTGTTCTCCAGTATACTGCCAAGAACACTGAGTACATCATGGAGGTATAGCTTTAAAATCCACACAGGTGCATGTTTCTTTTCCCCTCCCGGTGCCTTGAATATATTTTGGCTTTCCAGAGAACTATTGCAAATGCCAGCTATTAAAAAAAGGGAAATGTATTTTTACTATGCTGTTGAAGAAAAGTAGACAAGCTACTGGTGAACAGCTGAACAGCTATAAATTTGTTTTAAAGATGGCAAGAACTGTTCAGCTAAGTCTTTGCTCCTCATGTAAAGGTAGCATGAAATGACTGTTGAAATATTGCCCGTAAGGTGCAAACTACCAAAATGTCTCAGGACATCTCAGAAAAAAAATCAAAACGCTACTGTGGAAATCTATCAAAATACTAAAATTCCTTATGGAAAGATTTTACAAAAAAAGCCAAAATGATTAGAATACAAAAACAGGAAGTGCTATGGTTTTTGTTTAAAAAATTGTTATGAGACTAGACATTCTCTTTCTGATAACATAAATCATTAATTAACCTGTTGGACTGGTAATGTTACAATCTGTTTCCAGGCAAATTCCATTACACACCTGTTTCAAAAACTATTACTTATTTATCACTTTCTTTTGCCATGCATGTTCTTTTCTGGAAAGAGTTTCCCTGACTGCAACCTTTTTATTTTCAGGATTTATTTTAAATAAATACGGTTAGAAAACACTTATTTGTTTATGGGCCTTACCAGAAAACATCCTCCAATACATTCACAGGTAAAGGATGGGGATGAAAAAGTATGAAAAGCCTTTCTTTTACAGAAGTGTCAGGTGGAACTTTTTTTTGTGTGGTGGAAGTATGGCATCAGTTTGGGGTTGAAGTAATTGTGATCCAGAGGTTCCTCCAAAAGCCTGCTGAGACAGGAAGAAAAGAAAAAAGGCAAATATAAAATAATTGATAAAAACTGACACTTTTTTTGTTATTCAGTTTACAGTTTTTGTCCTTACCACTGGACATAGATAGACCCTAACAGTTAATTCTAATCTTAGTTCATTTATTTTGGTTATTTCATTAAATTGGAAAACAAATACAAATAAGGTCAGACATTTAAAGAAAATAGAAATATACAAACCAACCAGAGGTATCTCTTTTAAAGATGTAGCATCTAAAGCAGTGAGCAACGTTCTGTACTGACATATTCTTATTGTCAGTAAAAACTCCAGATATTAACAGTATCCACTATATTAACTTACAGGAGGTGTCCTATACTGCTGAACAATTGGATTGTTATTCCGCAACACTGAGGACACGTGTGCTGTTACCAGTTGTGTTGCCATTTTTCTGATGAGGCTGCAAGAAGTGATAATAAACTACTTTAGATAAACAGCTAAGTAACAGTTACCTTAACTTCAGCAAGAGAAAAAGATTTTTTTAAGATGTGCATTAAAATTTGAAAAAAAAAATCTGTAAACTCAAGTAGATAATGAGAAAGTCAGGCTTTCATACTAAATGTGGTCTGAAAGTACATACACTACCTGGAACTCACTGACAACACTTGTATTTCTACATACAGAGATACAAAACTTTCCTCTACTTTTTCCAGTACTATAGTAAAAAAGAAAACTAACTACAGAGCCCACAACTTTTTGTGAAGGGTGCCTAGAAGAACAAAGGGACAAATTTCACCTGTTTCTTTCAATAGAGAGCACAGAAATTCAATTCAGAAGTCAGAACATTAATCGCAGGAAGTTCATTTCCAGCTCTCATTCTCCAGTATTTTTTCCCTTGTTCTATTGGGGAATAAGAAAAGCAATTGCATATTTGCATGGATTCATAGCCTATCATAGAATATCCCGAGTTGGAAGGGACCCATAACGATCATCGAGTCCAACTCCTGGCACCACACAGATCTACCCAACAATTCAGACCGTTTGACTAAGAGCACAGTCCAAACGCTTCTTGAACTCCGACAGGCTTGGTGCCTTGACCACGTCCCTGGGGAGCCTGTTCCAGTGCACGACCACCCTCTGGGTGAAGAACCTCTTCCTGATGTCCAGCCTGAACCTCCCCTGTCGCAGCCTGACACCATTCCCTCGGGTCCTATCACTGGTCACTAAAGAGAATAGATTGGCGCCTGCCCCTCCACTCCCCCTCGTTAGGAAGCTGTAGGCCGCAATGAGGTCTCCCCTCAGCCTCCTCTTTTCCAGGCTGAACAGGCCAAGTGACCTCAGCCGCTCCTCATACGTCTTCCCCTATAGGCCCTTCAACATCTTTGTAGCCCTATGTTACAAGGCCATGAAGTAATAGGAAGTACCGAAAAGTAAAGAAAAACATTTGCAAGAAGGATGGTTGCAATGAATTATCATTTTAGTTTAAAGCAGGCATGCACTTCTGAAGTGAATCTCCCAATTGTCCCTCTGTACAGTCTTTTCATTCATATCCCGGAATAGCTTTGATGACAAACTAGATTCATTTAGGATGAAACTAAGCTGAAGTTTTCAATACTGGAATGCACCTAAGCCATGCCAATTTCTAATGAGCATTCAAATCACAGGAACAAACAAGAGATGGTTTAAAGTAAAACCTGACAATCCTCATACAATGCAGGTATCAGAGCCTCAGCACTAACAATTTTATTATACCTATATGATCTCTTGGCAGTGCTTGCAATACTAAAAACACTGCCAATAGATCAAGTAGGTGATACTTGTTTTTAAATAGAAAAAAAGACTAAAATACATATTTCTAGGATATATTAGAAAAACTTGAATTTATTGAGAATCTTTGTAAAGGTCCCTGTATTGTGTAACAAGGCCGTAATGTGTTTTAGGTGAGGTTTTCTTTCTCTACCAGGCTAAGAAGTGTCAAGAGATTCATTCTAAACTATTGAAAAAACACACCTGGATTTCAGAAAATATTATCTCCAAATATGAAACTATATTAGTGACATGGCTGTTCCTTTTCATATTTAAATAAAAGAGTAATAATAGTTTTGCTCTCTAGAAAACAGGTTACAAGTTTTTCTATGTATTAGTACTTACTCTGAACTATCGTTCCCATCTTCTAGAAAAATGACAGTTAATCTGTTTCCAGGAGGATACTCAAAACCATGTAGTTTATACTTGGCATATATAGCTGATGCAGCAGTACTGTACTGAATCACAGCATACCCTACAAATACAGTGCACATGGTTTCAGCACAATACAAGTACATCCTAACAAACTACACTCACATAAAGCAAGTAGTAGCATCAAGCTACACATTAGTCAGTCATTGATGCTACAAAATTCCTAGGTCTCTTTACCACACAGTAGATTCCTTGTAGCATAGCATTCCTTGTAGCTAGCAACATTAATATTTGTTAATAAAACTTCTGTGAAATTAACTAGTGATAAATCAGCTTTATTTATATTAATTTGAAAATATAATAATAAAGCAACATAACAAAACATGTCTTCTTCCCCAAGACAAAACTAGAAAAAAATGTTACATATTTCAGCTTAAAATGCAATTATTCCATCAACAAATGAATCTGAAGTACTGTAAAGTTACAACCTAACACTCTGAATTGTTTCCATGTCAAGCTTGTTTCAGTAGAGCACTCTTTCATGCTTCTCTCAGCTATAGCAAAACAAGACAAACAAAATCAATCCTTCCAATACAAAACAAATTTTGTTTGGAATTATTTCATCCTGTTTACTCATGTCTGCTCTTAGACAAATACACACACAGCTATTTCAAGATGAAAACTAAATTATCTGTTTACAGAACATTCAAGCTAGATGTTTAATTTTCAAAATTTTTCTTCTTCTATTATACCCCAAACTATTAACTTCACTTGACCAAAAAGTTAATTCTCGTATTTTTGATTCTGCCCTTCTTGAGATTCTATTAGCCTTATTTATATTTATTGTTAGTTATCTGTAAACAGGTGTTCAAACAAAACTGAATTTTTGGGCTTATGCATCAGTAATAGCAGCCAGCATTGGTATATAAGAACATTAATTCTTTCCCACAACTACTTTATTTTGCAATCTGAATATACTGGAGTACAATTAAAAGGTGGTGTTCTCTTCATAGGAAAAAAAAAGTGAAGATTTTTTTTGTACTTTTACTTACCATTATTAGTATGAGGATCTCGCTGAACATCACAATACTCTAGTCCTGGGACTAGATCAAAGAGGGCAAACAGCTGCTCTTGGACGAAAGGAAGCCGTGATACCACTGACAGACGTTTGGAGACTGACTCCTGAATTCGGCTCTCATTTTTTTCAAAACTACAAAACTCTGGGTGCCCACCTCAAGAATCAACATAAAAATAAATAAATCAAAGTCATCACACTAGCAAGCCTTCATTTCAAACTTATTTTTCATTCAACTTTTAAAATTACTCTAAGTGAATTAAACACTAAAGGTAACATGTTTATTTCATCAATGCGGGTCTTGAAATAATCAGGCAACTAGAGCAAAGCAAACCATGAAAATACTGAAATGAAATGCCTGACTCATTTTCTAACTCAATCTATTAGTTGTCAAACTAAACCTCCATTAGCCTCCCTTCTACCAAACCGCACTCTTACATTGCGATTGAGACTACAAATCATTTTTACTATAAAAAGCTGTGACTTACAAAATGGAAATGCATTTCCTCTTGGTTCTTGTCTTGTGTTATTACTATAGTATTCATGTTCAAAAGACTCTGATGACTTATTTTTAGGTTCAGCCAAAATGGCCCGGTAGCCTAAAAGAAACAATCACATATTAAGAACACCTCAATGTACCCAAAATATCTACAACCAGATCTGCATTCTCCAAGTACTGTATTTAGCAATATATTATTCAGAAAACCCATTTAAGTGCTATCTTTTAATGTATAACTCTTGAACGTTGACATAATCAATGACATGAAAGTTAACATACTCCACGTAAAACATATTCACGTGTCAAGGGCAACAAAGCCTACTTATTCTGGGGGTGACCAAGCATTGGAACAAGTTACCCCCGAAAGCTGTGCCATCTCCATCCTTGGAGATATTCAAAGCTGCCTAGACATGGTTCCAGACAGCCTGCCCTAGGCTGCCCTGCTTAAGCAGCAGGGAAGACAAGACCTCCAGAGGTCCCTTCCTGTCTCAATCATCCTGATATACTTTGCAGGACCCAGAGATGCTGTAAACGCAGTCAGCTGAATTTCCACTGAACTGTAACTGCTCATTCATGTTTTGTACTGATCTAGATTCTGCTTATCAATAATTTAGGTATTACTAACTAAGAAATAAAATTTAACAGCTAAGCAATCTCAGGCTCATATTTGTGACAATTCTTGTAAAGGGATAAAACATTTGTGTAGAACTACTTATGATATACCAGGTATATTACTTAAACCAAAAACAAGCAAACAAAAAAAAACACACCCACATGCCAAGGTGTTCAAAATTTGTGATTAAGTGAACGCTGAACAGGAGGTTGGACTAGAAGGCTGCTGCTAAGACTTGGTACTAGGGTGTAAATGACAGTTGGTTGATCATGAAGTGGGGCCAAGTCTTACTTTCTGTAAGAGATTAATCTTTGAATTAAGTTTAAAAAATAAATAAGAACTTCAATTAGCCTGATTTTGTTCTTAAGTAAATGTAATCACAACAGAATCCCTAAGGATTATCAAATAAAAGTTTTATGTCAAATACAGCGATATGTTTTTGTTGGAAAACAAATTCCCAGGGATACATAAAAATCAGGTTCTCCTGTGTATGGAGGCTACATTACAGACTGATGATACTTCATGTAAGAAAAGCACTGCACTCGTTTACCAAACTCTGTAAGTAAGATCAGTGAAAAGAGTTTGGAATGCAAGAATTTAATCAGGTGAACATTAGTAATACTATTTTTACTTGCAATATATTTTTTTTGTCTCAAAACGTGCTTACAGCATAAATAATTTGCCTGCAAACAAAACTGAAAATTAAAAGGTATACAAATGATGGTACACACTCATCATGAGAAACTTTGAAGAATTCAGTAAGATTCTTACTTCGATCACACTCTTCAATTGCTCGGGCAGCTTGTGATGGTTTTAAATACCTCACGTAGCCCAAACCTTTACTTTCTCCAGTAGTCTTGTTTTTAATAATGCTGCAATATTCAATGTCTCCATACATCTAGAACAAATAAAAAGTGCATTAATTAAAAACATTTGAAAAAGCCCTTCTGATAAATTAAGAAAAAAAAGCTAGTTTAAAATAATAATTAGCAAATTAGTACCTTAAACTTCTCTCTCAGATCTTCCTCTGTATAGGACTTTGGTATCATAACAAAGATACGTGTAAGCTCCTCATCTTCAACATCTCGGTGGCTTCCAGAAGCTCTTGACTGTGCAATAAATACCTAACAAGAGAATTACATAAACATTAATTAATGGAAAAAAAAGGCTTAGTCACATATCAAGTTTGTTTTTAAAACAAATCTTTGCATTTATCTTTCACATAATGCAGCCCTTCTAATGTGAACAAGAACATCTCTCATCATAGACGCAGCTGCAGCAAGAGACCTACAAGTATGGTACACCCCCACTGGTTTCTCAAGCAGAACAGTGGCCAGAAGTTCTCACCTGAGATAACGAAAAACAGTCAGGAATATCAAAACTCAATCCAGCATGACCAATGTTACAGAGGGCATCTGAGGTAACAACAAACGCATCACTGCAACAGGCCAGCCCTAGTATGCAGTCTTAACAACAACAACAACAAAAATTAATTAAAACTTTGTTCCTGCAGTTCACCTGGAGGCGTTCAAGATCAGGATGGATGAGGTCCTGGGCAAAATGATCTAGCAGGTAACATCCCTGTCCATGGAAGGGGGTCTTTAAGGTCCCTTCCAACCCAAGCCATTCTGATTCTATGTTTATTTGGGGACTATGAAAACAGTTCGAGAGATTGAAACCTACCAGCAACTGATCTAAAAAAAAAAAAAAAAAATTTCAATAAAACCTGTGCCTAAGATTAAAAGCTCCCTGGTTTAAGCTCCCAGCGGCGCTTCGCTCTCGCAGCCAAGCTGAGGCAGGCAGCTCGCTGCCCGCTTCCCCACGAGAAGGGCAGAGGGCGCTGGGGGGGCTGCTCCCGGCCGGCCCCCGCCCCAGGCGGCCCCACGGGGCGGCTTCACCTCTGTACGTGGAGGCCACCGCTCCTCGAAGCCGGCAAGCCCAGGCCCGGCGGCCGAGGCCTGCCGCCCTCCTGCCGCCATGCTGAGAAGGGAGGGAAGCTAGGGGCCGCCGGGCAAGGGAAGCGGTGGCTGCTGCAGCCCCGTTCCCGGCAGGGAGGAGGAAGAGGAGGAGGAGGCGCGGTACCTTGATGGGCTTGGTGTCAGGGATCAGGCTGCGGCCGTGCATCTCCTCCATAGCCCGGCAGGCCTGCGAGCTGCGGGCGAACTTGATGAAGGCGATGCCGCGGGACTCGTTGGTGCGCTTGTCCCGCAAGAGCCAGATGTTCTGGATGTCCCCGAACGGGGAGAAGCGCTCCCGGATCAGCGCCTCCCCGGTGTCCTTGCCTAGCACCACGAAGACGCGGCTGTTGGGCGGCTCATCCAGGCACTCGGCCGACAGCCGAAAACCGCTGCTCTCCTCCATGGCGTGGCCGCCGCCGGGCTCCCGGGCCGCCGGGGCTCGCTGGCTCTTCTCGGGGGCTGGCGGGGAGCGACCGCAGCGCCCTTTCCGCCGCGGAGACAACATGTCCTCCGCCCGCCTCCCCGCGCCCACTCGGGGCCAAGGCCCCGCCGCCGGCGGGCGGAGCTCGCCTCTCCGCACCGCCCCGTACCGCCCCGGGCGGCGGGGTTGGCTTGTGGGGCGCTGCCTGCGCTGCCGCAGGGGTGGTGTCTCGGCACCGGGGCGCGGTGGAGCTCGGCGGGGACCCGTGGGGGCACCGTGTCCGCCCCCCCGGTCAAGCCGGGCCACCTAGGGCAGGCTGGCCACGATCGCGTCAGCTTTGGAGCATCTCCAAGGAGGGAGGAGGCTCCACAGCCTCTCCGGGCAGCCTGTGCCAGCTCTCGGCCTCTGGTGTTTGTCCCTTGTCCTGTCCCGGGGCACCATAGAAAAGGGCCTGGCTCCTTCTTGGCACCTTCCCTTCAGACATATATATATGTAAGTCCCGGGGCAGCCTTCTCCAGGCTGCTCAGCCCCAGCTGCTCTCAGGAGAGGTGCCCCCGTCCCATAACCATCCCCGTAGCCGTTCGCGGACCCCCTGCAGCAGCTCCATGTCTCCCGTTCCGCGGGGAGCCCCGACCTGGGCGCAGTACTGCAGGTGCTCAGAGGCAGGACCACCTCCCTCGTCCTGCAGTCACACTTCTCCCAGCGCAGCCCAGGATCCCGTCCTCCTTCACAGCCAGGGCACTGGCTCACCGTCAGTTTAAGCATCCACCAGGTCCTTTCCTACAAAGCTGCTTAGAGAGTTCACCACATCTCTAACAGCTGGGTCCAAACGCAAGCAGCTCCCCAGCAGACCACCAGAGCAGCCAGGGTGTCGTGGCCGTGACCCGAGGACGCCATTTGCTGGGGGCTCCCAAGCCTGTGCCTTGCTGCACGTGGGGCCTCCGGCTGCCGGCCGGCCCTAGCCTGCTCCTGCCTGCGGCGGAGCCCGGGGTCACCTCCAGCTCGGTACCGTCCATTGAACACCCCCCGCGGTGCCCTGCCGCTGGGACCGTTGCGACAGTTGCGACATGGCACGACGCCCGCTGCCGCCCGCTCCCGCCAGAACAATCGGGAGAGGCGGCGGCCAGGGGCAGCCTGCGGGGGGCCCGTTGGGCGCTGGGCGCTCCCCGGGGGCGGCACCGAGCCGGCGGCACCAGCCCCGCCGTCAGGGCGCCGGGCCCTGGGAGAGGCCTCGGGGCGGAGGCCCCGTTAGCACTGGCCAGCTGAAAGGCGACAGAGTAAGAGGGGGTCTCTGAAGGGACGCGGCCTGAGCAGAACTCTCCGTTTTACCTATTGTTTTCTGAAGTTTCAAGCTGAAAGATATTACCCCTTAAAAATCTGTTTGGAGACAAATCAACGAAAACATTTTCTTCCTCATTCTTGATAAGGCACTAGAAGAAGTATGGTCCATGGGCTGTAATCACACACTGGGCACTTCACTTTCTAATTATACATTGAATTTATTATTTTAAAAAAGGATGATACCTACATAGTAATTTAAGTAGGAAAGCACGATCATGTGGCTGGCTGTGGCTGGTCCTGCACTGTGCTGTTGTCCCGTTGAGGTTTGTGCTCTGCCTGGTGCGGCCTCGCTTCGCGTGACGTGGAGTTTGGATCCAGTGTAACTGCTGACCCTGGCTTATGTGGCTGATGCAATTTGCCCTTTTGTGAAGAAAAACACAGCATTTGTCCCTTTAATATCGTGATTTCTTAAGTATCTTAAGTAGTATGTTCTATCTTCAAATTAGGGGCTTAGATTAAGAACTCAGAAAAGAGTCTTCCAAGATACACATATGTTAGGGCAGAGCGGCTGTGGCTGTCATAGCTGGCACCTTGGCATTTTCAAAATCGTGCTGCTTTCCTGTTAGCACAAAACAGGATTTCAGGATTTCCTTTTTTTTTTTTTTTTTTTTTTCCCTGGTTATGTGAAAAACTTCTGCAAACAGGCTGTGGAATTCTGTGTTGTTTTCTCAGCTATGCCAGTTCCTGGCTGGTTCACACTGTGTGCTGAAGCACTGCTTTATCTGCTAGTCAACCGTGCAGACTGCATGCGGGAGAAAAAAAAAAAAAAACCTTCATTTTTTCTAGATAATTGGTGCTTGTTCACCACCAGTGGTTCTGTCAAGTGAATTTTAGCTGTTGTTTTATGAATGGATGAGGAAAACTGCATTTGTCTGCACTTTTGCAATTCTAGTGCACAGCGTGGTTATCAGTAACCATTCTAGAAGAATGAGGAAGGGAATGGTCTCCTGTGATAGGGAATGTGCTGGTTCTTAAATAGTTCTGTGCTTTATCTAGATCTCAAATAGCTTTCTAAAGAAGGTACAGATTGCTTTTGCAGAGATGGAAACTGACATACGAGTAGTAGTTTCTCTGCCACCAGACCAATGCTGCGTATAAAGCTCCAGTTCTCTGAGCTTCTGTCCAGTACTTTTTTCCGAAAGAAACATTCACCTCAGAAGAGATTTTTTTTAAAGGCTAACTTTTACTAGAATAAATGTCAAAACCCTGTAGTGGTTGATGAAGACTCTTTTTGAATATATTCTCTAGACTATTAAATTTTTAAAAAGTTAGAACTGAATGGTAAAAAGTAAACCTAACATTGTTCAGTAAGTCAAACATAGTGTGAAGCACGAATATCTTCTTGGGCAAATACAAAGAATCCACAGCTCCCTTTTATATAAAATTAATCACTTTATATTAGTGATTTATTACGCATTGTTGGTTTAGTTAACATTGTCTAACATGCATCTGTTGAGTGATTTTTAATTGGCTGATCACTGTATCTATACTGCAGTGAATTTCTGTCATTACTGTTGTTTGATCAGGTTGATTATATGTCTTTGAATACTGTGTTTGAACATTTCCCAGTTGGCATGTCATCATCAATACAATACTAAGTTGTCTTGGATACAGCAAACATTGTTTCGTTTTTGCTTTATTAGACTACAGATAGCTTGCCTCTGATTGCATTGTTTAGCAGTTTTATTGATTGCATTCTCAAGTGCCCCATTACTGAAGTTGTGTATCTACAATGACCAGACTTCATTTTTCAGGCCTTTATACATTGAAGCCATCCTTTTAATTCCTTCTATCTGGATTTGTTTGGAAAAGGTGTTACAACACATTTTATACTTGTGCACAAAAGCGTCCCTTCTGGTAAAGACCTAGTTCTTGTAAAATAACACATTAAAACTGTTGTTTGTCATTGTTTGTTATTGTTTATATTCGGTTTTGCTTTTTTTTGTTGTTGTTGTTGTTCTTTTAATTTATCAGCTTTCCTGTCCAGCCCTCTGATTTTGAATTCATACTGTCTACAGATGTTATTTATAGGACCTGTAAGGGAGCATATTTAAAACAAAATATTTGTGAAAACAGTCTTCAACAAGTTCTGCATTTTTCATTACAATGCTTTCCTGTCTAAATAACAATTTCAGCATATTGCTGTATTTGGTTCTCAAGAGTATTCTTTTTATTGTTTAACTGAAGACATGCTTATATTCACATTGTTATAAAATAATTGCATGGTTTTAATAAATCCTAACAAAATGTATTCCTAAGTAAAGGGGAAGTAATTACAACTTTTCATTTTCCCATACTAGAAAAGCAAATGCTTGTACGTGGTTATTTTGATGTCAGATTAGAGGACATTTTTGAAAAGTCCTTCTACATAAATTACCATAGAAAATAACATCTAATCAATAAATATTAAGGTTATTCATCAAATATTTTAATGGTTACATTAATATGTTGTATTAGAAAACATTAAGCTTTGCATCTCCCTGTGGCTTCTTCCTGTGAGGTCAGGGTGAAGTGCACCTAGAAGCACCTGGAAGGGCTCCTAGAAGTTTGGTTTTCCGGCTGGGAATAATCCTTGTGAATCTTCACATCTGTACTGTGGTGGCAGCTTCCTTCCTGCTTTCAAGAGATTTCCTGGGTATGGGAGGATAGACCGGAGTGAGGGATGTTTTGGATAGGTGATGTGAGTTGAATTCTACAGTTCTGGAGACATTCTCAGTAGCACTGTGACCCACTGGGAAATCCTGAGGTGCTGCTATGTTTTAAATAGGTCTTCTAGACAAAAGTACATTGACCTTTACTCTTACCATGTAAGTAACTCAAAGCTACCTTAACTTCCAAAGATGTGAGTGGAATATTCAGTATCCCTCAGAGATGCAGCAAAAAACTCATGATGTTTTTCCCTAACTGTAAGTTAGATCACTTAAAAAAAAAATTTAATGACCATCAACAACCAGATCATGTTAAGAAACTTTGCACCTTAACGAAGCCTTATTGAAACTTACATTCATAATTAAGTCCAGGTCAAATTTTCATTAGTTGGAGGCATATTATCTTTTATTACTGTGCAAGATGGAGATATTTACTAAAACTGCAGAAGGAGATGACAAATATAACAGCAAACATTTCTATAACATTGTGCAATTTTATTTTAAATTTTTTGACAGAGCTCAAAATGGGTGATGTTGAAAAAGGCAAGAAGATCTTTATTCAGAAATGTTCTCAGTGCCACACAGTTGAAAAAGGTGGAAAGCACAAGACAGGACCAAATCTTTGGGGTTTATTTGGCCGCAGAACAGGACAAGCTGCAGGATTTTCTTACTCAGATGCAAACAAGAACAAAGGTAAAGCTAACAGATGACATGGATGAGGTGCAGTGCTGGAGAGAACATAGATGGGGAAAAAAAAAAAAACATTTAGAGGTACAATACCAAGGCTTAATCACATTGAGTTACTCTCACAACCATCTACTTTGCATTACCATACATGAGTCTGAACTATAGTTTCAGAAACAAAACTATTCGTCCCCTAAATTAAAAAGAAATTCTTGCAGCATTTAGCATGCCAAGTCAGAATGTATATAGCTTCCCAGAACTCTGTAATATCAATGGGCAGATTTTCATTTCTGTTCCTTAAGAATGCTTCTAGATTTTGTTTGCTGGTCACTACCCTCTGCTGGCATTGTGGTGTGCTGCAGTTGTTTTACTCAGCAACGTTTTACTAAATACCATCACCTACTAGTAACTAATGACTTGCCTTGTGTATTTTAGTAGTCAGTCTTGAAAGGTGATGGAGCACCTAAAAATGGAAAATAATTCTGTGTATTAATTTTGGGGGGTTGTTGTTTTATAGATATTGTTTGAATATAAATTATATTTAAATCAAGCTATTAATTACAAATACAGTCTTGTTTTTTTTCTGGTTACTATGGTGTTGTAGAATTTACTGACTTTTTACTTTCTTTTGATTTCTGGGAGCTGTTTTTTGACATTCACTTTATAATGGTAATTCCTTGGTGTGAAACATCATGTACTTCAACATCTGTTAATTATGGTTTTTCATTGAAAAATTAGTGAACAAATAATACAGATGTTAGTAGTAATTTTTGAAAGAAAGCTAAAAAAGTCATATCTAAATCCACTTGAGGTAATGGGAAGAGTCAACTTTGAAGGACAGAAGATAAAATTGAACATGTCATTATGATGAGGTATTTCGATAGTCTTCAGCACAACAGCAGGCTTCTGTTGACAGAGACAGAATTTAGCTGTGTTGGAAGAAAACACTAATGCTTTTTCAGCTTCTGTGGAGATATTCCAGGAAGTGGCCATTGATTACTCTTTTTCTAAGGCCCTTCAGCGGAGCACAACTTTAATGAATTTAATGTTGATCTGCAGACACTCATTTTCAACAGTTGAATAAAATGATAGTTGTATCTTCTGGTTACTGGAATTGCAAAGATACATAGTTTAAAAGCAGTAAATAGTTGTATGTTAATTGGCTCAATGACTTGCAACTCTTGATGATGCTAAAAAGGATTTGTGTTTGATTTACTAAAATGACTCGAACACGATCTATACCTTGTGCATTTTATATTATGCTACACTCACGTTCACATTTCTCTTGAACTGTGGGCACGTTATGTTCAGGAGTACCACCACACCTTAGACTTTAGACCCTTGGTAATTGTTGTAAATATATGATGTTGGGCTAGCCTTGCAGTTTACCTTGGGGGTTTTTTGTTTGTTTTTCAGGAGTTACCTGGACTGAGAGTACACTGATGGAGTATTTGGAAAACCCTAAGAAATACATTCCTGGTACAAAAATGATTTTTGCTGGAATTAAAAAGCAGAATGAAAGAGCTGATCTTATTGCATACTTGAAAAAAGCAACTTCTTCATGAAACATGGCTGCAGCAGCTGTAGTAACAGTGCAAATGCTTTTAATTTTGAGTAGCCGCTATGTCAGGTTTTAGCATTTTGATGTTTATTGTTCATTAGGGACTGGCCTTAGCAAAACCAAAGAAATGTATGTTTTAAGATGCTGCATCCTAATAAATAACACTGAGAGGTGAGCATTATTTATATCGTGTCATGTAGTAGTTCATAGACCTTTGTGGAGTGCACTACAGGAAAATATTGTTCCTTTCTCTAAGGAGATCTGGGAGCCCAATTCTGCAACTAGTTATTCAAACACTGAAACTATTATTATCTGGTTGTGGCTACATAAATACGAAAGCTCCTATAAGTATTAGAACTGATGACTAAATTAAGTTTTTCTTTTGGAGAAAAGCCCTCAGTATTACCATCTGGGAAGAAAGGTACTATATACAGTAGACAGGAGAATATGACGTTACATTAAAAGAACACTGTATGAGGATGATGGAAGTGGAATATCAGGAACATCAAATATGTTTAGGGGACAAGGAACCTTTCAGTCATTATGTTCACCTAAAAGAATCTTGAGATTCTTTTTGTTTTTTGTGAATCTTCTTGTTTTAAAAATATAACCCTTCTCACTGTGTTGTTAGTGTTCCTTCATGTATTAAAACAACATAATCATCTACCAGTCTTCTTTCAGAGATGTGGATTTTTTTCTCCGCTTGATGCTAATATGTGAAGGTATGCTCAAACATGTAGAATGAATGAGGGCTGACTAGCTCAAGCAATTGAGATTAGTAATACATATTTTCACGAACAGTGGAGGATTGATGAAGGTGATTACAGCCCTCCTAAAACCTCCTCATGAATCTCTACTCTACCACTTGAATTGGGATTTACAATGTAATTATCTGTTTACACAAATGATTTTAAAATGATTAAAACAAAACTCTACTCAAGCAAGGTTTCCTTATGTCATCACAGAAGGGAGCATTCGTACAAAACTAATTGTATCTGTTCCCAGGTACTTATTTTATCAGTATTGTTCCAATGCTTGCCAACTACGGGCTTTAACTAGTTGTCTTACCGTGTTCCATAGAGGTGAATTCTGTTTTTAACTAAGGGAGTAAGTGAGAGTGGGGTAAAAAGTTCTGTGACACAAGTGAATGAGTACCTGCTTTTCTTTTCTTTTGTACTCTAGCTGTAAGATACTTTCCACTTTCAATTTAATAGTTAGGACTTGTTCTATTGACTGTTTAGACAATTAAAGTACCTGCCTGATGACAAAAGTTTTCTCAAGTGCTTTCCTCAATTGCGTTTTGAAGAGTGCTGTGCCCCTGCCTTTCTCAATCGAGAAATAGACTCTGCCTGAGAAATGCACTGACACCTCTGCTTGTGCTTCGTTTAGAGCATCTGTATGCTTTGTGCCTTAGGAGACCGGGTGAGGCTGGCTAAAGCCTGCCTTGCTGTCAGAGTTGGCGTTACGCATCCACACCGATAATAGGTGCATCATGCGTAAGGCGCATCGGATACACGCTGCCTGGACCTCACTGCAGCATACCTGCAGAACTACAGCAGCAGCACAGCGAAATTGTGGAGCCAACAAAATCCATTTGTTTTTTGTCCCTCCCACAAAAAAGCTGTAGCTCATCTATCCCAGGCCCACACATGAATCTGCAGCCCAGAATACAGTGAGCTTGGTGTACTCATCCTGCAAAGGGAGGCATCCTTTGATGTGTGCCAGGATGCAGAGACAAGGGGTCTCTCCTAAAAGTCACTGAAGCAGACCAGGCCAGGTGTGCTTCAGTGGCAGGTTTTACAGTGACAGCATGAAGCCTGCTCAGTTTACAGAACAGACAAACCACTGTGATAATCTTTGTCACATTTTGTCTTTAAAAGAGATGAGTATAATTTGTACACAAATCTGGGGCTGCAGAGTTCTATACAATTAAGATATTACAGTAAATTGTTGTCTGTATACTTCATTCATTACTTCCTGCAGTCTTGATTCTTTTTGAGAACTTGCCAACAGGCAGATTTTTGCTTTAATCAAAACACACAAAAAAAATACAGAAGTTAACTAAAGACACCAGAAGACTGCGCGAAGAATTAAGGAAAAGGCTTGTTTATCCCTAACCTTACAGAAACACTAAATTGCTTTAAGTGTCCACGTACAGTACTGCTGCACGGTAACCATTTTGTACTAAAACCCTGGTGTGAGTGCTCAGGCCAAACCTCACTACACTGAGATGGTAAAAATCATCTACGCACAATTAATTCAACTGTACGTAGATGCCAGAGGGCCTTGCTTGAGAGATGGAGGTGTGTACCTGCCAGGCAGCTCGAGCTATTTCTTTGTGCAAGCGGCGTGTCTGTGCCAGCGCTGCGAGAAAGCAAATGCCACAGGAAAGGCCAGGCAGGGGCCGGCGGTGCCCTGCGCGAGCGAGGGTTCCACAAGCGGCGTCCCCGGGCTTTCTCCCCCAAAAAAAACAGCGGCAGGTGGTGCTCGAAGGGGGGCGCCCCCGCCTCGCCGCGGGCCGGTAGCGGGGCGGCGGCCGCCTGCTGCAGCCGCCCCTACGCGGGGGGAGCCGGGCGCGGAACTGGGCCGGGGGTCGGCTGAAGCCGGCGAGCTGCAGCGGGAGGCGGGCGCCTTTGTCCGCCGCTCCCCGAGCAGCCTCCGGGCCGCGGTGCCTGTCCTCCCCCCTCCCCCAGCCCCGCTGCTACTGCCCCGGAGGGGCTGCAGCAGGGGCAGGGACCCCGGCAGCTCGGGATCCCCGCTGATCGCGGGTTTGCCCGTGTGTTTCCCCGGCCGCCCGAGCTCCCATTCATGAATTTCTGTGAAGCCGCTTTCATTCAGTCTGTGGTTAGCGCATGAAAGACATTTTTCACGTGTTAGGATCCATGACTCCGCGGTGTGTTGGTTGTGTGTTGTTGTTTTTTTTTTCAATCGCCTGTGCGTAGGCATCGATTTAGCACTGAAACGTGCTCCACGTGCGCATAAAAATAACCCCGCTCCGGCTGCCTCGGTGCATGCGGCCGCTCTCCGTCTGGCAGCCGGTGCCGCAGGACCCCGCACCCCCGCCCGCAGCCGCGGAGCCCCCGGCCCCGACGGGGGGCGGCTTCCCCGCGGGGCCCCGCATCCGGCACCCCCGCACCCGGCCCCGCACGGAGCGGGATCCGAGCAGGGGAATTCAGCCGGTCTGTCCCCACGGGCTCCGCTTGTTCCGCCCGTCCTTTGAAGTGCTCAAGCGGCGCAAACGCTGCCATAAATTAACCCGCTGTAACGGGAGCACTCGCGCTGCCTCTCCCGCAGCCCCGCGGGAGGCTGCCCCTTCCCCGCACCCGCGTGGGCAGACAAAAGCACACCGCCACCCCCCCCCCCCGTTCCCCGCTCCCAAATTCCCGAACGAGCCGCGGACCACCCTCCCTCGCTCCGGGTCCCCCCGGTGCAGCCCCGCCTCGCCCCGCGGTGCCTCCCCCGGCAGCCGGGCTCGGCGGCGCCCCCTCCGCCCGCCGCCCCCCCGCGTCCTCCCCCCGCCCTCCTCAGCCTCCCTCCCCGGCGCTCCGCCGGCTGGGTTACGCAGCAGCCGCCGCCAGCGCTGGCAGCACTTGGCGGGAGGGCTTCGCCCCGCCGCTCCCGGAGCATCTCCAGAGGCAGCGCCCAACGGGGAGCCGGTCCCGGACGGAGGGGGCAGAATCGGAGGAGGGCCGGGAGCCGGGCAGCAGAAGAAGCACCCAGGCTAATACGCACGATACTACCACTAGTAAAGAGGGGGGCGAGGAGGAGGCGCGGCCCCGAGGAGGAGCCCTCGCCCCCGGGCAAGAGCCAGGGGCGGCGCTCGCCGGCAGCCTCCCTCCCTCCTTCCATCCCTCCTTCCCTTCCCCGCGCCCCAGGCGCCCGTCGGGGCATGGCCTGAGCCGCCCCCGCCGCCGGCACCATGGCGGCGGACGCCGGCCTCGACGTGGCGGCGGTGGAAAGTTTCCTCGACAGGCACCCGGAGCTGGTGGAGAAGTGGCTGAAGAGGAGAAACTCGGTGCCCAAGGCGCCCGCGGGCGGCCCGTCCGAGGAGCGGCGGGGAGGCGGCGGCGGCTGGGGCAGCGGGGGCGTCCCCGGCGGCGGGGGGCTGCAGCGGCGGGCGTCCCACAAGGAGCTGCGGAAGAGCTTCGCCCGCTCCAAGGCCATCCACGTCAACCTCACCTACGACGAGCATGTGCACGCCCGGGCACAGGAGCCGCTGAGCAGCGTGCGGCGGCGGGCCCTGCTGCGGAAGGCCAGCTCCTTGCCCCCCACCACGGCACACATCCTCAGCGCCCTGCTGGAGTCCCGCGTCAGCCTGCCCCAGTACCCCCCGCCCGCCCTGGACTACAAGCGCTACCTCAAGGAGCACAACGAGCGGCAGTTCTTCCTGGAGCTGGTCAAGGACATCTCCAACGACCTGGACCTCACCAGCCTCAGCTACAAGATCCTCATCTTCGTCTGCCTCATGGTGGACGCCGACCGGGGGTCCCTCTTCCTTGTGGAGGGGGCGGCCGCCGGCAAGAAGAGCCTAGTCTCCAAGTTCTTCGACGTGCACGCCGGCACCCCGCTGCTGCCCTGCGGCTCCACCGAGAACAGCAACGAGGTGCAGGTGCCCTGGGGCAAGGGCATCATCGGCTACGTGGCGGAGCACGGAGAGACGGTCAACATCCCCGACGCCTACCAGGTAGGAGCCGGGCGGGCCCCCGGCTCCCCGCGGCCCCTCCTGCGCCGTCGGGGCCCCTCGGGGTCCCTCCTGCCGCCCCACGGTCTCCTTCCTTCCCTCCTTCCTTGCCTCCCTCCCTGTCGGGGCGGCGGGGCTCGCGTTTAGCCGCCCGCTGGGTTTCCCGGGAGTGCTCGGCGGCTTCACGCCTTTTCAGAAAGTCCTCAGGGATCCGCTGGAGAAAAGTTCAAAAAGATGCTTGCGACAGTGCCAATGATTGTAGCCTTAAATCTCGGTCTCGCCTAACGTTCCCTGCCTGCTCGCTGCCGAAGTAATCTCCACCGCTTTCTAAAGAGCATATGTTTTCACCGGTGCATGTGCCCACTCAGACCGCATGGCGTGTGTTTTCAAACCGCTTCCTAGGAGTGATAAAACCATACCCATTATTCTCTTGCGAGGAGTTCCCCCACCTTGTATTTTTACAGAGGCTTCGGCTTGAGTTGTGAAAATACAGTCCTGGCTTCAGGGCAAAAATTCTGAATTCAGCAGAGACAGAAGTGCCCTGTCCCGAGAGTGTTAATGCAAAACAGTGCATTCAGTTTACTAGCGTGAGATTTACCACCCTCTGTCTCAGTCCTAGGGGTTGTTTCTACTAGGTACTAGTGTGAGACACTACCAGCAATGTAAGATTCTTTAGAAAATTAAGAATCACAGGACTACATATTTTATAAATTAGCATCTTGGAAAATTTTAGAAAGGTGTAAAATGCATGTCCTTAATTCAGGTAAAAAACATTGTTCGATGTCTAACTTCACTCTAGAATAGTTCCAAAAGCAATAAACATTTAAAAAAAAAAAAAAAAAAACGATGCTTAATAACAAACCATACAAGGAAGAAACTTGAAAATAAGACTGGATAATTTTTGTTTGAAATACAGAAGAGCTGGGCTAAATGTGTTTTGGGCTGAATATTTATGTATTTGTCAACCAGTGAAAAATACTAAGCTCTTCACAGATATGGACCGAGAGGTTTCCAGCCCACAGAAAAAGGAAAGACTAGGGCTTGGCAAAAAGGCTGTAGTAGTCAGCCTAAAATGACTGACTGTTGGATCACCTTTGAAAAAATCTAAGCTTGCTTTCTTAGTTTCTTTTTTCCTTTTCACCCATTATCCACTTTCTCTTACCATCTGATTTTTTTATAACTTTCTAAAACTGTACTCTTCCCAAAATATCAGCTCTTGAGGCCAAGCAGAAGATATTCTCAATAGTCTCAAGTGAATAAACAGATTAAGGATATCTGAGTTTGGTCGGGAAAGAACTCTCTCTCTCTTAACTCTGGATAGATCCAGACACTTTTTCTTTTGGAGGTGAGAAAGCCACTGGGAAGGCAGGGTGTTTTTCTAGTCCTAAGGGACTGTTATTTTCCTTAAGTGTGTGTTCACTTTGCATTCCCTTCCCTGTGAAAAAGCCCAGCTACTTTAAACAGTTTGTCTGTTTGGCTGGTTCACGGAGAACAGTGAAAAACAATCCACGCAGTTGCCATTCCCAGTACTATTTATATTGTACTTTTGCCTGGCTTGTATTCTTTATAATCAATTATAATAAATAATACGCTTTGTTGTATGTCTAAGCCCTAAGTACGTTAGTTACTGTAGAAGGGGAAGTTCTGAGCCAAGTTTCTTCTGTAATTATATCTGTTGCAACTTCACGGCTTTCCATGGAGTTACTTCTGAACAATTCTAGTGCAACAGAAACTTCAGACCTTGTAACATTAATGAAAGTTTTTCTTGCTAATAAAATGAGGGATATGCTTTCTGTTATGTTCCCTAGTTAGTACAGTTTATCTTGTCTTACCTGGCATGTATATAACCATTGTGCATCATTAAAAGGAGACCTTTCTAATTTAATAGTATAAAGAGCCCTAAGGAAGGCCAGTTATGTGTACGCAAAGAAGCTGTTCCACCCCAGATCATTGTAGTGCTCACAATACAGCTCTTTAAAAATTAAAAAATGTGATTATATGATTTTTGTCAGCATTGCCACCGATGATGGAAGTGTTTAATCAACCATCAGGTAAAAAAAAAAAAAAAAAAGCACCACCAGGAAACTTTGTCAGGCTGACAGATGAAGTTGGAGAAAAAGAGGCAAGAGAGCAGCACCATTTTGTCCATTGAAGAGAATGTTTACATTGACGATACTTACTTGGTAAGAAAAGGCCTTTTTGTAATAGAGACTAGCATCTCTAGATTAAAGGCTCTTTGCTTGTTTTTTAAATTAAATAATTATAGGTAAAAATACTTCAATATCATTAATTACCTCATTTACAATATTGGGAAATTTGTTTTATTGTTGTGCAGCCATCTTTATTTGCTCAGAGCCTGATCAGATACTAGTTGAAGTGACTGGAAGTCCTATCAACCAGTATGGATTGGGTGGCCAGTTTGTGCACAGATTATTGCCAGCAACTACTGGCATTAGTGAGACTTCATGGGAATAACATACACATTTAAATCCTGTCATGTCCTACAGTGTGTTTCATGCAGGCAGTTCCCTGTACCCCCATACAGAGTTCGATAGGCTTAGGAAGTTTGTAAATGATTTGCAGTGTCATTTTCAAAGATAGTGTAAGATTTTCAATTACACATTTATTTTTCAAAAGAGAAAACATTTGAAATAATAGGCTGGGGCTTTTTCGTGATTATTACTGTCAGCGGGTCTGACTTTCCAACCCTGCTCATGTAAACTGTCTGAGTTAATTCAATGTGCATAGCTAGATACAAGATTTGGAATCAATATTATGTATTGAGGACTGTATCACAGTCAGGATTTTTTTTAATAACATACAACAACTTTGGATGCCTCATGGTAATTTGATCTATGAAGTTTATGTGAAGTAATTGACCAAACAAACATTTTGGAGGTTCACAGCATCAGAGAATTTGACAAATATTTAATTTATGGAGAGGTTTAGGTGAATGTTATATGACTGATTTAGAAATTGCCGGATTCATTCATGACTCAAAGTTTTATTGATTACATTGCAAAGTCATGTGATGAAAGTGAGGTTTTATAACTGTATAACAACTTGTAATATATTTGGTTTAATCTGTAAGAGTTAGTAGTACAGTATTTGTCGGAACAGGAATGGAGATACGTACTCTCTTTGCATTTTGGAGTCAGTCTAAAACTCTTTATCCTGCAAGTAATCTAGTTGTAGATTGGACTCCTAGTAAATTTAAGTTTTAAAATATGGCCTTGGATCCTTCCCTTGTATTAATTTTGGGAAGCATTACTGACTCCTTATTCTTATGCAAATAATGTGGTATGTCTTGAGCATGTGTGTTTGAAGAATCAAACACCATTATACTGGCAAGGAAATTAGGACCCAAGTGTCCTTTTGAGACTCCTTTTAACAGAGCATAGATGTAGACTTTGCACTTGGGTATGAAATGTATTAAATATATTGTAAGTATGTAGGCAGAGGCAATATTAAACCTTTATCTGCAGGTCTTATGTGTTGTTTAAAAATTTCACTTTTTTTTTTTCTTTGCTATTTAAATCTGTGTATTTTTCATGTCATCCCTTCTTCTTACAGATCTTCTTCTATGACGTTCAGCTGAGGCTCCTGATCACTTCTATTTTGTTCCATCTTTTAGAGTATCACTTAAATAAATTAAAAAAAAAATCACAAGGAATGTTTGGTTATTGTTATAATTTAATCTGTGCAAAAGTTTGGAGATAATAGCGTCCCACATCCTTCTAACTAGTGAAAAAATCTTACTCTTTAGAATAGTAAGCATACATCAGGAAGCATTGAAAAATGTTCGGCCGTTTGCCAGTGTCAGCTAAAAAAGGTTTTCTGTATACCTTATGTTAAATTTGGAATTTAAAAAATAGTTTTAAATAAAGATAAAATGGCTTACCAGATGGATGTTTTAATAAAGTGGGGAAAAAAAGAGAGAAGAAGTATTAAAAGGATTTACACTAAGGCATGGGTTCTTGGGGGCTGGAGAAGGGCAGTAAAAATGATCAGAAATGATTTTTCAGAACAGCTCAAGACTTTAACAAGAATAATAGTTAAATATTCTAAAATATTTAACTATAAAAACTAAAATAAATCAAAACAGAAGACATTGATCTCTTCTCACTGTTTTCTCTGTCAAGTTTAGGCCAAGTGGCATACACCTACTGCAAACACAAACTGTTAGAGGAAATCTTAAAAATCCCTGATCACCTGGGTATAGGTGTTGAGATTGTGTCATTTTTACAGGAACTCTGGGTGACCTAGGAGCATTCATTTTCTCCTGCTTGTGTTGGATGGTATTACAATTACAGAGTTACTGCTTACAGGTGCAAACTCCTTAGCCTGGCTTTTCCCAAGTAAGAGCTGTTGGCATAGGTGGTGATGAACAGATGGGAGCCACATCATCGCACAGGTTAACTGCTTCTTACTATCAGTATTAATGGTGCATCTCTTTCCATTTTAAAGAGCAGCTACAGCATTCCTGTGAGGGTTTGGTCCTGTGGGTTGGAAGCACTTAGGAGCTGCCTTGATCAGCAGTGCTGGAGCAGCCGGCACTAGCCCTTGCTGCATATATTTCCACACTGGCTCTCAGGAAGGACAGAGGTTGCTCCTTAGAGACCACAAAACATGGCAAGCAGACAATCTCCATGTAATACACAAAAAAATGAGTTAGAACAACTTTTACTGTGCATTAAACATGACTAGGAAGCACCACAGGGAACACGAGATAATTACAGCAGTAAAGAACTAAATTGCTCTAACATGCTCTCCAGGAAAGGGCACCCCAGTCCACCATGCAAAATTTAGGAAACATTAAAGTTATGAGTCTCTAGGAAGTGGCCTTGTGCCATCCACAGCTGAGAGCCACAGCAGCGGCCACGGAGGTAGGGAGGCATGGCTGCTGTCCATGTGAGGCGCTCAGAGGCCCCTGCACCTTATTTCACCTTCCTTGGCCTGTGAGCCTTCTCAGGGAGCAGTTTCTGACTGAAATGTAAAACTTCCTGGGCCGCACAACATGCTGGTGCTGGTGACAGGTGCAGGTACTGTGATGGAGCAAACCCACCTCTCACATGTCTGTGTGGAGCAGGCCAAGTTACCTCATGGGCCAGGATGGCGGTCACCTGTCCACCATGGCAGGGCCAGCTGCTCCCACCCAGGTCATCGCTTCATGGCTGCTCAGCACCTGGGCATGCCTCCCTTGTTGTCTAGAGACAAAAATCAGGGGGTTGGCAGCAACTGGGTGCAGGGTGCCCAGGTGGACCCTGTTTAATGCAAGTCCACACAGTCCTGAGGCAAAAAGCTAGGACTGGAACCTGCCCCCTGCTCATGTGTAATGAGTTTTGCGATAATTTGGTGTTGCTGGGAAGTTATAAGCGGTGGTGCGGGTCTTAATGCACTTAAAGTCAGTGCTGAAGCATGTTGTACTGCCTGATTTTGGTGCTGGTATGAGGAGGTGCTTGTGGAGGGGTGCAACTTCCTGGGCAAGCCTAAGTGTGGAGGACTTCAAGGTATCAACAGGTTGGTATTTTTTGTTCATTTTGTTTTATCATTTTTGTTATTAAATGTGTGGCCTGTTTTCTTATTGACCTCGCAGAGCAAGTAGTTGGTGCCCTGACACTTTGGCTACCAAAAAAAGTGTGGTGGTCATGACAGCCTTCTAGCTCTCTTTTCCACAGAATGCCCATGGGCTAGTTCTGTCAGGCTTTTTTTTTTTTTTTTCCCCCTCTGTCAAACTGACATACTTCACCAGCATATCAGTTAGCTAGCCTGTTTATCTAAAGACACAAACATTTTTAGCTTAATTTTCCTCAGCTCCTGGTAAAATTTCCTCACAACATGAGCAGGAAACTGGTCCCTCCCTGGCCTGTGATTCCCTAGGAGTGCAGGCATGCCATGAGGTAAAGAGGCTTTGAGTTGTATGATGGTGTACTTTGATGCCAGGAAGGGGTGTGGTTTTGCATACAGGTCTGAAGCCTTTTGATCTGCTTGTATTACCTCACTATAAAAACCTCACGGATTTTAATAGTGAAAAAATAAAATTAGGGAGGCTCCAGGAAAAACCTCTGAATACTCATCTGGCTTCACCTCGTGCTGGAGTCTGTGGTGACTTAAAGGAGCAGAGACAGTTGCCTCTTTCTTTCCTTCTGTCCCAAGTAGCTTGCATTGAACACTTGGTGCAGGCCTCATTACTTTTTGAGGAATATATTCTGGAAGCCAGCAGCTACAAAAAAATTTACCTCGGGCTGTGGTTTCTGGATTACTGAGTACAAGTCGTCTTGAGTGGTGTAGTAGAGATACTGGTATGATGTAGAGGGAATAGCAATCCAGATTATTCCTATCTGTGGCTTTTTGTGCCCTCTCCTGTGATGTTGCCCTCTCCTCTCAGTGAAGTTCACTGTTCCAGCTAGAGGTGGGTTCTGAATCTCTTCAGTGAGTGGTTCTTTTTCCTTGTGTATTAGATTTGTTTTAATAGGGAGGAGGTAACACTTGTGCGTGGGGAGTGCTGTTGGAATCCCTACTTCTGGAAGGGCTGACCTGGATTTTGTCTTGCCATTCTGTATTCTGCTCTGCAAATTAACTGCAGGGTCTGCTTCTACCTGGCTGCAGCTGATACATCTTCTGGTGGTCCTCTCCTGGTTCTGCTTAAACTGTGGAAAAGGCAGGGCCTATGAAAGGGGGAAGGAGTATTTATCCCTCTGTTTCTGTCCTCCCTGGTGAAACTGATGGCACAGGTGAGGCTGTGCTTCTCATCACTTAATTTAGAGTTGCTGTCCTTTAATCAGTGTAGTGGTTTGGGATGCCTATTTATAGATAGGCTGTAGGAAATTTAATTAAGTTTAAAACACTGAAACAGTAGAGTATATAGAAATGCAGTCTAAGCAGTTAGTAGCCTCAACTTTATGCTATGGTGTAATATATGATACAGTATAAATCTGATACTTAAAGACATAGATTTTTAATATTTTTCCACTTTTCTGGTGTTGCTCTATCTTAGTAACTTCATTACAGGTCTTCATATCTCATTTTAGAAGCAATGAGCAAGAACTCCAGCCAAATGAAAAAGTAGACTTAATTTCTTTCTCATTAATACAGCTCTCTTATGAATGTCAAATGCTTCATTTTCTCCACACACTCACACTGCCCTGTAATTCTTACATTCTTGTGCTGTGGAGTTGCTTATATGCGGGGGAAAAAAAAACACATGACTACATGCAAAAGGAGAAGATAACATGTCAGTAAAAGAGTTGGAGTAGAAAAAGAACGAGGATATACATAAACTAAATGTTAAATGGCAAACACTTATCTAAAATAAGTGAGAATAACTTCATGAAATGAGAGTTTAGAGGATAAGTCAGCACTGCTACACCACTAGTCAAGTACAGAAACGATTTAAGATTGTTGCTTAGAGCCTTGTGAGAATTCAGACACAACTTCCTATTGCTGTCACTGATAAAACTAGCTGAAAGACAAATTTATGTCAATATTTTATAGTCATTTAGCTGGCTTCACTACCCCCCCCCCATTAGACAGATCTGACTTTAGTTGCACTCATGCTTTATTGCTCATTATCACTCATTTGTTTAGGTAAATTCTGTACTTATCTTAATTAGAAAAATGAATATCTAATGTATATTTAGTGCATGGCTGTCTTTTGCATACAGTTATTTTTTGTTGTTTGTTAATTTTATTCATGTACTTAACTAGAAAGATGTTCTGAATGATGTGTGTGTGTCTCTAAGAACATTATTTGAAAAAAAAAATCGTAATCTCTCAGGACAGAAGAGAAATATTTTCCACCTGTATGGCATGCAGCATTGTGGCAGTGCAGCATAATACAGTTCAATTATCTATTTGATTACAGTATGTCAGCGATGGTAAAAATGAAGGGTCTGATTCTGCAGTTCTAATTTTAGCAGAAATCCCATTACAAGAACAAGACTGAATTAAGCCTTTAGTTTTGCTTGGTAAAGGATTTTGCTGTTCTGTTCGATTGGTTTTCAGTTTTCCAAAACAAATGGATGTTACTTTGAGTTATTTACATTTCTATGTTATTGTGCTATTTTTCTATGGAATAGCAGAATTAAAACAAGCAAACATACATGCATTGTTACATAAGTTAACTTGTTTTACTTTTCTGCAACAGCCCTATTGACAAACTGAAATATAAACAGCTTGAGCTCATGGATCAGCAGAGTTGCGTTAGGAGGGTAATAGCAACTGTGTACGATGTGTTTAATGTCTAATGTCCCTACAATACACCTTTGAAAGTGACTGTGGCTAAGGTTAATAACACTACTGGTTTGTCACAATAACACTTTAAATTTATTATTCAAAGACCTTATTATACTACTTTAAATTTTAAAATATATATATATAAATATAAAATATATAAAATTTAAAAAATCATCCTGTGTGTTTGGGAGAATGGCACTAAATGGCTGACAGTGAGGCTGGCATGATGTGGGAACATGTGGTGGTGCGGCTGATTCCCAGCAGGGCTTCAGCATGCCCACTGCATACAAGGGCACGGAGAGCCACTGTGATAGAGCAAGCAGTAGTGGGTGTGATCTCTAAATATTTAAAACTACAGGAGAAAATTATTCTCTCTTCAAGTTTCTTCTCTGATAAAAATGCAGACAGAGCAGGAATGCACAGCTGTTGTACAGGATCAGACTACAACTTAACTTACTGCAGTGCTATCAGCAATCTAATGTTGGTTTGTCTTGAAGGAAGAACAGCAAAACCATTTTGTATTGGACCTGGGTAATGTTGTCCTGCAGAGGAATCTCTTCTTTTTCCTGCTGTTGATCAGCTCAGACTATGAAGCATAAAATGTGATTATGTTTATTAACTTGATATTCATGTCTACAAACTTGATAATGCTTATGAAGATATTTTTTTCCTTTCTCAGAAAAAAATTACATATACTATTTTCTCTGTTAATTTTGTGCCAGTGCTTGTATAAGTAGTCAATGTGTGCTGTTATTTGTCTGTTGTCTAACTAGTAGATGAAACTGTGGTCAGAACCGGATATAGATGATATAATGCATCCCCACCAATCAAAATAAAAAAGAAGGCCCAAACAGACACATTTAACAATAAAACATGAATTTTATCATTGCAAGTGACCTTTTTTTTGCCCCCAAGAAAGTCAATAAGTCTTATGTATTTTTCAGCTTAAATTATATATGGACTTAGTTTTAAATCTGGAAGTTAACAACTTTAAGGGCCAATGTTCCCTACTCTTTTAGGGAATTGTTTTGGGAGTGAAGAAATAGCTTGCTGAGCTGTTATGTGCTTTCTTATCTGTTTTATTCATTTTATCCTATAAGAAATATTGCTGTCGTATAAATAGTAAATAACTGGACTATGTGCTTATTTACTTGGGAGAATTAGGTTTTAGATGCTGGAGAATGACACTTTTGTTCTCCTGCTGCCTTTGTCTCTGGGGCCTTAGGGATTTGGGGGGAGATGGCAGGAATGGTTGCAGCAATCCTTACAAGGAAGTCTCTTCAGAGATTGGTTTACTTAGGTTTTGCCCCCCAAAAGCAAGTAACTATTTTCAACAAGGTTTTGCCCATATCTACTGCAGTGTTTTATTGCTTGGTTTCTGTTCCTTATGTACTACAGACCTTGCACTGTATGTGACTTTTTTTTTTACCTTAAAGAGAAGATTATCTAGAGCAGATGCCTTCATTTATTTACTTTTAATTTGTATTTTGGCTTTGTTATGCTTTGAGTCTGGATAATATGCTGTCTTTTGGGTTGTTCCTTTCCTATAAAAGCTTGAATATTGTTGTATGCTCACAGGAAACGTGATCAAGAAATTGAATAAATCTTTCTACTTCTACAAGTGTCAATGCTGCTGCAGCCTGGCTTCCTGTAAAGTCAAGGAATAAGGATATAAAGATTCATTTTCTTTTCTAAGTTCCAAGGGCTATGTTTAGAACTGTACTTCTGCTAACAATTTGTGAATCTCCTACTTAAAATCAAACTGAAATCCAGTTCTTTAACTTTTACTCAGAAATTAAAACATTCTTTATTACCATCATAACTTATTTCATGACTTTAAATCCCCCCCAACATTGAAGTTAGATTGAGAACAAGAACGCAACAGTTGGTTTGTTTCATGGGAGTTATGGAGGCTCCCTGCGGCCTTCAGTGGAAGGGTGCTTCTTGCTAGCTTTTTTGAAGAGTTTATTTTAAGTTGGGAATCATTAGAAAATGTCTAGATGCTGTTAGTGAGTGACAGAAATAATGACTTGTTAATGAGATTTTCACCTCTTTGTGGTCAGCATTAATTTATTTTTTTTTTTTTTAGAGTTCCTCTAAGTGTAGAGGTTCAGTTCTCACAATGATCAAAGCCTGTTATTTTGTGATTACAGATTCATGGCCAATTTGCCATTGCTTTCCAAGTAAAGAGGATTGGGCCTTAATAGATTTCTTTGCACTTCTAATCCTATCAATAATACAGCTGATCAACTTTTTTCAGTCCTTGCCCAATATTTTTATAGCTCTCAGTCAGATTTACAAATTAATCTTATGAGTACAGAGGTCAGACCAGAGGACTCGAGACAGCTCATGGGGATGGGCAGTATTTTGAGTTTTCAGCTGGTATGATGAAGGGTAAGGGATCTAGAAAGGTGAATTTGAATGTCCTACATCACTAAGATGTCCTTCTGCTCACAGCTGCTGTTCCAGGCCCTTGCATTTCTGATGCTTATGCTCTTGATCACTTTCAGGCCGTCCTTTCAATGTTATTCACACAGTTACAGAAACTAGAAACTTAATGTTTCTTAATGAAGGTTGATAACATTTATGATTCCAGAATGTAACTGTCTGTACCCTAGTTTAGCCTTTTATAGAATAAAAGCATGAAACTTTTCAGCAAGAGAAAAGAAACATCTTTAATGTCTAGAAGAACTGAGACTGCAGTGGTACAGCTCCTACAGCTGAAACACAAGTGCTTGAACTGATGAGTCAATCCGGCTCTCATCTTTCCTTGACTGACCATTGAATTTTACAGGGCAATATTTCCCCACAGAAGAATGACAATCAATAAACAGCTTTAGACAAGGTGAGATTTATCCTCTAGAATAAACATTCCTTGTTGGCATTTCCAAAATTCTAGTTCAAAGTGCCTCAGTCACTATACTTTGAATGTCTCTAGCATCTAGAAATCTCATTAGATAGAACAGAGTTTTTAAAAAAAAAAAAAAAAAAAAAAAGCTTGTGAGTTTTAGGAGTGTTTTTTAATAGTCAGTGGAAAACTTGACTTTATAATTCCTGGGTGTTCTTGCATGAAAATACTGCCTGTACAATTACAGTTATAGTGAAGGCTTTTGAAAATATGTATATTTTGTGTCTGGTCTGTCTCTGATTTCTGAATAAGCCTTGATTATAAAAAACTTAAAAGCAAATGCTGCATTCATATCATCAACATTAATATTCCTTAGCAGCCAGGAGCCCAGTGCAGATGAAGACCTTGTTGTGCCATGGGCTGTTCTAACAAATGGGATAATAGTTTGTATCACAAAATGTTTGCAGCCTAATTGAGGGCTTCTCTCTGATTTAGCAGCTTTGTTATCAGCTGCTAAACAGGCCTCCTTGCTCAAGGTTACTACCTTGTAAGTAGGGGTGGATGTAAATTTTGTACAAGCTCCTCAGCCTTCACAGGTCACACTTGAGTATTGAGTTTTTATTGATGCTGTTAAATCCAGCTAAACCTCTCAGCTAGATCCTACCGTGTACATCCTATTACAATATAATAAGCAATGGAAGAAAGCTGAGGGGGGAGCATGGGGTGTAAAAGGAAGGTTTGGGACATAATGCAGGTCATCTAGTCATTCAGCTTTCTTATGTGTGTATTGCTTATCTCAACAATATTAACGCTGGCAGAAGTAATGTTTTTGTTCACGTCTCCTTCCTCATTACTCTTCCCAAACATCACTAAAATGAAATTCCTGGCTGCTCTTCCACAAAAATTTAGGGACAAAATTTCACCTGACATCTTGATTACTTCCATCTTTGTACCAAGTTCTTGATGAGGCTTGTCTCGATCTCTTCCTTTTTCTACCTAAATGCATTAGCTTCTCTATAGTATGCTTATTGTACCTTTACTCTCTGTTCCAGAGATGTAATGTCCTTCTGCAAAAGGTAGTCCAGTTCTCTAGCATAAGTGAGCAATTTGATATCAATGAGAATATCACCAGAGCAGGTCACTGCATATCTGGGACTGAGGCTGTCTGCTCCAGGATTGCTGTGCCTCAATTCTTCTGTTGTAGACGTCCCAGCAAAAGATAGAAACAGGAAGCTTCAAAAATCCACTTGAAAGAAAATACAGTATAGCAGGAACAAAAAAGACCTTGCCTTGATTTGAGTCATTAAAAATAAACTTGCTATCCCAGGAGGCTTACCACAGCTGACAGACTTGTTCTGATTGTGATGGCGAGAGGACCAATGGGGATTTTTTTACAGAGAAATTAGAATGTCAGTGTCTCTTGTCATGGGCAGTGAAAAGTTTTCTCATACTGTGTGGTATTGCTGAGGGAGATGACTGCTGTATTTAATGTGGCTGTTGTTCGGGAGAAGCCCATTATGTAGTGAGATGCTTTCAATGTGTGGGTTTGCCCCTTTTATGAAAGCTCATCAAGTGCCTTACGCTCACTGTATGTGCCTGGGCCCAAACTGAAAGGTGATTGTTAGTCTTCATAAATGTAGAACTGAACCTGAATACTTCCTCATTTTACAGAATAAGGACCACAGGTGTGACAAACTTTGTGGACAAATGCAGCGTCCAGAATAAGGATGGAATGTGACTTTCTACGTACCTATGAAAAAGCATAACTTATTACTCTAGTTTGGGGGGTAAACATAAATTATTCTTGTTATAGAAATTGTAAGCAAGGGAGAAGCTTTTGACAGTGCCCTTTCCTGAGTAAATAACAGATTGTAAGTTACAATTGGATTAAAATGCTCATTGTAGTGAACCTTGTTACTTAAACAAAAACTTTTAGTTAAACATAAATTTGCTCAATTTTTAATCTGACCTCTTTTGTCTTACAGTAATGTGTCTATTTTTAAGTGCGCTCAGATAAAACAAATCCCAACTTACTCTTCAGTTTAACTCCTCCTTGAAGATTTCTTTTTTATAAGTCTTACAATTAACTAACGCTATTACTAGCCAAAGCTGCTTTTCAGTTTAGTTGTTCTCTATGTACTCTACAGAATTTGTAGAAAGCAAAACAGAGCAGGGTCTGTGTCTCTTCAGTTACACTAAGCATATCAATATTTCAGTCACAATAACTAATTCTAAATATTAGTTCAGACATTACGAAGAAGTAGTTGGGGGAAAAAAAGCTTAATTTATTCATTGGTGAAGCCTACTATGTGATAATTGCACTGCAGTTCACTTCTGGTGTATAAGTAGCATGCCTTTCTAGACAGGTTTCTGTACAATGCAGAACAGTTCAGCCTCTATTGAAGTTGATATCAAAGTGCGCAAGAAGCATGCAGAAAGATCACAAGATCAGGCAGGTCTGGGCCCCTGATGTCGTTATTAAAAACCATTCATCACGGGGGTTCTGTTTCTCCTAAGGAAACTGTTAGGCACAAATAATTCAAGGGAATCTCATTGCCTTATCAAAGACTGCATATTAGTAATCTGCTTTTCTTGGAAGCAAAGGCTGTTAATACGCTCTAGAGGCAGAAATAGGTCTAAGGAAGAACAACAGACCCTAATGAAGTTATAGAATTAAAACAGGGAAAAAAGAATGGTATAATAAAACAGAATCAAGAGCTTGGTGTTCTGTGGCAAAAATGTTATACATGAATATCACGGTTGGTATTAATCCCTTATGGTTAAAGGGTCTGAAAATTTGTACAAAGGTATAAACTAAACAAATGTGTATATTATGTTGAGTGAGTGCAGATCAACGGTTACTTCTAAATCATGTCAATTCTAAGGTGACTAAATGTTTCTGTAGTATCTGCAAAGAACAGATAGAAACAACGATAGAAGCAGATAGAAACACATGTTTCTATAGCATCTGCAATCAGGGAAATAAAAGTAGGAATAAGATTGCCAGGAAAAAGTCTGTCAACTTTTAGTGTCAGTAAAGATATAACGAATTCTCTCCCTCATCTTAATCAAGTTTTATCTTAGATCAAGGACTATATGGATTGTTCTTCTACCAGTGGACGCAAATGTACATGAATATTTCATAGCCGATATTGCCTAAACCTTTGGAAACAAAGCTCTTGCTTCCTGTAGAAGAGCTCAGTTTTCTCATGTTAGGGGAGCCAGAACTGTCTGCAACATGAATGCTAACTTCACCCTGGAGGAACGGAGCTGATGCCTGGAAATGGCAGAAATTCCCTCCCTGGCTGATGGTTATTGAAGATGATCCTCTCCCATGTGGGCTGGAGATGCTGTTAGCACTACCTCTTCTGAACTTCACAGGCTTCTTTGAGAAACCGATTTGCAGTTTGAGTGGTACGGTTCCAGAGCAGAATGGATTTCTGTATACCACCATGTTTTTAAAGGAAGTTTAGTTCAGTTTCCTTTAGCTTTTGTCAACCTATAATGAAAGTTATTTTCTCTTAAGATTTGAGTCTTGCTCTGAGCCTTTTTTTCTTACTTTAAACGTTATTGTGCTTAAGAAAAACAGACTGTTTAATGGTCAAAAGTACTATAATTTCCCCTTACTCTTCTGGTAAGCATAGAAAGTTGTATGAAGAGATATTTAATACATCTTTTAAACACTTATTTTGTTTGTTTATATGGTAATCTTTCTCCAGTGGCAACTAGCTGTGTGGATCCTGCAGAGGAAGCTTAAACTGTAAATCCAAGCAATATGCATAGCCATGTCTTCAGCTACGCTATACACTGAGAAATATACTGGCATGAGGGGGCTTTTTAAAATTGGATGTTCCTATACTTAGATTTCCAGAAATAACTGAGTATTTTATTGCATTTCTGTGAAAAAGCATTTTTACCCAATTGTAATATTAGCCATCATAGCAAGCCTTGTCTGTTTTACTAAATTTAAAGTGCAACAGGCAGAGAAGTAGGGCCACCAAGTGTCTCCATCTGCTTGGTGGAGAAATCACAGGCATCTACAAAATACAGATGTGAAACGGCAGCATGGTCTAACATGTAATGCAATCATATATGCACATACTAATCCTAGATATCAATCTTTGCTGGATGTCGTTCAGTAAGTGTTCCAAAAAGTAGTGGCACTTCATTAAAGTGATAAAATTTATTCATTCTAAAGATGTCATGTTGTTACCCTACATGTATTTTTGTCATTTCTAACTGGTTATAAAGATGGTAGTTTGTCATCATTGTTTACAATTTACTACATTCTGGAATTCCTACAAGTATTAAAGCATCTGTTTTGTCGCTAAGGCATGAGGCACTACTTCTAGTGTTTTAGGGCAAAATGACTTATGTTGGTTGCTCCAAAGCAGTGTGTTAAACCTGAAGTGAGGACTATCTATACACAACTTATTTTTTTTAATATATATTTTTTATGTATTAGACTTAGTAGTACTTACTATTCAGACTCTACATCTAACCCCAAAGCCATTCAGATACTGTACTATACGTGCAATGCTCTGACCCCACATGAAAGAGGAGAGGCAACAAAAAGCATGAACCAGTGCTAGTTTTAATAGATTAGATTGTGCTGAAATTTAATGTCTCATTTTAATGAGAGGCAAGCATTTATTCTCCTTATTAAGGTAGAAATGTGAGACTTTACATAATTGCACTCACAATGCGTTGTACTGATCCTCTTAGAGAGAAATGCTGGTTTTTATTATATATATATATATATATATGTATATTTTAGTATCTTAACTGAAGAAAAACAGCTAATAGAGGATAAGGTAAAAACACAGATGCAACAGCATAACTTTACTGTATAAGACATTGAGGAAAATAAAGTACTTTGCTACCTGAAGAAAACTCAGATGTATGACATGCACATTAATACTTCCTTATTTTCTTTTGAAGGATCGACGCTTTAATGATGAGATTGACAAACTCACTGGATACAAGACCAAGTCACTCTTATGCATGCCCATAAGAAACAGTGATGGAGAAATTATTGGTGTTGCCCAAGCAATAAATAAGATTCCTGGAGGTGCCCCCTTTTCTGATGATGATGAAAAAGTAAGACTGCCTTTTTCTGTTTTCTATCTTTAATATTAATAGCTTGGCAGGGAGACTCTTCTAGAGGTACTTATTGCAGGTGTTATGAGTATAATCTGTACATCTTCTAGACTTTGTAATTGGGTTGTAATTAGTTAATTTCTCAGATATGATACTACCACAGCATTTTATTGATGTACAATTTGTTTCTTCCTTTTTGTCCCTATTAAAGGGGAGGGAAGGGCTGATGTTAGTACTTATTCTCTATGTCCAGCTTGTGTCTTGATTTTTTTTTTTTTTTTTTTTTTTTATCATTCCAGGTTACCTGTCTTTACTTAAACCTGCTACTGATCTGTTTTTAATGCTTTCTCAACTCTGGGAGGGGGGGGGAAAAAGTCAGTAGTCCTAATGTCTTAAGATGTTATTGCAGCTGTAAAGCAGAAAAGCTGACTCTTGTTTTCAGGAGACCTGAACTTGGTATTGTGCTACTATCACTTTTTTTCCTGATCTCTTGTTTAAAAATAATGTTGACTTCCATGTTAGCTGAATCACTTAGTATACGCTGCTAACCTCAGATTAAGCTAGATCTGACACTGAAGAATCACTTTGCATCCCTCTTAAATTAAATCTTAATCATTCCGAATTTTAGCTTCCTTACGTGTCTTGGAGTTTGTTACTTATTTGTGTTTGAAAACACCTATTTGCATGGGTGCCTTTCTTTATCAGCCAGCCCTTCGCTATGTAGCCAGTTTAGTGTAGGTTAAGTTTTTGTAGATGGTATCTTGCTGTGTAGAAACTCTAGTTTCGAAGACCTATCCTCTAGTATACTTAGAAGTTATGAATTAAGTTTAAGGGCTCAGGGAAAATATGTGGTCATTCTGGGATAGTTCAGAAAACTGAGATCTTAAGTTATATTTAGAAGGAAAGACTAAGAACTTTAGTACCTATGCATTCTATATAGATGTTAATGCATATACATCCCTATTATAAGAATAATACCTTGTGTGCTTTCTGTCTTAAGTAGTTTCACTTCATAAAGAAATGAAACATGAAGAGGGCAGCTGACATAAGGAAGAACTTGTACCTCCAATAAATGAGATATTAGGTGCTGATTCATAATTAAATTGGTAGAAGTTCTTGCTTTAGGTTCAGATTACTTTTTTGTCATCCTATAACTATTTTATGAAGATCGGGTACACTGAGGAGTTGTAACAGATATAGGGTAGTAGTCCTTGTGTTAATGTTTAAGTGCTTAACATAAAAAGTACAGGTCTTAACATAAAACATACATCTGTTCAATAAATGCAGGGGACCGTTCATCTGAAACTTCAGTTTACCACTTCATAAACTTCATGTGGACTTTCCATGAAGTAAACTTTAATAGAAAAACTTCAGAGTTGACTCTTAAATAAAGTTTGTTAAGAAATTAATTTTTTTAAGCAATAGTTTCTCTTTTTATATAGGTACTCTTTCAGTAGAATATTTGGTGAAAAATTTTTAGTAGAACAAATACAATTTTCTGTTTGTAAAGAAAACCACAGCATGTTTATCATCACTGAATATTCACTTTTCTTTTTTGAAAAACTACCTGTAAGAATAAGTTTATAGGGAAAACTATAATACAGAAAATTCTAAGGTGGCTGACTTAAAATCATCACCTTCTCTTCATGTTCTCCATGGGATAAATGCCTGTAGCATTTACTAAAACTTTAATGGAGATCATACATTTACCCTGTTGTTATCACAGAACATAAAAGGCTTCCAAGTGCCTAGGAAAGGATAAAGAGGACAGAAAAGGGAAAATAGGTGTTTATAAAGTTAGAACTGGCGAGTAAAGGGAGCTCAAGTATCAGAATAGAGGGAACAGCAAGGATGGAATTTAAAGGTAGGGAAAACAGAAAATGGTGCTGGTGAATGCAGAGAGCAAGGAGGGGAAAATTAATTTTAAAAAAAAAAAAAGACTAGGGAAAAGTAAGGTAGGTCAGCAAGCTGTGGAGAAACAGAATAGCAATTCCATCTGACCAGGAAAGAGAAATAGAGTATCTTTCAAGCTTCTAATGGGAAACTACACACTTCTGTTTATATTAACATTGTATTGAATCTCATTTTTGTAGAAGTGTAGGTAGAGGCAGACTTGGCCCCTGAAAGCTTCTTATGTCGATTCAAAAACAGTTAATACACTAACAAGGTCTCTCTGTCAAGTATTTTGTATGTGTTGACATTTCCGTGCTATGACGAAAAGAGGTGTTATGTAATAATGCCTGTTGGAAAGGAAAATCCTACCTTACTGGTTCATCTAAGTAGATGATCCTTAGAATCAAGATTGTATGATGTTAATGAAAAGCATTATAAAGCTAAACTAACAGTTTATGAAATTTTAAATAGCTTGTGAAATAATACACAAATCAAACTTGTTTTCCATAGAACATATGTTAATTATATTTTAAGTACTTCTTGAAGTTGCTATTACATCTCTATTTTTTACCTGTTATATCTACAGCGATAAATTTAGGGCACAGTCCAGAGCCATTTAATAGTTGTTGGAAACAAAGGTTTGGTGAGAATAGTCATACAAAGATTCATATTCTTAATGTCTGTTAATAGCATCTGGTTCGTGTAGCGGGAATAATTCAAAATTGATTGTCTTTTTTGAAATTTCATTACATGAAGGAACTTTTTTGCAGTCCTGGTGGGAAAATCCTTGCCAAGTGAAATATTAAGTGTGTACTCTAAAGTTGAGAGAGTAGAGGACTAATGATTATTTTATACCTCCTATTAGTTATCAGATTTCTTCCAACAGAAACAGTCATGAGCAAATTTCTTTATATTACTTAGCAAGCATGTGCTATGTTAAATAATCTATCAAGTGGAGATCTTCAAGCAGTTATTCTTAGCAATACCTACTTACATGTGAAGAGCCAGCTTGCTTGCTGTGTACCCTCATATGCTTTTGGTGTTTTTCCTAAATCTTTCGTTGTTATATTGTGATCTGTTGTGCTCATGAGCTGTCTGTTAACTTCTTGTTAAGCTTCAGATTCTCATTGACCTAGCTGTTTGAATTGGAGGTGAAAGATTAGACTTGTAGATAGTTTATCATATTCTTATTTAAAGCACATTCAACAAATAAAAGGAGTGAAGTATAAGTTAGGCAAAGGGCAAGAATGCATGTGGTATGACAGACTAATAATTCAGACAACTCACTCCCCAGTTATTCTGAGGTATTATGTATGAGCTTTAAAAATATTTTGTTAAAGCCAAGTAACTGGGGTTACCATTGACACAAATATTAATATTTTAAAACTGAAAAATTATAAGGGCAATATTAATTGCAGTATGTGTATTTGACATCCTACTTTGGTTAATACTTTATTCTAACTATGTATTGAGTAAACAAGGAAGAAATTCAGTTCTGTCTCTGGCAGTATCAACTATTGTGGTACTGTGTTAAAGGTAACTTCTCTTACATGAGAATTTTTCCCGTGAAGATAACTCTTCCTGTTTCTGCAAAGTGTCTCTGTAATTGATGGTGCATAGTACAAATAACTTCAAAAATAACTGTCAATTTTAAGTTGCTACTTCAGACATCTGAAAAGACCCGGTACTTTTAAAATATTTGCTTCTGAGTTGCTTTTGATTCTTGAAAATATTGATGTGGAATATTGATGTATTAACATACAAATCTGGCAGTGCATGCTACAATAGGTAGTCAAATGCAAATTAAAGAAATGAGACCCTCTCTAAATATACCCTTTATATAGGCACAAGGTATACTAATAAAGTGCAGAAAAACGTATCTTGTTCAAAGTGTTGCTTTTATGTTCTATACATATCTTTGATAATACATTTGATTATCATATGTTCAACAAGCAAAACTGTAAATGTGAGTTGTGTATTACATAAACATGTTTATGTAAATATTTGATTATAGTTCAGAGCTGGTGGTGTCTGCTTCCATTCACTGACTACTAAGAGTATGCAAAATCAGCAAGTTTTCCATACCTTGATTGCATCTTTATTCTTGACTAGTCACTTATACCATTGTTATAATTAGAAAACAGTGCATTAAAACTCTTCAAGAATATATTAAATGAGCTCTCACATGTAGAGTTTATGGAAAAATAAATGAGAATGTAAATGCTATTGTGCCCCATAACAGATTTCAGATTTAATGAGGCTCAGCAGTCTGTGCTGTTCTTTTTAAACCTGTGCTTTTAAGCTTCTTCCCTCCCTGTTAAGAGGGAAGAACACATGGTAGAAATGCATGTTTTATCTCTAGGAAGCCAAAGGAGGCACTTTCAGGAGAATGTCTTGCAGGATGAGCACTTTAATGATGATATCAGCAAAGGTGTTTGTAAGGAAAGGGGGCAAGTGAAAACTAGGAGGAAAAAAAATGGGAGATCTCTTCCAAAACAATGAAAGGAAAGATCTGCCTGGGTGCTAAGGTGGTTCATGCAAAAAAGTCTGATAACTTAACTAGCAAATGAAAGAAGCCCAGCTTTATATTGATATTATAATTTCTGACAAGTAGCATGCATCAGTTAGAAAATGAAAAAATAATAAACTGCCCCTACTCTCCCTACCCCTGAGCCATCTCAAACAAATCTCAGTATCAAATAAGTATGTCTTCTGTTTGAAGTGTATTTCTATACTCAGTATTATGTGAAGCAATTAAAATAATTTGTTGTTGTTTGTTTTTTACAAAGCTACAAGACTATTGTATAATGAAATGTCACTTGGGGGCACTAGTGTCTTGAGTCAATAGGAAACAAAGAATTATGTTTTCAATTAGAATTAAGTAGATACAAGCATCACTTTATGTATTCTTTTTAGTTATTTTCTGGAAGTTAAGAGCAAATAAAATATTTAAGATTTGAAGAGTTTTTAATGCTCCCAAGTTGTAACCAAGTTTGTATTTTGCAATATGTAGAATGGTAGAGTATTAGATTTCAAAGCTTTTGTAGTTTTGTTTTTCATGGCAAACTTTCAGGGTTTTTTATATCTCTGGCCACAGTGTTAATAACATAGCACTACGAAGTTAATTTCCTGCGTGTAATGATTGGTTTCCAATTGCCAAATAAACTCTTCTCCCTTTTGGTATAAGGGATACTCCAGCCATTTCCTTGTTTAAGAACAAAACTAGACCTGACAGGCATTGGCATGAGAGAAATTGCTGTCTCTCCATGAGTTTTGCCTCCCTAGTGTCAGTGGCTTGATTAACCAGACTGATGTAGAGATTTCTACTTTGAGATAGACAGTAATAGAATAGAAGCTGTTGCCTTATTACATTATGTTATGTAACTGGTAACTCTTCAAAAAAAAAAAAAAAAGATATATTTCACCTGTTCATCTGCATATAGGAAGATTGGAGAGGAAAAAAAAAAAAAACACCTTGAAAAGAACTGTGCAGCCTGCGTGTGTTCCCAGTGCTGTCCTGAAGAGTCATTAAGTATTTGTGCTGTTTGCTGGTGAGTCATACTTGTTCCAGGACTGGTGAGAAACTCGACCTAGCAAGATCTTGACAGTCTGTGGTTTAGATTATTGTATGCCTTTTAGAGCCCTCTGAGATGTGGTGCCAAAACAAATCTAATCCTCCATCAGAGGTTTAACAAGCAGCAGCTCCACCATCCCTTAAACTGGTGTCCTTGTTCTCTCTGGCTCTGGCATCCTCCTAGCCTGAAAGAGATGAATCAACTGCAGGGAGATTACACAGGGGCAGCCAGTCTGAATTAAATCCTGCTTGATTTAATGAAAGACAGTAGTTTGAATGCAGCGAGATCCTTCCTAGGAGGGAGAAGACCAACTAGATTGGTTGTCTGTGCTCTGTGGGTAGTTTTCTGAAGAGCTATATAACCAAACTCCAGGATTCAGTTAGTGAACTTTGTGGTTTGGGGGGCCTTGAAGATACCGTTCTTGCATGCTCCGTCATTTCTAGTTCTTACATTCCTAATAACAGCCCAGTGAGTCTAAATAGCCCAATTTAATGTGCTGTTCTTGGTTAGTATTTGCTAAGGCCAAAATATATCCTATGCTGGGGTTACTATAATGATGAGTGACTTGCAGAAATTTTGCTCTACCTGCTAATTTGCCTTCTGTGAATTTTTACATGATGGGCTTAAAGTCATGCTGGGAGGTAGTTATCTGTAAGTCAGTTAGGACTGCTTCTTTACCTTATGGAAGTAATCAACTGTAAATAAAAATGTCAGGAGAGGGAGTGATTCAGAGCAGGCTGACATCTGACTTGTGAAAATGGTGCATCCAGCTCTGAATATGAAGAATATAACCTAAAAATTATTTTGAATGCACTAGAAAGGAATGTAAAACATATTGGCTAAAGAATCTTTTTGCATGTTTTGTACATTCAGTATGTGATGATTTTGGCCTTGAATGCTCCTGCTAACCTCTGTCTTGGTTCTCTGATAAATCTGCATGGCAGTAAGACTCCAGAGTCTATTATTTAAAATTGGCATAATTCTCAAAGGCATCACGTGGACTGTATCTCATTGTATGATATGAATTTGCTGAAAGAAGGCAGAAAATAACAAAGACATTTGAAGGATGAAGGTGCTGGAGCGCTACAACTATCTGGGAAAACTCTAATGGTCTATTAGGCACAGTTCTTGAAAGTACTTTCTACACAAATCTAAATTAAAATAAATCACAGTAACTGAATTCTCTTGCTGAGGGAGTTTAAAACAATTTGTCACTAAAATATTGATTTTTATCAGGGCAGCTTCACATCACTGGTTTGCAACCAACAGCACCAAGTGACTGCAGTGACTTATTTGAATGGACTTCTTTGTCTTGTATACATTGCCATACCTTCAGGTTAATGGAGAATGCTTAGTTTTCTTCTTAATAATAATAAAAAAAAAAAGTGCTTTAACTTATGTCTCAATATCTTTGTTTTGAGACTGGCAGTTAATATTTGAATTGGACATCATCTCTGAGGAAGGAAGGAAACATTTAAGACGTGTTACTGATATTTTAGTGAAATATTTAATTTCCAGTTCTAAATGTGTATCCATATGCTTGGGCTACTTTGCTGTATGTGTTTATGGTATGTAGTACACTAAATCCTTAATACCTGTTAGAGACCTTTAGGTGCTATCATCAAGCAAATGTGCTGTCAAATTTGGCTTCAGGAAGGATTTTTCTACAGAATAGCTCGGTGAAGCTTGTTTTGCTCCATAGTGAGAGTGGGGAAGGCTTCTAGATTCTCCCTCCAATTGCCACCAGGAATCTGAACCTGTTGGTTTTTCCTGTATTTTCTGTGCTTGTATCTTAATACAGAGACTTGGACAAATAAGTACTTTTTTATCCCCTGTAAACCTAGACTGTGATTTGGCTAATGTGTTTGTAGCATTTGATTTGGAGGCTGACTCAAAGCTCAAACTAAACAGAAGAGTTTCTGCTGACTTCATGGGCTTTTTAAACAGACTTTGAACATCTGCTTTAGGAGTATGTCACTAAATGCATACCCTCAAGTTTGTTCTATGAAGCTTAAATTCATTTATGTCAGAGCACTAATGAACCAAGTTGAAGATCAGTTTTGGCTTCTGTGTCCTTCCATGATCCAAACAGACTCCAAAAGGCTAAACACAATTTGTGGTAGACTGCTGTTGATTAAACAAATCAAACATCTTTATTCGCTAGATGCAAAGATGACTGCTTAATTGATTTCATGAACATTCATTTGAAAGGCAGAAAAGTGGAGAGATTATGCTTAAAGGTCAGCATCTCCCTAAAGTTAAGCTCCCCCTCTGAAGTTGTTTTGTCAGCTGTCCAGAGTCTGAAGATGTCTCTGAATTTAAAAAAATATATATAGATTTAGAAATGGTTGTCACTCCTGGAAACTGAGCCACACAGAGAGCTGTAAGACAGAATGTTTTGACATTGACATGCATTTCTTTCCACATTGGACCTCAGCTCTACAAGAACTGTGCCAAACATAAAGATAGTACAGGAACTGCTGATTTTCTTTGTTGGAAGTTATATGCAGGTTATGTTAAATCCATCCAGTGGACATGTTGGTTCATCTTCAGATCTCTTTTAGAACAATTGTTTCAAGCTGATTAGAGAACTACCAAGGCAGTGTTTTACTGCTTATGTTAACAGCATTCACAACTTTGTAAGGACTGAAGATCAAGTATTTCTTTAAAATGCAGAGCTGTGGAGAGCCCCGAGCCACCTACAGACTGGTGGTGGTAGTAGGCAGCGTCGTATGGCCTGGTCTAAGGTTCTTTTCCTTATTCTGTTTGGCAGGTTGTGGAAGCAGCCTAGCTGATTTCCTAGAAAATCAGCACTTTTCTTCAGATGACATTAAATATTTGAGTCTACTGCCACATTTAATAATATAAACAGATTATTGCTTTTATTCATTATTAGGTCAGCATAGGTCACTTGATCAAAAATAACACTTGCAAAGATTTTGATTCACCATGTCCCTGTTTGGCAAAACTTCAGAGGATTTATGAGGATAAAAGATCTATTAGAGACATTACATTTCTTTAGTTATGAAATATTCAGTTGTACCTTGGTTCTAAATCATACTAAGATATTTGGGTCTTCCTGTAGATTCTGAAGCATAAAATTGCCCTGGAGCTTGTGCCTTTTCCCCTTTCTTTGATACTTGCAGGGGATTGCAGCAGGCATGGAGAAAGGGGCCCAGATTTCCTATGAAGTCTGTTTACAAGTGGAAGACTAGTAATGTAACTAAATGCAGTGACTATAGACTTTTTCCTTACCTTTGTATATCCGTACTGCACTCTTCAAGTGAGTGGCGGAATGGCTTAACATTTTTAACAGCAAGCCCCAAAGCCAAGAGTTGTGTGGTTCTGATGGTAACCTTCAGACACTTCAGTAACCAGGAAGTGTAATGTTTTAGTTATTGCATTTACAGACTATTACTTTCGCCTTTCTTAATAAATAGTATACTAATAGAATTTTAACTGATAAAATGTCTTCAATGCCAAAGCAACAATAATACAAGGCGTCGGGTTAGAATTTAGCCTGATTCATCCATCAGCCTGCCACCAAACAGTGTGAGAGCTATGGTTTGTGTTATAGTATAACTCCTAGATACTTCCTACTTAATGAATTGACTAGAAGCAGTTTTTTGTTTGTGTGGCTTTTTTATACTCCCCCCTGCCCAAAAAAAGTCATATTACCAAAGGGATAAGATTTTCACCTTCAGCTGTCTTCTTTCTGGCTGGCAAAACTCCCTTACACCAGCTAAATTATTTTTGATCAAGTAACTCATCAGAAAAACCTTGTTTGCTTGAAGTTGAACTTGTCTTGGGACACAGTTATGGAAGCGTGTAAAAGGGAACCTTTCTGGTCTGTGGCTGGTACATCCTTAATTTCTTACAATTACTTGAGGTGTGCCCTGTGGGCCAAATGGGAGGAACTTGTCCCTGGTGAGGTGCTTTTTCTGAACTTCTGTCGGTCTATTCAGTTCTCCATAATAGCTGTTCTTCACGATAAGTTTAAGGGTTGATATACTTCTAGAAAATAGCATTTCACATCTCCTGTGAATTGCTTATCTTTCCTGAAGCAGAATGAAATGTTCGTACAGCACTTCCTGCCATCAAAAGTATTTCCCCCTGGAATAGTGATGCTGAGCCTGTCTGTAGCTATAGATTACGTGATGAGATATTGAAAACTGCTTAGCAAATCCTTTTGCTAAAAATTAAATCAACCTCTGACCTTCAGCATGTTCTTACAAGCTTCATAGGAAACTGTAATTAAAACAGTATTCTGTCATTCTGGCACTGACTCATGGTATGCCCTTGGGCAAATCACTTAGGCTCTCTTCTGAGACCTAATGCCTAAAAATGGCATTAGGTGGTTCCATACTTAATGTCTATCTTTTTTTTTTCCTTTTTATGAGGTAAGAATACTTAAAATTAAATGATTTTCCCCCTCTCACTAAACTTTGCCGCAACTTTTGAAGTCTTGCTGAATGCTTTTCTTATGCAGTGACAGTAATCTGGATGGATCTGGTTAGAAAACAAAAAAAGCAAAAAGCAAACACTTCAGCTGTTTAATACTCTCAGCTTTACATATTCCCATCTCTGTGCAAATTGTGCAGCCCTATTGTCCATGATTTGTTTGTGAAAGTGTAACTAGCCTAAAGTTGGTGAACTCCTGATTGTATGTGAGAAGGAACTCTGTACTCTTCCACACTCTTTGTTATTGCTAGCCAGAAAAACTACTGCTTGCAGACCCAGCAGTTGGAATATTTAAGCAACAACATGGAGTGTACAGGAATGTGTTGTATCTATTTGGAAAATTGCTTTATTTCTGTCACCACAAGTGAATAAAACTTGTCCCCTTCCTTCATAGGAACATAAGAAAAGATTTGCCTCCTCAAGCAAAAGGACACTCTAACCCAGTGACCTTTCTGTCAGCTGTTCAAAGGAGATGCCTTGGATGAGGCAAGCACGGGGTGGTATTTTTGTTACTCCACTGGTTTCCCATGATTTGCAGCTCATGGCCAGATGTGGTATCTTTTGTATTTATTACTACCCAAGGGATTTTCCACTCAGGAGTATAGTTGGGTATTTCTTGAAGCAAGCTAAACTTTTAGCTTTCAAAACACCTTGCATATCACATGAGGAACCCCTTCCTGACACTCATTAATTTCACGTTATTCCTCCTTGCTTTGCTTTTAGTTAACACTGTGAAGAGTTGCTCCCTATTCATTTTCATGCCAATTGTTTTGCCCTAAAAATCTTCAGCCTTGAAAAGCAAAGCTGTGAAGTTCCCACCTGGAGCAGCAGTTGTCCCTGCAGTGGGTTGTTTGCTTTGGCAGGAGCAGTGTCTGCTCCTCCAAGGCCTGGGCAGTGCCTTCAGTTTGCTGTGACAGCACTTCCTCTGGCTGGAGAAGCAGGAAAGACTTAAACCACTTTTGTGCATGCTCTAGCCTGAAAAAAGAAGTGCCATATTTTTCCATGATGTTCTGGGCATTCTTATCAGTCTTTGCTGCATATTGGCATTTTGATGGCACTGCATCAAAACATAAGGTTTTGTTCATCATCCAACCTGGTTGGTCTGCTTTGCTCTGACTGTAAATTTTGGCAAAAACTGTTGTTGTTCTTATGAAAGATTCCAGAGCTCTCTGAATCATGGTGGATGTTGGGAAGTGTATTATTAATAAAAGACCTTAGAACAAAGCATAATAAACATGTCAGGTCACCAGTGAAAGTTAGTCAACAAGGATAATGATTAATTATGCAGCAAGAGTATGTGTTGCAGAGTGGAGCTGACTAGAAATATGAAAGCTGAAGTAGTTTAACCAATTAAGATAATGATTTCACTGCTCTTGCCTGGCTGCCAAATGCTACACTGGAGTTAATATTATGATAATTTTTTTAGTCGGACCATTGTTGCAGGTGTCACAGATAACTAAGCCGCATTGTTTGGAATCATGAGCAGTGGTCAGATTTCAGCAAGGCAGTTATGCAGTACAGTTGGGTAACCCCTGACAGAGTAAGCAAACTGTGTTTAGAACAATATTTCCTGTGAACAGCACAGTGATACTGGCAGGGGTACCAGGAAGAACGCTCAATTTAACAGTGCTTTGTGGAAGCTGTGAGTAAGCACCTTGTCAACTCAGCCTGTGGGGAAGCCTTTTACTTATTTATCCCTATACATTTTTAGCAAAGCAAAAAGTGTTGATACTGGCAGCTCTCAAGCCTTACATTCTTTGGGCTGAATTTGACATGAATTTAACCTCTGTTAATTTGCTGGCAATTTGCTGTCTGTGTGGTAGCACTGAATGAATAAAAACAAATCTTGTTTTTTCTTTCTTGTTGGGAGAAGAAAAGTCTTTTGCTGTGTAAAAACAGACTAGCAGAATTTTGCAATGCTGGTGTCATGGTTACAAGACAAATTCAATGATAATAGCTCTCTGGCATGATAATAGCTCTCCAGTGTTGTGGCATGCATTCTCAGCAAGAGATGAGTGGAAATACCCTGGAGCCATGGCGGATAGGGCCCTTGTGTAGGGCAGCGAGGTGGGGACCGAATAGGAGGCAAGTGCAGAGCAGTGACAGGCTTGCAGAGGTCTGAGACCTGAGGGTGTCCTAGTTGCCATTTTCTCAGTGTAATGGTTTCGATGAGTTTGTGGGTGGTGTAACGTGGTGAAGGGACACGGGGCAGAGCATAAGTTGTCCATCTTTACCAGTGTTGTGATATGTTGCCTTTTTTATTCTTTTTGCTGATGTAAGTTAAGACTGACGAATGCATTTTCATCGGTGTATGAATGTATGATGAACGTGTATTCCTTGGCGTCAGTGGGATGTCCTGCAGGACAGCAGGTCTGGGTGTTGCAGTTGGGGCTGGAGTAGCCCTACAGCTTATCCAACAGAGCAGGAGTGTTGTGAATATGACGCTTCCTTCTACTAAGGGAAAGAGGCTTTGAAAGATGGAAGACTGCCAAGATATCACCATAAACACAATCTGAATTTTCATTTTCTATCACACAGTAGAAAACATGTTTAGTGGTTAGTGGGGGACTATGTGTTTGCTTTCATGCCTGAATCACAAGGGTTTATAATATGCAATAGGCAGGGTTTGCAGGGCTTCTCCTTCAACTCAAGAAGTAAAGTTGTGAGCATTTGGTCCTGTATGTCCAGAAGTTCCCATTCTCAGTAATGGCTGAGACTGTTGCTGCTCGACTGGATGGACACAGCAGCTGAAATGTAGCTGCAGTCTTGCTGCAGTCACAAGCAGGGTGAACTCTGATCTTTACGCTCTTAAGCAGCATTGAATAACGCTGTGAATCAGGGAGTTTTCAAAACTTGACAAAGCAGCAGGCGATGTAGATGGCTTGTAACAGCTGAAGCCTGCCTGCAAAAGTGTTAAACCAGTAGGCTGGCAAGAAGTTTCTCACTAACAAATAGAGGAACTGAATATTCTATCTAATTGAAGTTTTGGAACAATATGCAATGTAGAGACTGTAATTTTCCTTAAAAGCAGAAAGATGTTCTCTGTTTCTGTGTGATCTCATGAATATCTGACAAAACCCAACCTCTGAGTGGTAAACTCTATGAACTGCTTGGGCTGGCAGCAACTGTTTACAGTTGAAAGCATTTTATTTTTCTGAAGTGGGCTTTGGAAAAGCACTGTAAGCAGGGAGAAAAGGCCATTCCAGTGAGATGTGAAAAGGTGTCCAGCATCATCACAGCTTGTAGAGGTGGGGGCTGGAGCTCATTCCACATGCTCAGCTGTTAGTGTTATGAGATTTTTGGAACAATAAAGAAAGGTTGTTTTTTTTTTTCTCAAGCTATTACAGCTTCTCACATTCTATAAAAATTAAGGTTCATTTCTAGAGAAGATATAGAGGAGAAGAATAGTAGGAAACTTATAAGCCTGTATACTGTTTGTTTAGGTAGGATTTGCTGTGCGCTAAAAGAAATTTTTCCACTCACAAATTACTTAGTAATTGTCTTTGATGTAATACTGAATTAGTACATCCTGAACATAAAGAGAAAATATTTCAATTATTGTTTCATCAGGTACTTAGACTTTTTTAATGATAACTGAACTAGAGATGAATAACTTGGATTGTTGATTCTAATTCAATTAGTTAATTTGCATGGCCTTCTGTTTTGCTTCTGCTGTCAGTTTTGTGGATTTTATGAGAATAGATATGTCAAGTCATACTAAGGTCTATTTTTGCTTATATAAAAAGATTAATTTAGATGTGAGATGCTTTAGTAGCATGTGATGTTGAAGCTGGAAATATCTAACTGCTTAAAAATATCCATGAGATGCTGTTTTGAACACAACCTGCTTTTCTGGGGTGGTTGCTGTAATTCTGCAGTGAAGTTAATCAGCATGATTTTATGTGAGTGACTATTAAACATGAAAGTCAGTACTAGGAGCAATAAACAGGATTGGGTATCCAGATGCATCTTCCACAGCAGCAGAGTTATAGCAGGAGGACTGTAGATTGTGTTGTGTTTTGCTTTTAATGGAATTACTTTGCATAAACTTTTCTCTTGACACTTTAATTTTTTGAGTTGATCCGGTGTTCTGCTTCTTCTGGAGGACAGAGCCCTGTGCCTGCTGGAGCGGCTGTTGCCGTGCGCAATAGATGGTACAGCTCTCGCATCCCCACTAGGCTGGCCCTGGGACTGCTGAGTTAGCACTCGCTTAGATTTACTCTTCTGATTAGTATTGTTGCATTAGAGGTACAAATTGCTGCCCAATCACTTTCACTTGCAGTTATTTCTATCATCAAGAGCACAAACAGCCCGATTGCAGAAGTGCAGATATGAAGAACTCATGCCTCTCCTTCCTGTGCCACCGTGATTGTGATACTGAGTAAAAGGAAAGTGTAAGTACACAGCAGTGCCTTCCAAAGGTGTGCTATGCTCTTTCCTTAGCTTGGTGTTTCTGGCATATTCAGCACTTCCCTAGCCTGCATGGCTGCCAGCTGCTGGGTGCTCCAGTGGTTTCTCCTTGCCGTTGGGTTGCACCGATGCCCTGGTAAACTTTGCAGTGCCGACATGCATGTCTAGTTCAGATGACAACTGCAGAGGCCTCTCGTTTCCTCCCACAATACTGAAGAAGCAGAGTTAGTTCTCTAAAACCGTGCACTTCTCTGACACAGAAAGTCAAATGAGATTTTTTTTTTTTTGCTCTGTAGTTTGTCAGCAACTGACTTACTATATGAGGCTGATTTTTATACCCTTATCATGTGTGAATTACTGAGATGTCAGCTAATGTAGACCGAGATACTCAAAACATAAGGAACTGCCAGAACTGGGCACCTTTACCAACTGCATTCAGAGCTTTCCACAGGCAGTGTTTGCTTAGAGCAATATTTTGCTGTTTGATCTCCTGTGATTTTGTTGCATTGCCTCAGACCTTATTTGCTTCCCACTTTTCAGTCTTCTGAAGAGGATGAGATGAGGATGTGATCAGATCCAAAAATGGACTCAGAGACCCCAAGCAGCAAGACTTCTGTGTACTTCAGGCACCTTCATTGAAAATAGCCTTATGGCTGCCTGATTCAAGAAATGCCTTAAATTCAATAGCTACCTCACTGTTCATCTAGTTATCCAGCGTGTCTGCGTGAGTGAGGCTCCAGTCTGGCAATGTTATCAATTTTAAAAATTGAACAATTTTTCCTTTATTAGACGCTAAAAATAGCTAAACATTTTCCAACAAGATAATTGTTCAATTACTTACGCATCTAAAATATGATAAATCTGTAACGTGAAATTTTCCATGCTAGATTTTCTCCTTGGGCAGAAACTTTTGTATTTTGCCTTTTTTTCTTTTAACCTAGACAAAATACGTTTTTCTCTTAAACTATTTTTAAAAGCCTATCCCTCATCAAGCTCTTGCACACCAAAGTTCTGGAACTTGACATTTGGCTGGGAGCTGGGGTGTGAATGGCTGTATATATGTATGTCATGGCTACTGCAAGGAGCCCAGCGCTGTCTGTGTGGGGTTTGGGGGGAGGGAGGAACTTTGCTATTCTGCTTTCTAGCTTGTGGATCACTCTACAGCTCTTTAAAAGTTCTCCCCCTTCAACAGCTGTATCATCCTTACTAAATAGGCATTATACCCTGGTGCTGTATATGAAGCTGGTTTTCCCTCGGTGAATTCCCTTTTATCTCATTGCTTTTATCCTTTTGCTTATGTCTGTTTTTACTCTACACTTCATACAGATGTGTGTAGTTGTGAAAGAGGGGGATTCATGATGGGCTTGCTGTTTAGCAATGACCAGCGTGTATCGCTTCTCACTCAGACTGAAACGTGGTGGTGGCAGACAAGGTCCTTCCATAAAATCTCTTGGTGTTACAAGAGCTTGTGTGTGTTCATTAGATTTCAGACCAGTGAAAACTGCTACTGAGGGTTATTGTAAGCTGTCAGTGTTTGTCATATGGCACTGTATGTGACATGGTGTGTGTCTCCAATTTCTAGGATTACCGGAAATGCATATAAGGGTTTATATAGAATATACTATGTTCCCAATGCATTATTTGCAGATAGGAACAACTGCATTAATTTGATCTGTATTTGATTTATTGTATATAATGTACAAGTTAGTATATCCTTTCTTTTGAGCCTTTTTAAAGCATTTTAATCATTTTATTTTAGTATTGTTTATAATCTTCCTTTGTGTTGCTGTCATATCTCTGCTTGAATTTGATTCTTATTCATGTAGTACTACTTCATTTTTAATTTAGCTCTGCAGTACAAAGGGATCTTCCTACTCACTGTTTTTCTTGTTTCACTGATTGTAGTCATACTAAAACCCAAAAGAAGCAATACAAAGGGAAGGTATGGTACTTAAAAAAAAAAAAAAAAAAAAAAAAAAAAAAAAAAAAAACTTCAGGCACAATATCTAATGAAATAAAGGAAGGACAAATAAAAATCAAGAGTATGTAGGAAGCATGGAAGTAGTGACTTTGTAAGACAGATCAGCAGAAGGACAGCTCACTTATTAAAAGCAGAAACCAGACGAGAGAGGATCCGCCAGACACCAAGAACAGAAATGGTCTTGATTATAGTAGCAGTCGTGAAAAGTGTTTATGACAGCATCTGGGGTACAGGTTGACAGCACAGGATAAGTCTTCTGATTGCTGGTCTAAATAATAGCATAGCTGAAGGGCTGGTCCTATTTTCTATAATGTGCCGGGGGAAGGAGTGTAATAGGTAGAGTTCGGTGAGCAACCATGATATGAGCTGACTCATATATTGGGAAGGAAATTTCAGTTAGAGAAAACCTGTCTTGAAATCACAGGCAAAGCCATAGGAGTTTTAGTAAGATATAATGTTTTGCTTTCACACCCATTTTAAGAGGTTCAATTGGTAATAACATTAATCCACTTAAATCTTCTTGGAAACATTTAGAAGAAATATTTAGAAATGTGGTTAGGATCAAATGTAACTTAATCACTTTTTTCTTGTCATGTTGTGGTCAGGACTAATGCTTTCAGAAGGTATTTGTCACGATGCTGAGTGAGAAAATCCTTCAGGATAGTTGATTCTTTGAACTCGAGTATTAACAAACTTATTTCTAACACATTCTGGTGTCTGACCTTTCATCACTCAGCATAAGTTATCTGTAACACTTAATGTTCAGACAGGTGGCAAAAACGTCTCATGCAAGTTTATGAAATTCTGCAGGAAGTCACCTTTTCATTCTGTCACTTTGTATGTGGTTGACAGCTTTGGTTACTAAAATGCTAATGCCTTCTCCAGGGCCCAAGTTTTTTATCTTTGTAGAGATGAGAACACCTCCTGTCCTAGGTTAAATTAGACTTAAAACAAACAAACAAAAAAAAAACTTATGCGCGTATGGGAGGGAGGTAGATAAAATAGTAGTCAAAAAGAGCCAATTTATAAGTCAAAGAGATGCTTAACTAGGTTGTCAGTGTGATCTTGTATGTTATATCATGTTTAAAGGAGCAAAATAAAAGGCTGTAGTTTTGATATGGAAGCTAACATAGTTTTAAGACCCTTGAGGGTGTTTTTCTTTTGTTGTTTAAACAGGTAAAACTATTTAGGAAATACTACTGATGATGTACTTGTTTTTCAGGCAAAAATGGGAAGACTGCTGTTTATTTCTTAAAGCCCCCAGCTTGTCTTGTGTTGTTTCTTAGCTTTGACCTATTGCTTTTAGCCCCACCATATTTCCTCCTGCCGAAGATTGCTGCAAGGAGATCCTGAAGATAATGCTGTGCTTAGACATAATCACTGTGTCCATATAGGATTCTTAGCCTACACCTGAATGCCAGGAAGTGCTCCATGTTACTCCAGATAAATTCACTAGTCAACCACAAATATGGAATCTAGGCTTTGAACCTTGGCATTAGTTTAACCATGGTGGCACTTGAACTGGGTCTGGCACGGGGTGGTGAGGATTCATTTCAGGGCATTGCAGCTCCTCCTTGGGTGTTCACTGTGTGCAAGTTCCAAGCCAAACCCATAAATAAAGATATGGTGTGCTTTGAGTTATCATTAATGTGCGCTACTCTTGAACAGCCCTAAATGAAATTCTGGGAATGAAATTGAATGTTATGACTTCTCTTTAGGAAATCATATGCAATACATTGACTGACTTAAGTAAATATTTATCTTCACTTAAGAAGCTAACAGAAGTAGTAATCCTAATGAGAAAAAACTTCAATACAAGTGTTATGGGGATGAGAGCCTCAATGTTTTTAGGCATATTTATCTTTTCTTTGAAGAGTATATCCTTTATTTCACGTCTGTATACTTTCACCTAGAAGCCCCACTGATGAGCACTGTAGGTGTTGCACAAGCGGTGAGCAGAAGGCAGCTGCTTCTGCAAAGAGAGGGTAGGAAGTATTACAAAAATGATAGATAGGATGTCATAAATACGTGTCTGCTGACCTTTTAGTAGGCTTCAGAAGATCTTTTGGACACTTTGTGGGAATTTAATTTTTGTGCTGTATAAATTTTTCAGCTGAAAGCAGGCCACATAAATGTCAAGGGAAGAAGGAAAAAATCATGTAATAGCAGTCATAACTGAGAAATTGTAGAGGTGGCAAACTCTTCACCTCCAAGAACGAGACCAGGGTTTCGGATTGGGCTGGCTCAGGTAATCGCAGGATAGTACCATTAGGCCACGTGGTGGATCTAGTCTCACCAGAGACAGAATGACAAATAAGTGGCTGAATTTGCATTAATGCAGTTGTATATTAGTGGGTAAAATACAATAGAAGGGTCTGATACAGTGTTTGAGATTCTTTCTCAGATCTGTCCAAAGCATGCTATATGTTTTCCTTATGTTTTAATGTGGCAAAAAAATGTTTTGATGTATTTCCTGTATTAGACAGTTAATGTTATCAAGACAGTCTCTTTAAAACTGGTTGTTTGGAATACTTTTTTTTTTTTTCCCCCTGGAGCAGGTTCTGTAAACTTGTTCTCAGTTCATATTGTTGGATCAGCATACCATAATACATTACTGCAATCTTGTTGCCATACCATATAGTTATTTGTGATCGGCATTTATGTATGCTGGAGTGTGGATGTAGGAAAAAGTTTATCCTTTCTTTTGTGGAGGCATGGGGATTCTTTTGGCAGGAGTTTTTCTGAGACTCCAGACAAAAATAACTGGTCTTCTGTAAAAGGAAAAAATGGCATTCTTGATGATTTTAACCTTGTTATTGGTATAATTAAAGTGTAATAATATATGCCTGTGCAGTACTGAGTAATAGAAATACAAACCTTACTGATGCTAATGAGAACTCAGGATTAAATCTATTTACACTGTGAATTAGACTTTACTATAATATTTCACTATCGTTTGTTATCCTTTCTTATAGTATGTGTTTTGAGTGAAAGATTTTAACGTTCTCAAATTAGTGAGGAGAATGAATAGGTCTTCCTCTATAAGGTTGTTAATAAAGCCATAATAAGAAACTAAAATTGTATTCAGGGTATCATGCAACCAAGAGTTATAAAATAACCAGATTTATGGCGGGGGGGAGTACAAGTGGTTTTGGGTGCTTGTAAACCTTATTAACAAATGGCCTATTTACTTGTAATTTCCACCAACTTCAGAGCGTACCAACTGTAGTGTTTGGTTCAAATCTGCAGTCCTTAGCTGAGAATCGATTGTACCAGGTGAATCTTTATACCTAAAGGCCATTTTAAACTTCCAATATTATTTGATAATCTGGAGGTCATCACAATCTTTAGTAGACATTAGAACAATCAAACTCAAAGTCTAACTTATCACCGCTTCTCTGGGCTGTCTCTGCAGCCTGGAACAGCTCCAAATGCCACCTTGAACTCTGTCCTACCTGCTTATATGCATACAGTTCTCACCCATGTATGTCTGCTTTTCACCTGCATGCATCTTCTATGACTTATAGGGAAGGGGGGATGTGGTTCCCTGAGTTGGGACAGGAGTAGAAAAGGTCAGGATTTTTCCTCTTCAACTAAAAATCCATCACTTTAATTTGCAGGGAGCACTCCATTACTGAGAAATACAATTTATTTTCCACATGAGACTTTAAGTCTGTGTCTTTAATGCTGTTGAATTAGGACCCCAATTGTATTCTGTATTATACAATATAACAACAATAACTGGGTTCAATACCATTAGCCAGTTGTATTAGCAGCTGTCAGAAAGGGCAGCAGCCCACATCCAAAGAGCTCTCAGACACTCAGATTATAGACTTCCACACAGCTGGAAGTAAATGAATGTGTTGTTCTGCAGTGTAGCTGAAATCAAGGGACTTTTTATGCAAGATGACTCACACCATAAAACAATCACAACACTGTTCTTATATCTAAAATAAGGAGAGTGCTTTTCCTTTTATTGGCTAATGGAATAGTAAGTGCATTATAAATGTGCATATTGGTATTGTCAAGTGTTGGGCTGAGCCTTCTTAAAGTTAATAGCTTTGATCACAAGACTTTTCATTTTTGATAGCCATTTGAAGCAATTAAGCTCCTTTATGGAATGGAAGAGACAATCAGCAGATGTACTCAAGCTGATGTGCACTTGTCACAGTGCAAAACGTGAGTGTTCACGTGGAATGTGCTTTGAGAAGCTCTCTGTGACTTACAGATATAAGGTTTGTGGGCACATACTAGTGAGAAGAAACGTGGCCCTGAGTAAGACAAGAAGAAAGTTGTTGTGTTTTTTTTTTTTGTCTGAAGGCTAACTCAGGGTTTGTACTTGAAGCAAAAAGTACTTATTTATGGCTTCATTTAAGGTGATGAGACTTAATACATTGTTTATATCAAATAATGTTGCTTTGAAGCAACTAGTTCTATTTTTAACGGAAACCACTTGCAGTCACAGTTCTGCTAAATGAGTGAAAAACATAATCAGTGTTCAAAAATTCAAAATTCAGTGCTTCTATCAAAAGAAATTTGTACCTGCTATCTCAGTGTTTAATTTTCTCCTGATGAGGAATACCTCCTCAATGAAACAAGTCCTCTCCAAGGTCCTGTGTTTGAAGAAAACTCACCAAACACATGTTCCTAGAAGCTGCAGAAGTGTCTGTAGTAGCTGTTCATGTTTTAGCTGTAGTAGCTGTTCGTATCTTTTAGTTTCAGAAAGCCAAAAACATGTGATGACTGGCTGCTGCCCCTTCACATTTTTTCTGCACTTAGGGAGCCCACCAAGTAAGCACAAAGTATCAGCTTGCTACTTGTATTATTATCATAATGCTGTTTCTATTTTCTGTCTTCATACAGTGTGTGGGAAGGGAAAGTTTTTTTTTTCCTGTAACTAAGAATTACTTACAAATGTAAGCATAGCCTTTTTTTTTTTTCCAAGAATGTCAGTGCAGGCTGAACACATCAGTAGGAAATTGATTTTATATTCGAAATGAAGCTTCATGGGTATTTATGTTTATTGCAGTTAGTCTCCTAGCTCTACTGTGGCTGCTGGTAATATGCTAAGAGGATGTTTAGTTAAGGAAGGAAGTGTAAGACTTGTCATCTCAAACACATAAGTGCAGGATGACTGTGAAATTCTGCTTTCGGTACACATGTCCACATATTGGGCAAAGTTTTGACACAAACTCATGGTTTCAGTTTCCTTTGAGTTTCTGGCACTTCATTTAGCAGCTGCTATCATCTGAGCATAGCATGTTCCTCCTGAGGAGACCTTAGAGCCATGCCACGGCTACTCAGTCCCAGAGAAGGGAAATGTTACTGCTCCTTTTCACCTGCAAGTGGATAGGTCTAGCACTTCTAAGGCTGGAGGCTATAATCCACAGTGGTAACTAACAGTGAAAACAGACAATAATTGTCCAGTGACTTGGCAGTTCCTCTGTATAGAACAACTGAGGGAGAAAAGAAATAGCTTACTGGGGCAATGGAGAAAAAAATGCATCATTCTTACTGATGGCTTTATCAATGTGGAAGTTTTCAAGTTTGTCAGAGATATGGAACAGACAAAATCTATTCTTCAATGAAGATCATTTGGGAAATGAAAATGTTTTGTTCCCTGTCCTCTTGTGGTGCTTTAACACTACTTCAAAAATCTTGTAGTGACTTTCATTTAGATGCAGTGGCTCCCAGTAACCTTCCAGGTCAGCGGTAGAGCCGAGAAAGAAACCACAACTCTGTTTACTTCTTTGTATCCTGACCACTGGAACTAATCCTCTCTCCTGTTGATAAGAGAAAGTAACTGTATGATATTCACAATGTGAACTGGTAACTTGGGCTAATAAGTACAGTTCACATGAGTAAAAGTGGATTGTAGAATTCATTTAAAAGAAATGCACCAAACTGATTTTAATTCACTGAGGATCTGGGACAGGAGCTTTACTGAGGTATAAATTTGCTCTTATCTTTCTCAAAAAAAAAAAAAGTTAATTTAGCACAACGATGGTCTAGGTCAGCTTGTGATACTTGCATTTCATCTTCTGTGTTTGTGCGTATTTGAACAGCCAGACACTGAAATAAAAATGTTCATTGAACCAGAAGGTAGCACCTTTAAAGGCAGGAAAGCAGTGGTTCTAGGAAAACAAATGAGTACAGCAGCACTTGGAAAAATTAGTTACTACCTGGTGCGTGTGTCCATATTGCTTATGGAAGGAATAACCCTGAGTTTCTGCTGTTTGCTGCTGCCAAATTATTTGGGCCACCTAACACCCAAGTTAACATCTTTTAACGTGTTTTCTTGTGATACCATACAGCCAAGATGACAATTTTTTTTTACTGCAGCCTACATAATGCTTTCTGCTGTTCAAGTGTGAATGCTGAAGGATTTAGAAGATGCAACAGAACTGTTTCAACACTTTCCTCACTTATCTTTGTATGCAGCGTAAAGTTTTACTTTAAAGAATGACAATTTTTTTCTTCATTCATATAATCGTTATAAAATACAAATGACAAAAATTTACCCATACCTGAAATAACACGTTTAAATGCAGCAGCCAGATATTCTTTCCAATGCTGTTGATGGTCCTGTGATAAACATGGAGGTGTCCATTAAATGGTGCGCTCTATTGCTCTTGCTCTCTCCTGCTTGAGAGGCTACAAAGTCTCCTTGTTCTTGGTTCAACCTGCCCGGTTTTCTGAAACACAGTATTCCCATGAGGTGAGGATGCAGAATCTCTCTCCTATTCAGGTATTTCATATAAAAAAAAAAATCTAGTACAAGCCACTGGAAACCTGTAACATCAGGCAGACCTCAAGAATAATATACAAGGAAGATTTCTCAACACTGTGGGGTAGGAAGTGAAATTGTGTTGAATGACAGAATAGCAAATGTTACATCCATTCTTCTCATCTGTGAACTCTGAAATGCATAGATATACTGAAATTGACCACTGTAAAAGTTAAAATTACTGTTTACTCCTGTTTTTCTTCTTTATTTTGGTGTAATACTATTGAAATCATTGCTAATATATTTTTGCTGTGAGGTAGCTGTAAGCAATATAGTTACAATATGAAAATGTTATTTATTCACTTCATAATTATTTTGTTTAATTATGGCACCTGGTGTGTGCTAGTTGTCTCTGACATAACCACAGGTTTTGCAGAGTGAGCTGGGAGTGAGACTGTTTAATCACAGTAACTGTAAATTTCAGTGCTATCCTTTTTATTACCTATGAGCTGAAATAGCATCTTAGGACTCAAAATTCATCCTGAGATGCTACTTGTTACACCAAAATACCTTTTATTTGAACTTTGCATAAAATTTTAACTAGAGGTCAGTGTAGAACTTGAAGTATTTGAACTTGTTTATTGGGGAAACATGCTTTTGATTATTTTGAAGATCAATACATATGTGCACTGAGGAGGAAGCACTGTGCATCAATATGTAATATTTTGTTTGCATATTAATCTCTGAAATCTAGTTTTCTTTTGTTCTATTCCTAAAGTGCAGTGGTCCGGCTTATGAGGAGGCAGCTATGTTTGCTAGTATTAGCTTAGCATACAGCTTGAAGTGAGATCCTATTTTGAATTATTTCAAAACAAAATGTATCATATGTCTTGCAAAATGAGCTCTTAGCTAATGTGCTCATTTATAGCATTTTTTGCTAGCAAGGTGAGAATAGGAGGGTTTAAAAGATTTACTTGTGTTATTATATAAAAGTACTTTTATATATTCCCCTGACTCTCTTTAATGTAAAATGGACTTAGTAAAAATAAAAGTGTGAATATGGACTAGTGAAAGGGCCAAATTTAAGTGCTTCATCTATTGTGTGCCAACCAAGTGGATGGCAGTAGGGAAAGCTGGAACCAGCCCTGTGCCCTGGAGCCTCCTTTCTTCTATTGGTGTGGGTGCAGTCCTTAACTTTCAGCAAGTCTGTGTGGGGGTAAAGATGGATAGATGGAAGGAAGGAGTGGTTATGCCAGTAGTAAAATGGATAATGGTTTCCATGGTAGGCCAGCAGTTCTTAGAAATGAGATTGATAAAGTAGTTTTGTTTTTTCTTTTTTACTTCACAGTAGCTGAAGTCTGATTTGTAGCTGCTAATTAAAAATGAGCTGTTTTCAGATGCAAGAATCTCTCTGCACACACACAAAAAAAAAGGGGGGGGGAGGTGGAAGTAAGCTCCTTATTCAAATGCCTCATGCAATTTGTGTAAGGATATACAGCTCTTTAGTCCTTTGGATTTGGTTGTACTGGCACCATCTATTGGTCTTTTTTCAGTGAAATCAATTTATGCTTTGAGTTTAGTTTCTCAAATATGAAGTCCACAATCATGCAGGTATTGGTAAAAATAAATAAATAAACTTGTCGCTTCCAGTGGAAAAAATTAACAAGAAAATTCTATTTACCTGTCTATATAGTATTTCAGGACAGATGATAGATAAGACTAGTGTGCAGAATTCACTGCCCTTTCTTGGGCTTTTCCAGTTCCATAGATAAAGAGAAGTCTGTCTTTTTTGCAGTAGCAAATCTTACCTTGTTAAAAAAAAAAAAAAAAATAATCATGAAACCAGAAGAATTAAAACAAAAAGCAATATAAACTTTTTTCCTGAGAAGCAGTAGCTAAATAAAAATTGGTTGTTCCATAAGCAGAAAGGGAGTTGGAAATGAGAGTTTTGAGTAAAAGAGAAATAAACCGGTATTAGAGTACAGAAAACATAAGAAGTGGGTGTAAGGGCTGCAGCAAGATTGAATGCATGTTGAAAGCTAAGCTGAGGCTGATATTTTCCTAGTTTAGATAAAATTCCTAGACACTGGGAAAGTCATTAAAATTATATGGAAAAGGAATAAAAACAGAAGGAGAGCAATCTTGTGCACATGTGCAGTGAGCTGTATTTAGATTTCTCCTTGTACATTTGCAGTTCTATGCAGCCATACGAAGCAAAGGTGTACGATGCAGGGCACACCCCTGATCATTCAGGCTCTCCTTGGTTTGCATTTCTTGTTTAACAGCAGCCTTTACAGCCCAAAACCATGGTGGGGAGAGAGGGAATGAACAGTGTACTCAAACTCTAATCAAATTAAGGAATGCTACTCTTCTGCATTTTCTCTCCTCTTGGATATTTCATTTAAATAGCCTGTACAATGGCAGGACAGGCTCTGTTTCTGTTATTTCTGTAGCTCAAAGACCAGGTAATACTGGTTTGTATGCTGTTTCCTCCTTGGTACTGTGGAGTACTAGGGCGCATTCAGCCTTAGCTCAACTACTTTAAGGTTGTAGCTGGAAGTGAAGTCTTGTTTTGCTGGGTGCTGTGTAAATGTTTAACGTAATTTGGCTCTAGATTGAACAGTAATGTAGGCACAAGGAAGCCCTTAACATCAGTAATTTCACACCAAAAATGACACTGGCATAATGACTTCTGAACACAATTCACCTGCCTGAATCAAATGCCCTCTGGTCTGCAGTTCAACAACCATGTTAATATTAATGCCTTACTGTTTTTCTTGAGGCATGCAATGAGGTATACATAAATATGTTTGGAAGAACCTTGTGTTGCTGGAAGCAAAATGCATGTCTGTATAAATAACTGTTACAGGCTTGCTTATACACCCAATTTTCTATATAAAGGCTTCCCACCTTCCCCCCCCTATTTATCCAGAGCTTTTTTTAGATACACAGTCACCTTAATCTGAGATTCAAAACACCATATGATTTTTCAGCATTAAGGTGCAGGATGCTGTGTACTTACTAGGTGTAAGAATAACATCTTTCAGAGCTTACACTGTAACAAATCACTGCTTTATTTCTCTGAGGATGTAACTCACTGTGTGGTTCATAATGCTGCTCTCACAGAGAGGTCGTTCAGTCAATTGGTTTGAACTGTTTCTTCTGTGCCCTTCACCAAATTACACCAAAGAAAGAAAGGAAGACAAATGGCATCTGCATTTTACTACCTTATCTGAAGACATAGTAAAAACACTTTGTGGCCAGTTGCAGAGGAAGGAGAAAAAGATATGTAATTGCTACTGGAGGCTGATGCTTCTGCAGTCTTAACTAGGAGCAGCCTCTGAGCACTGGGGAAGAATTTCTGAAAGAGACTCTAGTGACAGTGTTTGAATACTTCACTGGACCAGCAAGTGAGATGCTTTAGGCAAGATTGCAACCACAAACTTGGGGCAACAGTATTTTTGCTTGAATAAAATCTCTTTTTGAAAATCTGTCTGAAATCTTTGTCTGCAGTGGCCTGCAACAGATAAGTCTCTGGGTATAAACAGCTTATATGACAAACAAGTCCTGTACCTGCTGTGAGAGAAGATAGCGTGATATTTTCTGTGTCCAGTGGACCTCACAGATCTGTGATAATGTTTCTCATGCAGCCAGGTAGTGCTTTACCACATCAGATTGGTAGCAGTCTGCAATATTGCACTGTGGATTTTATCATAAGAGAAAATGCACCTGGTTTTCCTGGCACCTGAAAAGAGTGAATTCAATGTCACCAGATTCCTCTACACTTTACAGACAGGTGCTTTAGGTAAATCATGATCTGTGTAATTATACCACCAGGATTTGACCCCATAGTCCCAATTTATAAATATCTTTGCCTAGAAATTGGATAGCATTTGCAGGTGTGAGTCATTAGTGCAGGAGACACAATGATGTGTGGAGAAAGCTTGGCTAACATTCAAACCAGCCCACATGCTTTCATCAGCACCTTAAAGTCTGCAGCACAGACAAGAATTGATTTTTTTTTCCAAGTAAGCCTGCTATAGCCCACCCAGTCCTAAAACTCAAAGGTGCAGTAACGTGCAGTGCTTCTCCTGGTGCTCTGTCAATCAGTGGTGCTCAAAAGGCAGTTTTAGAAGATGCTAATCTATTGTCTGAGTTAATTACCACAATTTCAGCTGAATGGGATAACATTCCCCCTCCCCCAAAATGTGTATTCTCACTTAGATTTTATTTATTTTTATTTTTTAAGCTACATTATACTTTTTCAATAACAAAGACATTTGAAACTTCTTAAGGTTATCAGTGCCAGGTAATACCTTTTCAATTAGTAACAAGAAGAGGTTTACAGTGCAAACTTACATCATTTGGTGTTATAGAGGTTAACTCTCCTTACAAATCTTACTCATACCATTCATTAGACCGTTCATGTTGTAACATCTGTATTCTTTCTACAGTGTCTTTGAATTTGCAATATGTAGGTACTTATAACCAAAGGAATGTATTTTAACTATAAAAAAGCACCTCAGTCTGATCAATGAGATGCATAACTTATTTTTCAGGATGTTTATTAAAAAAGCTGTTCTTAGTTTCTGAGAAATCTTTCACAAATTCTGACCTCAGCTGATTTTCAGGCATGTTTCTGCTGGTCATGTTGCAGCAGTGATCAGAAACCTTGGAACAGCTCACTTAGAGACAAGCTCTTCCATTGTGATAATGATCCAATGAAGGATCCAGAAAAGAATCTGAGATAGACTTGAATGAGCGGTAATGTGTTTCGAGCATTTTTCAAGACAAAAAAATCTGTCAGATGTCAAAGCTGTGTTCTGTAAGTCAGTATTTTAGAACATGCATTTGAAAGTTCTAAAGAATTAGGGAAATACCCAAACTATTACTTCATTTTATTTTTAAATTTCATGAGCTGAAACTGAGAGCAGTTAACGATATTGACCTCCCTGACTGCAGAGTTAATTGAGGCTGTAAGAAAGTAATCAGCAAGTACCAGTAACATCACCTTATGATAAGTGCTGTTCTAAAGAGAATTCCCGATGTCCTCGGGTAGAAAAAAGGAGATTTTAGTTCAGGAATAGAGCTGGCTTACCTCTTACTGCTCTGGCAGACTTTATTCTTCTAAGGCCTAACATCAGCTGAAAGGGGATACCTGAGTCCAGAAGGTCACGGCTCTCATCCATCCAAACTGATTCTTACTTACTGACGTCTTGTGAAGATTCTGGGCAAAACAGTAGAATTCAAAAAGTTTTATTTTTTTTAAGCAAAGATTAAAGACAGAAGTGTATTTTTTATATGCAAACAAATTTGCTTTCTCTAGCTGGTACGTTTTCAATATTGCAGACTGAATCATTGTTTTTCTTTATAAATTGCACATTTTACTACGTGCTGCATAATCTTTTTTTTCCCATATATGTTCTTTTCCTATCTGTGCAGTGAAGATAGAAAATCAAAGCACAGCTTTTACACTTTCTTTTACAATTCTTTCTTTTACAACTGCATCTCTAAATCTTACCAATATATAGCATATATTTTTCTTACTTGCTCTTACTGAAATCATGGTTAGGATTCCAAGTTCTGTGCAGAAATGCTTGCTTCCTTTCCTGTTTTTATTCAGATGTTCTTGTGCACGGGCAAACCGGTAAGATGTGAGATCTAGGCACTCTGGTAGTCATAGAGCAGAGAGAGGTATGGAGAAAGCAGGAAACGTCAAACCAGTCAGGCTGTCTTGCAGATTACATGGATTCACAGAAATTTTGTAAATGTTTATGCTCAGCTTCTTCTGACTGGCATCTGTCTGGAAAGGGTAAAATATATTTTAATGTCAATCTGTCTTCTGTGAAATTGGTACAACCAGAGCTGATGAAAATGTCCTTGAGGCATCAACCACCTTTCCACACCTTTAAAGAAGACAAAGTTCTATAAATTACAACCGTGTAAATCCAAATTAAAGTGTCAGAGGTATTACTGAAAGCTCATACTGATGTAGACGAGGGCAGTATTTGGTTCATATCCTTTTCTTCTGTTGTTCCTTTAATTAAACTGTGCTCATAGTGAGGAAGATGAGAGAGGATAGAATATAATTGCTCAACACTTTCTTCAAGTAGATGCATTAAGAAAACAGTTAAAGAATATTTCTGTACCTTGTGATGGTCTTTCAGAAGTTCCCTTCATCTGAAACTGCGTTTTTGTGTGCTTTTTTTCAGTCTTGTGGTTTAAGAAATTGCTCCATTGTATTGGTACTGCATCAGTTTTCATCTGGCCCTAATTGGATAGTTACTAACCTTAGACCACTAAGAATGACGCTGTCTAGATTTTATAGATAAGTTTCCCTCCAGCAAGTTCTCTGTCACTTCGGATAGAAACTGTTCTGAAAATGCTATTATTGATATATACTTCTCTTTTCATATACAAGCTCAATGTGGGGGGTTTGTGCCTTTAAAATTAAAGGTTTGTAGGGTTTATTTCCCTCGCTTCACGTGGCAAGTGAACACTCATAATATGAAAGGTAGAAATTAGAATACATGTTATAAGCATTACAGAAATTCTTAATTGGGTCTGAAAAAGCTGTAATAGAAACTAATTCAGATTATCTAATTGGTATAGTTGGATTGAAATAGTCAATTTTGCTAGTATAAAAAAATATGCTTTATGACAAAATGCAGAAACATTACATTTAAAAAAAAAAAAAAAAGCTATATACTGGAAATGCATTGTATTCCTTACAGAAATGAAAGGAGAACAGAAACAGCTTTCTCTGGATAAATATATGAAGAGCTAGCAGGAGAAACTCAACAAAATAACATAAGAATCTGTGTCAAAAATATGCTGTATTTAGGTGGTAGTAGTGATGCTTCTGTGTATTATGAAAGAAATGGTCAATAAGGTAAATAGGCACAGGAGCATCAAAGTGGGAAAAGAGGCATAAAATAGTGTGATATAAGAAATAGCCCATTACGCCATATGTTGTCCTTTGTGGACTATTTCTATTCCATCAAAGGCTTTATCCATTTGGGCATAAGGTTTCTGTAGCCTATGAAATACTAAAAATGCTTTGACATGGAGTGACATAAGGGAATATAGACAGAGATGTAGTTGTTGTCACGAGTCTCTGGCTGTCTTTTAAGCTATCACCCAGACTCTATCTCGCTTGCATAAGAAAACTTGCTTCAGATTTTCTTCTGGGAGAACAGAGAAGCTAAACTTATTCCTACCTGCTAAAATTTGACCTAAGAAATCTGGTTGGTTTGTGCATTAGACTCAGGCTTTTGTATTCCCATTGGGGTTTAAGCCAGGAGAATGGGCTCTTAGCAAGAACACCTGCCTTGCTGGAGGACCTCAGCATGGCACAGGACCAGGCCTCTGCAGTAAGCTCCTCCAGAAACAGTCTCTCTACCTTTAAACAAATCCAATATGAAAAAGTATATGAAAGAAGAACCTGAATAGAAACATAGTAATATCACTGTGATCTCGATGAGGACTGTTATATACAGATGATCTAAATTCTTTTTTGGTTAAACTGCACACAGTATGCAACAGCAGGATTGTTTCACTCACAACTCACAGTAACACATGCCTGCACTCTGGCTGAAAAGACGACTTAATTAGTAAGAAAAGTGAAAGAAGACATCTTTATTCAGTAAGATGCAACAATTAGTAGAAGCGTTTTTTTGCTTTGCCTGTATACTCTCATACTTTAAGATTGCAGCAAGAAGTATACGAATATATCTTGTTCTCATTTTTGACAAGAGTTGGGAGTTGGTAACTGAATTGTAAGTAGAATTGTGTGGCTAACTTTCTCAAAGGGTGCATGTGGAATTTATTTTTGTTTTCAGTACAATTTAGTTATCATGATAAGCTATTACAGGTAGTACCCATAACAGTAACACCACAGATGTATGATGCAATCTGGCAAGGTAAAACAGAAATTTGCAATTGTGTTAACGGAAAAATCAACTTTAAAATGGTGTTTGTTAATCCTTCTATATAGGTCTAAAGTTCTGATCTACAGCTCTGTTTTATCAGCAATAGTATCATTTTCTCTGCTCTTATGCTGCAGAACTAATACCAATATCTTAGTCTCATGCAACAGCAGTTATGAAACTTTTATAAGTGTCTTTGGGCAGGCTGGGTACAGCAATTCAGGTGTGGTGGGAACCAGGAGCTTTTCCCAAATTTTGACAGTCTTTCTTTGTGACCTTCTTCCTTCCCTCAGATAAATCATTTCATCTTTCTTTGGCTCAGTTTTCCTGTCTCCATAAGAAAATTACGACGTGATATTGCTGCTGTAAAACTTCACCCCCGGTCTGCCAAAGTGCTTCGATATACTGAGATTTAAGGCACTGCAGGACTGCCTGCCAGTGCTCTTGCACAATGGCTGCGGGCTCCTGTGCCTGGGGACTAGCCTCTAGTGGCTCATCTTCTAACAGGAGATAACAGACAGGCAGTAACAGCCCCTTTTGTCTCTTTGGAAAACATTATGCAGGTAAAATGTCCTCTGTGAACCCTGTCAACTTGACTTTTATTAAGGTGATAATATAATTTGACTGCGTCAAAGACTGAACAACGGTCATCTTTGAAGGACGGGAAGTTAATTGGTAAGTAGGAGCTGTGGTTCTGAGGACACTTTTCTGTCTCACGATGCTGCTCATTCATGTTATTTCAGATGAACTAATAAAAGCTGCCTAGCATTTTTCTGTCAGGTCTTGCCACAAAGGACAGTGCCCTGCCAGCTTTCAAAACCAATAGATGGAAACACTAGACCTGACAAAGAAACAATGGTTGTGTTGATTGTAACTGAACTGTGTGTCATCACACAGACATGGTGCATACCTCCACCATCCAGACTTGGTGGAGACTCTGAAGCCCTCGCAATGAGGCATCTCCGTGGCTTTCAACTTGCCCATAATACAGAAGCATACCAGCTTACTGGTTTGATCGTATTAGGTTAGCTTCACAGTTCTCATTTGGGCTGCTTGCAGGGTGACTTTTTTCCTTGCTTTCAAGCTTGAAGTGCTTTGCTGAACCCCCAGGACTAAGTGCTGCATGCCAGGCATGAGGCTTAAAGGTGCTTATGCTGTGACTGATGCTCCTTGTGGCAATGCTTTTTTCTTTGCCACCCCTACTCTTCCTCACTTCCTTCACGTTTCATTTTAATCCTTCATATCTCATTTTAATGGAACCAATATTCTTCCTTGTCCAACTCTTCTCCTTCCCTTGTCCCTGCTTTTCCTGCTGCAAATCCAGATTGATTTCACATGTTAAATAACTGAGTGGTAACCTGAAGTGTTTGCTGGGACAGGACTTATTATTGGGCATCACTTATAGAGTGTGAGTCAAACAGGGAAAAGCTTCCAATGCAGATAGAAGGATCTCTGCACGTATGAGACCAAGAGATTTGATCCTAGATTAGTAGCCATTTTACATATGTTTAAATTTGGAGGGGAGGGTGGGGGGAAGTTCTAGTCTAGAAGAAATGCTGTCATGTTTCAGATTTATCTGGATTAAAACAGTATTTGAAATAAGGTACTCAGTGGAAATTTGCCCTACAACTTATTGTCCTTTCCACTTTATACCAAATGCTAAACTCAATGCAATGTTAAATTTAAGTGTCTTATATATTACCAAAAATAGATTTAATTAGACCCCATCAATGTTTTTGTGTGTATGACAGAATAACTCAGTGTGGCTTGTTTAGATTTTTTGAGCTTCATCTCTTGCTGGCGGTGGCAGGTATGAATAATGTTTAGCTGCAAAATGACTGGGGCAAGAAACCTCCAAATGTCTGCCAGAAAAATGAAATAGGATTAGTAGATGTGTGTAGTTCTGACTGTATAAACAGTCTTACAAGGGTCTTACTGTAAATCAAATTAGATGTGTTCGCTTATTTCCTCACTTTAAACATCTGAGGTGCATAGGGGGAGAGAGAGGAGATGGGGTTTGTGCTGTAGGGCCTCCAGAAAGGCTGGAAAGGGGCAGGGGCTGAGGCTGAACCTGTCCACGCTGTGCTTATGCCCCCTCCTGTCCCTCGGTCCTGTGCGCAACACTTTCCAAGCACCATGGTTTGTGAGGACAATGACCTACATAGGAGTCAGGTTTTTAAAGCTGCAATAAGTCCGTTCCTGCAGGCGACGTGTATTGTAATCCGTCTGGTGACGCAGTTATCTCATTTGAATGTGTGCCAGTAATTTTATGAGGCAGCCAAGCCCAGAGTCAGGGCTGAAGAAATGCTCCTGTGCTCCTTTTCAGGCTGTTTACAGCAATCAAAAGCTTCCACAGTTAGCCAGCTTTATAGGACAGAGACAGAGTCATCTGTTTGTGAATATTAGGGCATTTTTATGGCACCATGTAAATAACCACAGGCAATTTTAATAAATAAATAAATAAGCCCAGGGCAATAGAAAATTGGTCCAGGAGCCTCTGTAGGTTCACTGATGTGAGCACGAGCTTATGAGCTGGGTTGAGTTTGTATGCCCCATAATTCATGGGATGTCTCTACCAAGCAATGGTTCTGTCCATGCTTGGAATGGAAAAATAACTTTGGAAAACATTTCTGGGAACTGCAAATCTAGGTGATGATCAGATTTTATCTGAGGTGTGGACAGTTGGCAGAAGGCAATGGAGTTTGGATGAGTGCTTGTGCTTAATGTTTTTGCAATTTATTTTGGTTTCTCATTTTCTGAATTATTTAAAATATTTCACTTGCTGAACTTATTTTTAACACCTCAGGAAGTGTTTCAAGGGGCAGCTGGTTTCTCTGACTTGTTTTTAAGTATGTTCATTAAACATAACTTTAAGCTATTGTAAAAATATTTACCTTACGAAGATATTTTTTTCTCTTTCTAGGAAGCCTGTACTACCTTGCTTCCCTGACAGACTTACCAAGCAAACTGTATAAAAAGAAGTGACTGCTGCGGCCCCTAAAGACAACACTTGAACCAGACAAGTGTTTGCTGAGAGTAGTATATCCTGAAGTTTGTGCCAGATTGGGCACCCCAGCCTTCCTGAGAGGCATCTTATCCATCAGACATCCAAACTGTTGTCTTTTGTGACCACAGGCAAGGGCATGCTTGGAGCATGTTGGAAGCCATGAGTTAGCCTATATCCATCAAATAGTTGTGGTACTGAGTGCTCTTGGAGAATGCTTAGTGTGGGCAAAACTGCATGTGGGGGAGGCAGGGTAAATGTCACTGCACTTAGCTGAAGCTGAATTCAGGGCTTCTTTCCAGCCAGCAGCATGAAGCTAGCATTTTACCTCTGCAGTGTGCTGCCATTGCAGCACTGGCTCTTTTTCATGATTAGCGAATAACTTTCTGCATTGCAGGTCTGCATGCGTGCAGCTAGCTTTGTTGTCTATACTATTAGTTATCGTTTAAAAAAAAAAAAGAAGGCAAAACACATGGAGATCCGCAGATATGAAAAACTGCATCCCTATATAGGGTAAGAAAAATAATTTCATACTGCTTTGTGGTTGATGTGGAGCTTGTATTATTTGAGAGGGGGAAACAATACTGAGGTTAGAAAATTAAAGTCCTTATATACCTTTTGTGAGGTGAAAATTGCAAAACGTAAGCTATTTTCCAGGAGACACCCAATTCTAGAAAATAGGCTTTTTTTGAACTTTGAAAGTAGGAGCCAGCAGTGGGGTTTTCATGGGCAGCAGAAAGAAAAGTGTTTGCAGGTTCAGTGAAGCACCATTGTCCCCAGGCTGTGTGATGAGGGGGAAGTTGGTGTCACCTGTGGCCAGGCATTGTCAGAAAGAGCTTGATCAGAGGTCTGGTACTGCCTGTTTCTCATGATAAAAAGGTTTATAGCATGTATAAGTTACTATGAGACTCAAGCCCAGATCACTAGAGAAACTCTTCTTTTTTAGCAGTTAGAAGGAACATTGTTGGGCATCTCTTATAACCCGTGTTCCGACTATGTCCCAGTATCTACAAAAAGGCAAGTGAATGCTATATCCCAAGACACTGGGATGCTCTAGTATAGGTGTCCCAACGCTGCAGCCAGGTATAGAACTGTTGGTCTATAAAATTGTGCTTATGAGCAGAGGAACCATAGGGAAGGCTGCCCTCTGAAATTTTGAAGGACTGCTGTGCTTCATCTGGACTTCAGAACTGATGCCATACAAAACAATGAAACAAGGGCAGGTTTATTTGCAGCTTTCGTTTCCTAGCAGTTAATACAGTGGAATTTGGGAATGCTTAGTACTTTCAAATATAAAGCTACAGCTTCAGTGCTTATCTGCAGATTTAAAAGTCTACCTTTGCTTATAACAGTTGGAAAATTTTGGAGATGTGTGGAGATGATAAAGCAATGGGAATCTATCCTTCTGCAGGAAGGAAAAAGTAACAGTGGTCAGGACAGCCATTTGATCTCACTGCTTTAGTTTTGCAGAGAAGATGCATCATCTTCAGACCTCAGCTGAAAATTAAGTGATTGCATATTGCAGCTTCTAGTACTTATCCTGTTCATTCCTTTGGTATATGTATTTTAGTACTCCTAATATAAAATAATTCCATAACAAAATAAAATTCAGAAACGAAGAGGATGAAATATTGAATTGGTCCCTATCGCTTCACCTTTTTTCCATAGAGGGTTTCCTCCCCTGATGAAATATTGAATACTTTGTAGGTGAATACAGCTTTTTAGCTTTTGTACGCCATTCTGAATTTGAGGTGCCTGTAGTTGCTACCTGAGGATGCTGCACTTGTTGGACTGTTAGGTATGAGAAATGTGTCAGGTTACCTGGACCCTGTATGCTCAAGTAATTCACAATATAATCTTGTTAACCTGCAATTATCTGAATGCCTTATAGCTGGCACCAGAATAAATGGTTGTCCCTTCCAGCATCTTAGTAGGTTCATTAGATTAGCTTATTATTCAGACTGAACATTATTTTAATAAAATATACTATTACAAATTTACTGATTTGCTTGTTAATATGCCGCAAGGTACTGTGATGAATCATTGCAACTAATCTTATTTGCCAAAATAAATGAACAAAGTATATCTAGTAAAGCTATATTTTTGATGTTTTCATATTCTGCCTATTCTCTTTCTTAGCAATTTGCTTTGTTTAATAAATCTGCAGGCTTTTTTTCCTGTCATTAGTTCAAATTAGATATGGAAGGAAACTTCCTTTCAGGAACACTCTGTTTTCCTTCAAAAATATTTTTAAAAATCTCCTTTAGGCAAGGGAAGATAATTTTATGCCTTTTGGAAGGGTATGTCAGCTGTTTTTCCATGAATTTCACACGCACATTGTGCATTGGTGTAATGAAAACATGCAGTGTACTCCAGCTTTGAACTGGGTGCCAGTGATCCCTTAAGTTCCAGCATCACGTAGGCTTCACCGTGTAATATAACAATTTGGTAGAACCTGTACAGACCTTGGCTGGTAGAGGCAAGCCGGCCTGACCTGTCTAGTGCTGCGGGAAGAACAGCAGATGGGGAAGAAAACAGCTCTTTCTTGAAAAGATCATCTCACTGAAACAAATTAAAATAAGCATGTGTTATCTGGGTCTGCTCCTGTGACGCACTGAGTAACAGTGTATCTATGACCAGCCATAATCTGTCCTTTTTCTAAAATTTAGGCTTCTGCCTAATTTATTTGCTATTACCAAAAATCAATAATATATTACCAAACCATATCTGTGCTGGAGATTTAAGAATTAAAATATGGACTGTGCTTTTATGCTTACTATAAGTAAAATGCTTTTATTTAAGAAGCAATAGTAATGATCAGCAGGAATGGAAATAGAATTGCAGTGCATTAAGATTCTGTATTGCAATGTATTGGAGCACCAAAGGATCTGTAATTATATACCTGTAACTTAAAGAGTTGTCTCCAGTTTATAGTGTTATATGCTATTTCCTCAACTCTTTCTTTGTATTCCCCTCAGAGGAAAAATCCTTGAAGGGAATCTGCACAACAATACCAGCTCATTATAATGTGTGGTTTGGTCAGAAATGAGCTGAGTATTGTTACTTCATATTTGTTGGAGTGTCAACAGCTGTAACATCAGTAGGTTGGAGGTGCTTGTAAAGACTTTCTTTCTCTTAAAACATGACAAAATAAACCAGAAAGCAGTCTCAGGCACTGCAGACTTAATTTTGTAATTTGAAGTCAAAATGTGATAACTGCCTTCTACTCCATTCTGTAATTTTTGATGAAAAAAATCTTATTTAAAATTCAGATACCATTAGAAATGTCTATTCTTTATTTGGTACTATATTACAACTTGCCGAAGACTGTTTTATGCAGCAGTTGTCCTTATGGCTCAGAAGGTACAGAAGAGGAAAGACAGTAGGCTTTTGCTCTTACACTTGCTCTTTTGTAAACAGTGATAATTGATTTACGTCTTATTACAGCTTACTACAGGATGGTTCCTCTCTAACTGATGGTTGATTTTATATATTTTTTTCTTAATACTTGTTGACATTTATTAATTTTTTTCTACTGATTATATTAAACAGCTTGGTACTTGATGTCTGTTTTAGTTGTGCTAAACCTTACACAATTAGTTTGAGTGGTGGGAAAAAATGACGTAAGTCAGCTTTTTCTAGACTCTTGTCATTTCATGAACCAGTGTTTTATGGATGTTGCTTTCTGTATAGAAATTGGAATTTGTATTCTGGAGAGTGGTGTTTTTCAGTATTGCAAAACTGTATTTTCTTCTTGCTAAATAGATGTTCTTGCTAGCTGCTTCTGTGATGGCTGAAGGTTCATAAACTGCTTTCCATTGCCATGGTGTCACATCATATTTGGGAAAATAGGTTGCAGTGTGGGACCAATGAATACTAGTATTTACTTATTTTTATTAAGTAAAAATTGTATATAGTCTCACTATGACATATATAATTACTCCAATGTCAGATTTTTCTCAAATTTTTCTGCTCTACATACATCTTACTTGGCTGTGGCATTTAGTATTATTACAAGGAAATACAGATAGGTTTTTGCTTCATTTTGGAAGTAAAATCTACACGTAAATATGCAAAATTCTCTCAGAAGTTCTTACCAGAAAGAATGATGAACCCCTCAGGGATTGTATTTCAGTCCTTGCTTTTCATTTCTCGTGCTCTTTCCTGCAGGTCTGTTGTGATAGTTGACCAGCTTAATTACTACTGTTGCACAATGATAAGGGCTTGTCAAGTCTGAAGTGCCTCACTTTCCTTTAGAGGGAACCATGGTGGAAGCGGACTAAAGTAAAGTGTTTGCAAACTCGCAGTATAGGTGTGTTTGTGTGGATTCATAACGTCTGTGGTTACTCTGACAGAATGGCAGCTGCAAAGGTGCAAAATTCAGAGGATCTGAAGATCCTCTTAGAGGACTCATCTATACCCCAACACAAATGAACTAGTTCTGTAGCCTATGGAGCGTTTAAGGAAGATGAAGTAGAACAGCAATTGCTGCGGAGTGTTCTGATTCTTCTGAGAGATTACAACTCTTAATTTTTTCCTCATATAGTCTTAATAGCCCACTTCCCTGGGTTAGCAGTAATTTTCTAATGAAATGGAGTTTCAAAGACAAATGCCAGTTTCTCTATGCCAGAATTTCTCACAGGAGAGGATTGCTTGCAGTAGATCTCCCAGTTGACAAAGACTGGGGAGAAGAATGGTTAGTTGCTGTAGCATTACTTTATTTTTTTTTTAATTGGAAATGCTCTTTCACTTAGAAATCACACTTTATTACCAAAAAGGAGAATGTCATACACCTACAATGTGAAATTAATGATGGTGCTACAGAAATGATTACATATAGTTAGTTTAAAGATCACAGTGATATGCTTCAGTGCACCTCACTGGAACTATTTTCAGGCTATACACTCTATTTTCAATTTTCACTCAGTTCAGGATGGGAAGTCCACATGACTTTTATGTCACTCCCTGCAGTGATGCTTCCTGCCAGCCTGACTTGTGCCCTGGTCCCTCCTCAGTCATGCCTAGGTGTTTTGCAAGTAGAGGTATCTTTCAGAATAGATCCAATGGAGCAAAGCCGAGTAACCCTTCTGAATAAGGGTCCCTTCCCTTGTTGGTGAAGTTTATTTCAGTGCTCATACTATCATCTATTTTGTCCAAAGACATCAAGGTGGACTGAAGCTCTCTCTATCAACCTTCTCATATATTCTACTAACCATCTGGTGAACTTCTGTATCGCTTCAGGTACACAGAGGAGCTGACTCTGTAAAACACAGAATACTCCAATTCCCGCTGGCTTCACAAATGTTGAGACCATTCAGCACCTATAAAATCTACTTAATATCTCAGACCCAAGTTTGGAACTGCTTTGCAATGACAGTGTGTTACAGACTTGTTATCAGTATGTGGCTTTAAAATGTTATTATTGGACTTTGTTCCACTGTCATCCTTGTGAAAGTGCAAGTCTTACAGCTATTCAAATATTTGACCAGAATGGTTTACTCATGTCAAACAGAACCAGCCTAAAGTATGGTCAGCTTGTGCCTCAAAATATTTTCCCAGTCCTTCTTGTGTAGTCTCTCTTTCTTAATGGATGGTGATGTATTAAGCCCCAGCTTGCTCCCCTTAAAGGTTTAAATACGAAGGTTCTTGCAGGTCTAAGTCTTGTAATTCTTTTCATTCATTTCAATTTAACTTCCCTATCCTTTCTCTTCCCTTGTATTTTCTCAAGCATATCTGTAACCCTTTCCCCACCCCCTTTTTCCCCCTCACTGAGAAGACAATCAGCTTTCTGACTAAGAGTTTTGGATGGATGTGTTATGTTCCACAGTGCTGGTATTCTGCAAAATCTGTCCCCTCTAGAAATCAGCAGGAATGTGACTCAAGCTTGCTGTTTTCAGTTTTTACTTACTTAGATCTTAGAACAAAAGCAGTCCAGAAAAAATAAAGAATACTTTTGCTGGGGAAGCTGCAGTGCCTACAGTATTTTAATATAGTCTTCAGCAGACAATTGCTAGACTTGAGAATCTGCAATTTTCCACACAAGTCATAGAGGAAACTCACTGTTGGGACCTATGAAACGAAATACATTCATTCTTTACTTCCAATTGGTCTTTGTTCCACCTGTTTTCTGTTCCTTGTCTATGATGATTTTGCTTTTTGTTTAGTGTTCTGCTGAAGAGTGAGCGGGCCAAGACCTTCCTGGGAAATGCAACCTAAGTTTAGGTCTCTTTGCTAATAACATGTCTAATTGCAGTTGTTTTTAATGACTGGGAATTTCTTCTGATTCTAGGTGATGCAGATGTATCTCCCATTCTGTGGGATTGCCATATCCAATGCCCAGCTGTTTGCAGCTTCAAGGAAGGAGTACGACAGAAGCAGGGTGAGTAACAAAACATGTATTGGACCTTCTTTTGTTCCTTCAGATTCCAGTTACGTATATGTGTTTGCTAAACAGTTTTGACTATATTTTACTTCAAAAAAAATGCATTTCTAACAGATAGTGAACTTTACTGAGGCAGCAAGCAGAGAACGTGGGAGGGAAACACTCTTGTTGGTGGCTATTGTTTCCTGGTGTCAGTTTCTTGTTTTGTAGCACTGAGACAATTGTGCTGGTGATACAGACAGTGCGGTAGAAAGTTACACTGGCAGCAAGTCAAACTCTTGTAAAACTCCAGAAATATCAAACCTTTTGGTATGCTGGATTTGTAATATTCAATTCATGTGCAAATAATGTGGATGTATCCTTATAAAAGTAAGCAAGCAAAAAGACCTCTATGTGAAGGATTTTGACAGCGTGTCTGCATAGATATGTTACATTACTCATTGCTGATGCCATGCATGAGTTGGGGCAGGAGGCTCCAAAGAAGTGAAAATAATACTGAGCTCACATGCCAGTTGCTTCTTGGAGAGGTCTTTATTTTTTAAGAAACGAAATGGTCATTTGTAGGTTTTTTCCTAATTGTTGAATTTCTTTCAAATCACCTTTCCTTCAATGACAGATAATACTTTTGTGATTGTGGATCATACCTCATCAAAGCTTCAGTAGAAATACCATCTGTGGTGTTGAACTACTCTTGCTTCACAAATCTGGGGAAACTATAGTCGGGTGGGTCCTTATATCAAGTGCTAACATTTTCATATCCACGATTTTAGTACTTTCCACTACTCTGAAAACCAAAATTAACCCTTTCTAATAGTGTATAGATTTAAGGGTCATTAAGTATTTGAGCTTGCCTTCTGTCTGGGTCTGACTACAGATTACTATATTTTGGGGTGGAGACGTGGAACAAACAGGAAAAAAAGCTTGTCTGCCAAAGTGTTTTTTTTCTTTTTTTCTTTGTTTGATGTTCAAACAAAATATTTTTTTGATTACTTAAAAACTTAAAATTAGCTACAGATTCCCAGCCTGCAGGGAACAATGACAGACTTTTGAGGAATTGGCGTTTATTCTTCTAAGGGAGGCATTCAGCAGAAAAATATTATGTATGTTCTCATTCTTCGTAAGAAAGTGGTAAATTCTGGTGGGTGGACACATTAGGAAATTGGATTAGAGATGTGAATTTTTGTTTCTTGTTGCTTTAGCTATGGGAGGCATAACAAGTATTTGTTGCCATTTGACAAGTACACAGTAGCCTGTACTTGTGTTTTTGACTTGTTGTTGGTCTTCAGCTTTGGCTAGTCCATGGCTGAAAATAGTTGAGTAAAACATGATAGACAGGTCTATACTTTGCTCCCCCCCCATCAACCTGCACACTGGTGGTGGCAATTTCCAGTGACTGTGATCAGCATTTTGATGACCACTGCACTTGGGAGAGCTAAGCCCACTAACATCATTATGCTTACCTATATGGGTGTCCATTAGTTTCAATGCCCTAAATCAGAATAAAAGAAAAAGTTTTGGACTTTAGTTGTGATTTAGCTCTGGCAGGCGGCTAAGTACCACATAGCCGCTTGCTCTCTCTCCCCAGGTGGGATGAAGGAGAGAACTAGAAAGGTAAAAGTGGAAGAACTCTTGGGGCTGAGATGAAGACAATTTGCTAGGTAAAGCAAAAGACACACGTATCTAAGCAAAGCAAAACAAGGAATTCATTCACCACTTCCCATCGGCATCCACATCCAGGGAAGCAGGACTCATCACATGTAACATTTGCTTGGGAAGATGAACACCATCACTCTGAACATGTCTCCCCCCCCATCCATGCCCCCTTCCTTCTTTGCCCCAGCTTTTATTGTTGAGCATGTCACCATGTGGTATGGAATCTCTGGCCAGCCTGAATCAGCTGTCCTGGCCATATCCCCTCCCAAATTCTTATGTACCCCCAGCCTCCTCTCTGGCAGGGCAGCAAGAGAAGCAGTCCTTGGCTCTGTGTAAACACTGCTCTATAACAAGTAAAAACATTGGTGTTTTGTCACCAATATTTTCATCAAAAGTCCAAAACACAGCATTGTGTGAGCCTCTACAAAGAAAATTAACTCTATCCCAGACAAAACTATGAAAACTTACTTTGGTCTCATAATAAGAAAGAACATAGCCTATTATTTTTATAGGTAATGAAATGAGAAGCTCTTCATTTTAAATCATCATATTTTACAGACAAAGTTGTTAGTGGTAAATTTGGGATCAGAGTGTTACTGGAATATAGAAGTCTTGATGTCATCTTTTCTCTCCTACTTTGAACATGCAGAATGGGAAATAAATGAATAAAACAAGTATAAATGCACCAGCAAATTCAATATAGCAAATCAAGTAACTCAATCTATACTGCATACTTGGAGAGTTGCGTTACAGCCATTGTTTCATTTTTGGATCAAAATGGAATGGTTTGAAAGATTCCCATTGTTCGCTATGAGTGGTACTGTGCCCGGTGTTGAGCTTAAAAATGAATACTTGTTTCTCTCTTCAGATACACCCACCACCACCACCCCCCACACATTGATTCTGTTGAAATGATCATTAATAACTTTATGTGAAGGTTTCATTGTATCACTCATCAAAATCAAGCCCAGAGATTGACTCCTTGCAATGCTCCATGTATTTATTTATTCTGCAACCAAAACAAAAGGTTTCTATGCTTATATATAGGCTTTGCTGGAAGTAGTGAATGACCTCTTCGAAGAACAGACTGACTTAGAGAAAATTGTCAAGAAAATTATGCATCGGGCCCAAACCCTACTGAAGTGTGAAAGGTGCTCCGTATTACTTCTAGAAGATATTGAATCACCAGTAAGTATGTCTGCACATCCTGCAGAAGGGCTAATATATGAGTAGTGTAGCAGCTTTTTTTTAATGGGGAGAAGTTGTTTCATACCGTATGTAAGTGTTGGTCAGCAAGAATTATTCCAGCATATAATTCTTAAATGTAAATTAGATACAGGTTGAATCTTTATCTAATACCACTTTTTGAAGGGAAACTGAAAAGTACATTTATATTTCTTTCAAGTTAACTAAAGGAATTTAATGGATTGCCTGTAAGTTGTTGGTGGATCCAACTGTGGTGTGATCCAGCAGATAACCTATGATTTGCAGTTTTCTGTGTCATGGAATTTGTCTGTACTGCAGAGCAGCTAGGACAGCTTAACTGAGAAGCAAGGCACTTCTTTGGTCTGCTTAAAAAAAAAAAAAAAAGTGACCTGATTTGTTCTCTTTTATTTTTATTTTATTTTATTTTTTGTAGTAGAAGGAAAGAAAAGCCTTGTCTGTAGATTCATTTACATTTACCTGGAATTTATCGCCTTGATGTTTTCAGGCTAAAGCCTCATTAAATAGGTGGTGCTTCCAAACAGTTTTAGAACCATACTTGTTCTTGTGATAGAAGGAAGCTTTTTACATTGAGCAGGTGAAGTGAAAACATGACTTTCAGCATTATTGAAGTATTCTTGGTTTGTTTGTTGTTTTTTTTTTCAAGTGCTCTTTCCACTTGATCAGGGAATAATTATTTTGTTGTACAGCTCTTAAGTTGAACAGATGGAGGTAAACTATATGAAAGTATATATCAAGAATTGGATTTCATGCATCACTTTTACAAGGACTTTTGCTGGGACACTGTACACACTGCTATTCGCAGGGTATGAGATCCTCTTTTAAGAATGCTTAACATTGTTATGATTATTGTAATCAGTAGTAAAATAAGTGGCTACCTTTACATTGGTAGCTCCATTCCGTGTTTTGTGGCTATTCAGCACAATCTATCCTCCTTTCTGTTGATTTGAGAAGTAGTTGACAGATTAAAATGTTTGTAATAACATTTTTTCTATCCAAGTATCTTTGGATTCACTGACTCTAATTGATTTGCTGCAAGGCTATGACAAGTGTAAATGATTACCAGAAAATCACAAGACTGTATGTATAGCAGGCAACATTTGATTTCCTGGAGGAAATATATGATTCTCATTTCATTTAAACTAATAGAAATTAAATACTTTCAATGGAGTATCCCTAAATTACACTAGCATTCATAAAAGCAAGATCGAGCTTTGTATTTCATGTATATATTCTGTTACAGAATTTTAATGTTTCTAGTTTTTCTCATTCTAGACCCCCCCCCCCAGATTTTATAATTACAAAATATAGTTGTACTACATTCCTATTTTTGCAAGTATAATATGAATTTTATTTTTCATAGAGCAGTACACTGTGTTTGTAGCAAGCAGGCTGTGGGTGGCATTTCATTTTTTTTCTGCTCTTAGTACTATTTCTACCTTTGAACATGGAGGTTTTTTTCCAAACCACACACAATGAGTTCTTATTCCTCTGGAGCAAATCCTGAAATGTGGACAGACAAGGTATTCAGATAAGCCTGAAAAAGGTCAATCGCTTTCTTTTTCTAAATAATCATAAATCTTAGGTTAAGTTGGAATAGAATAGCAGAATAGCATCTTGCTGCACAATTGAGCATTTTTACAAGTGGCAAAACAATTATCTTCCTGATTCTGCCTGTTTTGGGGCAGTTAATATATATAAATATATATATATATATCAAAGTGGGTCTTTATGGAGTAACTGAATGCAAAGCCATGTCTAAAATACCATCTTTCATATATCACATGAAAGACTTTTACAATACAGAACTGAAGTAAAAGGTGGATATTCATTAGCATCCAAAAATATTATCTGTGTCAAATCAGCTACTCTTAAAATGTTTCATTTGTGTGCTGTTGGCACATATGTTCAAGGAAAATAGGTTACAATTAGTACTGGAAAAAAAAATCTGTTTATTTTCCTATATATAAAAACCAATGAAGTTTGGGTAAAGCTCTGTAATTCATGTTCCAAAGTTTTTTGAGGGGGAGCATACTGTTGCAGAAAATAACTTAATGAAGGAATATCAAACTATTTCATTTAGTTTTGTTTGTTTATGAACAATGCATAGTGTGTTTGAACATGAATTCTCCACTGTGGGAATATAGAGTTAATTTTTGTCTTACGATCACCGGATAAAAATATTATTTAAATATAGGAACTTTCCATTAATGTTTACTTGATATATCTATAATTTTAATAACAATTTTAAGTTCCTTTTTTATGTGACAGGTGGTGAAATTTACAAAATCCTTTGAGTTGTTATCTCCAAAATGCAGTGCTGATACTGAAAACAGGTTAGTGCTCATTTCTTATATGGTAATGGATTGCTTCATTTTTCACATAGTTTTAAATTTGCTTCATCCTAGTTTTATTTTACTATGGAACTTTGGGTAGATTTGATTGAAGAATGTGAGCTTACTGTCTTTACCAGGACAAGACTCCTGTACACTTCAAATGGAAAATTGCTTGTGTCAATATCGCTATATACATACTAAAATTATATCAGTATCTCAGAGGAGAAACCAGGAAATAACTAATGCCTTTTTATTGATGAACTTGTGGAGAACACACAAATGTCATTTTGAATGGTTAATACTGAAGTAAAAATTACAAAATTGTTTTAAAATTGTTTGTTGATCTCTTACAAAATGCCTCCTTAGAGTTGCATTGAAAGACTTCCAGTAAGATTTGATTTCTGTTCTTGTCAAGTTGGAAAACCTAAAAACCACAGAGAACATGAATTTGCTAGAAATTGTGTTCCTGTTACTGAATCTGGTGTGGAAGCCCAGACAAAATAAGTATATGTTTTGCTTAGCAGGATCTGTATTTAAACATTGACAAAAAGCTAACTGTAAGAAGTAATCGATATTTCTGTGGGGTTATTGTATTAATTCCTACAAGATAATGAAAACCAGTAACAAAAGTTCACTTAAAAGTTCCTACCAAAGGAATGGATGAAGATTCAGGGTTATTGTGAGAAAGTTTCTCCTCTCTTTTAGGGCTCAAACTCAGGGATTATATCATGGAAAAAAAAAATGTATGTAGAAAAATATGTATGCAGAAAAATCATACTGATTTTGAATACTTATTTCCCATGCAGAATGATTGCCATAATGGTGTAATCCTAACTTCTGTCCATCCTGCTTTCCATAACTTAGCAGGCTTGAAGATTACTTTGTGCTTTGCTGTATGTAAGCCCTTCAGACAACATTCAAAATGTATTTATGGATTTATTCTGCTTTTAGTGCTTTACTTCTTTACCTCCAGTATGGTAAGAAGGACTTACCATACTTACAACACTTGTTGTAACAACAACAAGTGTAAGGGCACTTACAACATGCACGTTCACCTTAGCCAAGGGCTCCAAATTGTGACAGTTCCTAATTATTAACTCTTTTCTTGGATTGATCTTAGCATTACAAAAATAGTAGCTTTATTTTATTGTTTTTATTTTAGTATATTGTCAGTACAAGCTGATGGCAGAGTATGGGTCCACAAAGAAAGACAGTGGTAGAAACTAGATCTCTTCCATGCCCTATCCACCACTGAAGGGCGATGGATTGGTGAGATAAAATGGGAAAGAAAAGTAAGTGATTAAAAACATAACTTTAAGGTTTAAATATGAATAAATAATCTGAGAATCATAAGTTACTCCTTTTGACAAAAAGCTTCAGAGTAGCAATTGTTCTTTCCTTGGTCCATTAAAAGGGTGAAAATAAATTCCTTTTGTTAAGGGACAGGGGTTTGAATCAAGGGATGTGGTTGTTCTTGTTTTTCTCAAACTTGATCAGTAGCCAGATTAGTCAACACAACGTAGAGTGGTGTCAAGATAACCAAGCCGGCTCATTTCTTGTTACCATAGTTATGCTAGCATGTTACCAAAAAGCAATTTGTAGTAGCCTGCTCTGCATGTAGTCAAGTAAAGATTATTTTAACTTTGGTCTGAGGCACGTGAATAAACAACCCAGTAGTCAGTGTAATAAGACTTATAAAGGTATATTTCTATGCATCTTAATGTAAACACTTACTGGTTTTCTTTCATTTTCCGTCTAGTGGAGAGTGAAGTTGGTTTTACAAAGATCAAGTTTAGACTGACAGATATGATGTCACATTTGGATCTAGCACAGGCACAGCTTGAGTTGTTGGCACTATAGTGGTAAAATAAAGGTTATTTAGGATACAGAACAATGCCAGGAGCCCTTGACATTTGAGCATTTCTTCTAGTGAGTTTTGCCCTTTCCATTCCACATTCTACATCCCTAACTGATGGTAACATCATGAGATATTTTATGTAGGGAAAAATGGCAAGGTGACTTTCTTCATCACTACTCTAGTGAAGATAAATACAATTTCTTTGAAATTTTAGTGGAAATCCAAAGATTATAGGCTGAGAATCATTCTAGTTATAAACTTTATCTGAAGGAGAGAGAAGGTCCAAGGACAATGTATCTTTTTATGTGCTAACACGTTTTCTTGTTTGGTTTTAGAAGAAATTAGCTTTTCTTTTGCCTTTCTTATCTGTGCCTAATAACAGCTCACCTGTTTAGTCCTTGAATATTATAATGAATACTCGCATCTTATTTTATTTGCTGTTGGTTGTAAAGAAATACCTTGCAAGGACACACTGCCAACACACACCAGGATTGAGTTCAATTCTTATTCGTAAGATGCTCTCCTTTTTGTCAATCACATTGTTCTTGAAGAACAGTTTTGCCATATCTCTTATTTTTTTCTCTTTGGAAAAAAAAGCTACATGACTTGTAGAAGCCTTGAGGGTTCAGTTTGGATGTACCAGTGAGAAGATGCTGTGAGCTATATCTTTCCTGCACAGAAGTCATTTTAGCAGCTGATGTAGCTGAGATTACTATTCTGCAACAATTCTGTATCAGAGATTGAGGGAAGGTGAGCTGCCTGAGCCAGTGGGTGGGCTGCTTGCTGAGGAAAATATTTGTGCTCCCTCCCAGTTGGACAGGTACAAAGAAAGTTCTGAAATCCCTGCTACTGCTGTTTCACTGTCACCATCCCTGGGGATGACACTCACTTGTGTATTGCCTGATTCCTTGCAGTGTTTTTATGCTGTTTAAGACATCTTTTTGCTGTCTTAGTCTAGGAGTTGAAAGGGTTTGTGTCACATTAGAGAGGATTGAAGATACTCATGACTCTGGCAGTACAACCTCCCTGCTGTCCCGTGTATGTTCTGTCATCCCTATCAGGGAATATCGCTTTGGGGAAAGTCCATGAGGATGCACCTGCGTGAAGGGAGCCTGCAGCACCGCTTGGTGCTCTATCTGGGTTTTCTTTCCTGTCTGGCACATGGTGCTGCTGCTTGTGTGTGGGCAAGACATGGGGGCAGTGGTGTGCAGCTGCCTGCATCAGTCCAGCAGCACTCGCTTGTGGCTTTCCACAGCATAGAGAAAATTGTTGCCTCTAATTTTTAGAGGAGCTTTTGATTGTTCTGAGTTGCTGAGGATGGAGAGGGAGCCAGTTGTCTGTGATTTGCATCAGAATTAAGCATTGATATTTCCTCCTGGTGAAAGTTGGGTGTCTCTCTCCAGAGAGCAGTTGTAAAGTACTTGCTTGGATTGGGGGAAACATAGCAGAACATGCTTTTAAAACTTCTTCCTGAAATATATCTTGGTTCTTTTACTTGAATTTATTTGCCACTTAAAATGCGTGACACTCATAATCCAGTCCTCATTTAAACTGTCTTACATTATAATGATAATATCATCCAGATTTTTAAGGTATGAATTGGGAGCTACACGTTTGAAATTAGATTTTTATCTTTAAAGATTTTTCCTTCCTCTCAAGTATATTGATGCCCTGAAATAAATCTTAAATTATACAAATAAATTTTATTACTTAGCTCAAAAACATTTTACTTCAGTAAAGGTTCCTGTCAAAGTGTAACATTTATTACAGTCACTCAAAATCCTTATCCCAATTGAAAGCTGATACACTTAAATTTCTTTGTGTAAATCATTATTATTATCTTTATTTATAGCCTTTTAGGACTATTGAATTTTCTTTCAAATAAATGACTTAGTTGAATTAGTCTCCAGAAAATTAATGCGGCCAACAAAAATCAATCCTTTCACTTTGATTGAGTCTTCCACGCATTTTACTGTGCATCCTTCATCCCTATCCATTATTTTGAGGTTTCAAGCCATTGCAGTCTTTTCCATAGCTGCTCAGTGTCACTTTTTTTTCTAAGTAATGTTTCTCAGGTGATGAAAATTCATTAGTTTTCTTCTCAAAGCTAAGATAATATGCATTTATTTATTTACACACAAATAGGTACCCCTTGCCAATGTCAAAAACCTGTTTACAGTAAGTCAATGAGAATTTTCCTGTGGATTGGATGAGGACTTGAAAACTGTGTCTACAGAGACCTTAAGCATAAGCTGTGGTGGAGTCTGGTGTGTCAAGCCCATAATTCTGGTGTCTTATGCTTGTTTACTGACATTCATAGCTCGTATATCTACCAGAATCCACCTACTGTAACACACTTGCTTTATTGATTTCAAGACTTATTTAATGATCTCTTCCTCAGCCACTCTGATCCAGCACTCTGGATCAAATAAAAAATAAACAAGACATTTCAGATGACAAAAAAAAAAATCATTGGAAGTATGGATTTTAAATAACGCAAGTTATTAGCCTAATTTGAAAAATTAAAATCTGAAATTTTGTTTTCAGCTAGCTCTACAGAAAACTTGAGAACTGTTTTCTTTTGATGAGCAGAAATGTGGAATGTAATCCTGCTCTTGATTCATATGTCAATGCATTTTATTATTAAATGTATTTATTTTACATAAGAGGTCAATGCTATTTTCAGTAGAAGGAATTGTGCAAAGGAGAGAATTTTTTGGTGTACTGTTCAAATAGATACCAAGTTATTGTTTCATAGATAATGCTCAGTAACCATTAATAACTGTGAACAATTCTGCTGTTCCTATGAATATGTCTGTAAGACATTCTCAACTTTCAAGCAATGTTGACTATTATTTCCTTCTCTTCCTATGCCTTTTGATAGTTTCAAAGACAGTGTGGAGAAATCATCATCTTACTCTGACTGGCTAATAAATAATAGCATTGCTGAACTTGTAGCTTCCACGGGTCTCCCAGTGAATATCAGCGACGCTTATCAGGATCCCCGCTTTGATGCTGAAGTAAGAGAGTTTTGGAAATGTAAATATACTTCGTATTTTTGGCATTGCTACTAATATAGTAAAGTTTTATAGTTATATCCAAGTGGCTGTAAAGTGTGCATATTGTTTTTGAATTATTTTTCCTTGCTGTATGTCCTCCTTCTGGTCTGCTAGTGTTGACATGGCTTTATACAGCAAAAACAGGTCATAGAATTAGTGTATGAATATAGGCAGTTATTAGTCTGCTTGTGATTTTTTTTTTTTTAATTTAAGCAATGCTTTCCACTGCCAAAGTGCTTTGAGATTGAGGCAAACTGATTTTTTATTGCTGAAAATTCTTCTGTTGTTGTTTGGTGTCAGCAATATCGTCATTGTTAGCTGTTGGGGTGACTGAAACTATACACAGTGTGAACAGAACCAGTATCTAAAGAGATAAATGTTGTTTGTGATCTAACTTAGACAACTGCCCTTTTAATTTCATAATTTGCACAAAACAAATACGCACGATGAACTTGTTCTTTTCACAAGATGCTTTTCACTCCTAATAAATGCTCCACATGTATCCTAACGTGTTCATTCCAGTCACAGTTTGGAAGATACAGATGCAGATAAAAATGTGTGTATGCATGCCCCTAAGTAAATGTTAGAGGCATAGGGAAGGACAGTCATCACTGCATTCTGTCCAGCGAAGCAGTATTACTGTGGGAGACTTCGCCAGCAGTTGGGCAGCTCATTAATCAGTGGGCAGTCTTGGTCAGCAAGCTTGCCACTACTACAATAAGCGTGCTTGGAAGTGTTTCATGCAAGAGTTTCCTTGGTTCCAGTTTTATTGCATATGTCATTATGGGTAATAGCTCTCACACCAGCAGAATTTGTCAAAACAAGAGAAATAAAAGGGGCTAGCTGTAAAAATATATGGGAAAAATGTGTTGATGCTAATTTATTCAGAATTTCAAAAAGTACAATTAATGCCTGGGGTTAATCTCTTGCCAGAGAGATATGCTGAAATAAAGCACATCAATTCTTGATATGTTTGCGGTTGTACTTTTAATATGTTATGTCCTGAATAATTCACCCATCTCGTATCTGTTTCACAGTTAGTCCATTCAAAGTTAGAAGTGCTACCCAATTTGTAAACAGAATATAATAACTTAATAAAAAGGGCAGCAATTTTTTTCTGTTAGTGGATTCATGTGAAAATTTTATTCTTAAACTCAGTTATTGCAATGAATTATTTCTACAGAAAGTCAAGTGTAGTAAAGGAGGAGCATAATGGAAGCTCTCATTTCTACGTTTTAGGCTGACCAGATTTCTGGCTTTCACATAAGGTCTGTTCTGTGTGTTCCTATATGGAATAGCAACCACCAAATAATCGGTAAGGCCTTCTGAAGAGCTTCCCCAATTTTTGTGCTAATGTGAATTTAATTCTGTCTTTTTAATTCTGTGTTCCTTTTTCTTCTTTTTCCCAGCTGAATATTGTTAAGAAGTTACGGTACCTAGGATGCATGCTAAGTATCCAAGAAGGGATGTTTTGACTTGGATACTGTATGGACTTTTTCAGCTTTCCCACTGTGTTATTGTTAAGTTATATATTGTATTGAAACTTGAATACAAAATTAGATGAAAATTAAAATGCTAACACTATTAGTGAAAAAATGTTCCATAAGTTTTGATACTTTTTGACAGTCTGCCTTTTTTTGTGTACAACTCAGGCAACTGTTTCTTCAGTCCAGCAAGGTGGTCATTTCCCTCTTTAATAATAAAATACATGGTCAAGGCCAACTTACTGGAGAGACTGTGGCAGCTGTCAGGGTTGCCTGTGGTGGTGGTGTGGGCTGGATCAGGACATGACAAGGTTTTATTGCCTGTTTGATAGGATGCTTCTCAGCTTCTCAGCTATGATGCACCTGCATTGACCCTGTATTATTACTGGCTTTTGCCCCCAAAAAGGAGCGCCATTTATAAATAAGTGCCAGGTTTCCTCTGTAACTTTCCACAGAAGAATTCAAGTCAAAACTATAGCAATTTAAATCTGCAAGAGCAAGACCTGTGTGTTGTGGCTGTTGGTGAGAGCTGAAATTGGTAGTGCTTTGCTGAAGGTGCTCAGTGCCATGCAGGATCAGGATCTTTGAACTTAATCAGCAGAGGTGACCTGGGAAAAAATCCTTTTAAAAATATGGCTTGTTGTGAAGTGCATATTACCTTAAAGAAGTAGAAGAAAAACTCAACCCTCTATTGCTGATAGCTTTTAGTGTTTTTTTAAGGGCATACTGTAGCTAAATGAAACAGAAATGGTTTGTTGCAGTATAACTCAGTATTAGTTCAGCTAGAGCCAAGAGCTTTGAACACTTTTTCAAGTGGTTTAAGGAATGTCATTTTTTTCATTATTCAATAAATTCATGGACCAGTCATGAAGAAATAATTTTTAAAAAAAGACATATACCCAGGTGATGCCAAATTAGCTAATATTTAGGAATGAAGATACTACTCTGGCAAATTATGTAAGTAACTTCAAATTGCTAGGACAAGTTACCTGATTCTGTTTGCCAAGTCCTTAAGTGCTTTCTCAAAGAGATCTTTAACCTTTTGTGAAAGGCATCATCAGTCACTTTGTTTAGATCTCCAGTATTATACTTACAGGGCAAAGAGTAACAGTTGAAAATAATAAACTGAGCCCTGGTAACAAAAGTCAGACTTTCACATATCAATGTGAAATGTTTTGTATCAATGCTTAATGTTTTTCGTAATAAATATTTTCAATTTTGCTTTTCAGTTTGAAAAAAATGTGTTAGAAAAAATGTTAGTAATGAATAGAATATTCTGTCTTATGAATTAATGAATAAAGATTGTAACTCATATTTACACTTTCTAAAGGGGTAGCTCAAGTGCTGAACAGGCTTGATGGGAAACCCTTTGATGATGCTGACCAGCGACTGTTTGAGGTAAGAGGCGTTCTGTTTTGTAGCAGTAACAATTCTTCAGCAGAATTTGGTATTTCTGGGTAGTGCTACTTCAGCCTACTTTAGGGAGGTGGGAATAAGTTGTCTGTATTTGCGGTTTACCATTAGTTCTCAGAAGCTCTCAATAAGGTTGCATCCTAATCAAAACATTTCTCGCATCTGATCTTTCTCATCTTTTTGAGGCCAGTGACTTGCATACATTCTCAAGGTAACCTGTCTAAACATAATTATTGCTAATATTTCCGTGTACTTCCTTTTCAGTTGTTAAGTATTCATCTTTGTGTTTGTATTATAACAGAATGTAAATTGATTTCTTTTTCTCCTCTCTCCCCTTCTCTCATTTTAGGCTTTTGTTATTTTTTGTGGCCTCGGCATCAACAATACAATTATGTATGACCAAGTGAAGAAATCCTGGGCGAAACAGTCTGTGGCTCTTGACGTACGTGTACATCTTAGTGAAACTTCTCGCTCACAAGTGTCACATGTAAAGAAAGCTACTGCTTCTCAGTTTCTTGTAGTTAGCATAATTTTCTATATATCTACCTCTGCACGTGAGAGCAGTTTCTTATGGTAATACTGAAGCAGAATTTCCTCAGAGTACACTTAGCTGGGGAACTCATGCAAAACTCTAAGTAATTTTGAACCCATCTTTCACATTTGATTTCACACCCCTGCTTTTTGTATTTTTTTTTTGTTTGTTAATGTTAGGAGGGGACAGTGATAACAAACCAATTTCTTACAGATGTAGATGTAGGAATGAGTCTAGGTGTTACATTTATATTCCTGTTCATCAGTAACTGAAAATTTCTTAAATTTGATATTTTACATAGCCTGCTGTCATTTTTTTTTCTAGTGCCATAAAGTGTAAATGAATAGTACTGTGAACAGGGAAAAAAATTGATCATCATAGGTTTTTCAAAAGTAACACCTGCTTGACCCCTTATCAGATATGGCTTGCTAGAATAAAGTCAGAGCAGGATCTCTAGCAGCTCAGTAAGCTCTGATGTGGGTCAAAGCAAATACATAATGCAAGGTACCTGGCGTTCCAGCACACTGCCTGTCTATATAAAATGCATATAGAGTAGCAAAATGGATAAAAAGGTTTCTCTTTTTTTTTACCCCCCATCTTTGTAGGAGCTACTTTCCTTGTGTTTTTTTCCCTATTCATAAAGAACAAAACCTACCAACCCCAGTAAAACAAACTCTAAAAATTCAAAAAATGATGGCTATTTAAAGTCTTATAAGCTAATTCAACAATAAAGTACTGTTCTGTATTATATTCTGAAGTTTTTATGCATAAGTATATTGAAAATAATCTTGGTGAGAACAAAGCTTTGAACTTTGAGGATAGACTTGCAGATTTACATTATCCCTGCTAAATCAATAATGGAGGATGGTTTGAATTAAATTCAAAATCTTTTTAAAGGCATTATGCAAGACTGATATTTTTTTAAAACATTCTTTTAATGAAATGGTAACATTGCTAAGATTTTAGTATTGTTATAAATTCCACATCTGATAACAGAAGAAAATGATCTAGATATCCCTGATGTGTGCACAGTAACTGTAGAACTCTGTTGAATTTACACAGTACCCACCATTGTGATAAGAACCACTAAAAACAGTGTTAGTCTGGATGACATACAAATTTCTCTCTATATTAAATCAAAAATTAAACCAAACTGGATTTCTATGAAGACAGCATAATATTTTTCCTTTCCTTTAGGGTTGAAGATATTTGTCTATGTATTGGGAATCAATCCTGTAAAGCATGTAGATGTGAATTCTTTTTAAATCAATAGGACTACTCATGTTAGAAAACATTCTAATCATGAGAAGCACTTTGATTATTCCTATTTATTTATTCACTTTGGAGGAAAAATGAAAAACTTTCCTATTTGGGCCTTCAGCAAGATTCCTTATTCTTTACATATCACAGTCTTGAATTACTGTAAGCCTTCATATGCTGCAGTTATTTGTGCAATATTACAGCTTAGACTGAATGTTCTCCCTGGTAAGAAAAACAAGCAGTGCCAGCTTTCACACTTAGATACATAGGTATGAAAGTTAACACAGAAATTTATTTACTACTGAAACCAAGGATATTTAAATTTCTTGCTTTAGAATACAGCTTCTTTCTTAGATCTAAAAAAAGACTAATAGTCATATAGCTTGAATGTAGATTATACATTTGATAAATGGCCACTATGCTTCAGTGAAGAGTAATTCTATCTATAAACGAGCAACAAACAACTCACAATAATATTTGTGTAAAGTGATTGAAGACATAGCAGAGAAATACTGAACAAAAGAATGGTATATGCTGAAGGGCTGTGAATCCATTTTTCAGTAATAGATTATTTTATTACTATTTATGTACTTAGCTAGGATGACAGAGTGGCATTTCGAGATGACATTGATATCAGACATAAAATAAATCAATTTGATTTGTACTATGAAAATATTCTTATCCAAATATACAGATTAGAATTCTTGTAAGCCTGACTAATAAATAGAAAACCTAAACGTAAATAAATGATGGGGATAGGTTGACAGTAGGGTGCCATATGGTTCTAAACAGGTTGCCATCTTACACATTAAGGATTCAAAATTGCATATAATTAAAGTTAGAATAATGAAAATTAGGAAGGACTATACAAATCTACAGGAATATGAGTTCAGATAAAGGAGAAGCTTGACAAGAATGTCAGTATTAAGTGCAATCTGTCATAGCAGAAAACAATTTTTACTTATCTTAGATTTCTGACAAACTACAGTAGGGTTGGATAGAAAACTAGATGGTCTTTGAGAAAAGATTATATATACATATTGAAAGTAAAACATGGGACAGAAGTAAATTGGCATTTATTTATTCTTCCATAGTGTGGGGATGATTTCCAGTTAGTAAAAGAGAACGCCTTTATAACTGGTATGAGTAAATACATCTTGGACTTATTGCCACAAGGTATTGCAAGCCAAGGGCATTTGAAATAGAGTAGATTTTAAGATGAAAAATTGATGAAAAATATTTCTAATTTTGAAATTAATAACAAAGCTTTGGTACACAAGCAGACCATGTGTTGCTGTGGAGTGAGGAGGGCCTGTCCTTGCTAGGAATGCTGTGTGTGTGCAAGCTTGCTTGTGGACTAGCACCTTGTCCCATGCGCAGTCAGACCTCAGTCAATCCAGCATACAGGATTAGCTTTTGCACCTTCTGGAGTGCTTGTTCAATGCTAGTATCTTCATATAAGGATATAATGTATTCCACATAAATGTATGCATACTTTTAGGTAATAACGCTAGGTGTGTGTTACTTTGTGTGTTATATTTGATGCTTTTGTCTCCAGAATGGTAATGGAGAGAATGTCAGGCATAGAATAGAGGTGCTAATTTGCATGTGCTGACACGCCATTAGCAGAGGCATTAAAGCTCTACAGTATAGCAAAAGGCATTATTTAAAGTCTATATATCTACAATTTTTTAAATTAAGTTTTCTCTTTTAATTGTAGAATTCCAGAAGAACTATGTAACAGCAGTTATAATATTCAATTACTTACTGGCCATGGTTCCCTGTAAAACTACCTGCAACATAAGTGCCAAATGTATACACAATAATGTGTAACTAGTTATTATAAAGTGACATTCAGAACTGAATTATCATGCATAAATATTAATTAAATTTGTTTTAAAAATCATTGATTAGACTGCTGTACAGAGCCCTATTATTTCTACTTGTCAGGTCTGAAAAAAAATTTAATCTTTTTTTTTTTTCCTGGGACAGGTGTTATCTTATCATGCAACTTGTTCAAAGGTAGAAGTGGATAAATTTAAGGTAAGGATTTATGTTTTTGGTTATTTCTGAGAATATAACAGTAAATTAAAGTGCATGCAGATTAAAGTTTTACTTTACAGTAAGCAGAAAAAAATTAGCAATGTTTTATGGAGAATGTATTACATGTTAGGCTGTTATGCAAGGAAGGTAGAAAAAAATCTTTGAAAAAGATGAAAGAGCTGCAGTGATGGGTGCATAGCAGCTTTTCATTTTAGAAACCACAAATGACTAAAATGACGACTATAACCTAGAACTGCTTAAACTAAACTGAGATATTTTTTCAGAAGAATGTTTCTCTCCTATATCTAGGTGTCTTGCTTTCAATTCCTGACAAAAATGAGTGCCAGGTAGTCTTTGTTCATGCTTTACACCATTGACTGTTTTTTTTTCTTTATATAAAAAAAAAAAAAAAAGAACCAGCTTGTCTTATGGGCCATCAACAGAGGGCTCATCCCTAGAGAGGGCAATCTATCCATGGGATGAAATTGCTCCCATCTTCCTCATTGCAGCCTCATTGCAGGGCTCTGGCAGCTGATCTGCCTGCCAAGGTCTCCTGGGGCATCCTGCCTTGAAATCTCTGTTCTTTTCACTGTTTATTATATTGTTATATTTTGTGTAAGCCCTATGTTATATTAGGGTCATCTTGTAGACTTGACTGGCTAGTAAACAATTTCTCCCTTTGGAGGTGTTTGGGGCTAAAGTGTCCCCTTTCCTTTCGGTGATTTATTGTCACATGCCAGTGGACATGTCTGTTATGATTTACCTACGTTCTGGTTCAGTCAGAACAGGAATAAACACCCTTTATAGAAACATCTGAATGAGGGTAATGCCAGTAGTCCTCTACTGGCTTAACTGACATGGGACCTAACAGCAGTTAGTGACTTTGGAGTGACAATACATTTCAGCTGACAGCTTTTCAACATTTTATCTCTAAGCATGCAGGAACTGCACACCAAGAGCTTAGAAATAATTACATATTCTTCCTGCTAGTTCAAGCTGTTTATTTCTGTCTTTGCCGTCTTATTTCTTTATAGCCTTAATAAAGTGGCTTTCCAAAATTTTTATTTGCCCAAAGTCTCAGGAATATTCTGATACAAAGCAAAAAATTGCAAGTATATTTGTACTTGCTCTATCTTTTAGCAATGAATTAATAGTATCGCATTACAGAAAGCCTGCCAAGATTAAAGTTCATTTTTACTTGAAATTTTGTCAATAACTTCCTACTGTTATTGGATGAATTCACAAATTCTTATTATATACCTGGTATGTTTTTAAGAATTAAAGTTCATTACCGTGAGCAAGTTCCATGAAGTAAATAACATTTATTTCAGTTGCTACTAATCCTACTTGAGAATTAATAGAACAACAACAACAAGTAAGAAAATTTGCAGTAAAGCTTTTGGTATTCATTAGCAGGCACACATTTCTCTGGAGGCCAGCGTGGGCAGGTGTCGTGCTGCTGGCCCAGAGGGGCCACCTGCTAGGTCTGCTGCCAGCACCCAGGCAAGTGGGAATGGAAGGTGCACGCTCGTCACCCAGAGAGCTCATTTTAGCAGTGAGGGAGGGGGCTCAGCCCTCCAGGCAGACACAAGCAGTATGGCAGAGATCTGGATTCAGAGCCTGAGCAAATCCCTTAGTCTTTGCAGGTAATAGTCTGGCCCTAGGGAAGGTAATGGGAGGTTTGCCATTGATTTTAGTAAGCCAGGGATGTCTGTCTGTGGTTTCATTTGGCATCTGTAAAATTGCAAAGCGGTGATCTCCATCACACCCTCCACCCATTTACTCGTGGTAGTCAGTCTTTTGCACTGTGTTTTGATAGAACAAAATCTCTTGAAAAAAAAAATATTAAAATTTAAGCTCCTGTCCTCTTTTTATGCCAGTTTAAAATGTATTTTAAGTTTGTACCAACTTTGAGTTGGTGTACAGTATAAAACAGGCCCTTTTTTTCCTGAAAAGTTCAGTTTTTAAGATGGGGAAAGAAGCTAAGTGGAAGCTTAATTGATGGAGTTTCAACAACAGCCAATTGAATCAGGATTATTAATCAGAACTAATTGTGGCATGCCTACCATTATTCCTCTACTGGGGATACGCACTGTACTTCCAGGTTGTAAGAAAGAGGATGTTTTTTGAGATGTATGGAATTAAAATAAGAGTAATGAATACACACAATTTATAGTATTCTACATAGACTTTCCATTGCTAGATTATTTTGCTACCAAATATTTTTCAACCTTGATTTTAAATTTAAATTATGATGGCTTCCTTAAAAAATAAAAATAAATAAAAAAAAATCATCAGATATGCTGCTAAATTCTTCTAAACTGCATAATATTTTTTCTTGCATTTTGCTGCATTACTGTGATAGGTAGATTTCTGATACCATTGCTGTAGATCTAGGAAGAAAAATTATTTTTTTGTGAGTGTTTGCAAGTAAAACAACAAAAATCTACATTGAATGCAAACATTTATTACATATCTGAGGATGACTGTCTGATGTCTGAGCCTGATTTGTCACTACACTTCTCGCTTGCATCTACACAACTGCATTAAACTGGCACTGAATTTTGGCAGGATAAACTAAGGTAATGCACCAATGAATCATACCCATATCAATATTATTTTTTTGGAAAAGTTAGAAATATGTATGATTTTTAAAAACTGGCAACTCAGTCCTCTCTTGTATTTTAAACTTGGAAATGACAGATTTTTTTATTTTATAACGTACTAGTGCTACTGTTTAGCTACAAGCATTTGTAGTATTGGAATAGAAAGATCTAGGACTAGTGAAGTCTGATTGATGCTATCCTATAGCATTGTCCTGCAGTGCCAGGTTTCTTCTCATTGAAATGCAGACTCTCCAAGCCTAAAAATAGCTATCCTTTAGGCAAATATAGAAAGCCAAGCTACATGAGTAAAGAATGCAGAATTGTGTAGGACAGGATATTTATAGCAAGAGTTACTGGCTTCTGAGACAGTAATGAACAAGTCCTGTGACTTAAACAGCAAGCAGTCCCACAAACACACATCACCTTTAAATTTAATGTAGTTTCCAAAGAGAATATGTAAACAATGTCCTATTATGGGTAATATACAAGAAGCTATTTTAAAAAAGCTAACCTAATTGTGCAGCTGTGAATGGTATAAGCCAGATCAATATTTAATGACTATGATGCATTATTTATAGCCCTGTGAGAGATTCCCTTTTTTAGGTCAAACAGCACACAGGAGAGCTACACAACAGAAAATAATGTATCACCTGCTTTACAGAGGCTTCGATTCAAAATGTATCATTAATAACAATCCCTGTATTTCTCAATTGCATAGCCTGAGGTGTGGCTAGTTAAGACTTACCTTTGCATGGGGAGGCTTTTGTATGTCTCTCAAAAATACAGAGATTAACTGAGTAAAGACGAAGAGATGAACCAAAAAGAGAAACCACCTTTAAGACTGCTACTGTATATGACGATGTAAACAGTTGAATACATGAAAAATGACAGATTTAAGTGAATTTGATACCAGGAGTGCACTACATGTATGAGATGAAGTGAATCTGCATTTGTCATACACTGTGTCATTACAAGTTTTACACCCACCATTAAAAGTAGAACAGTGGCAACACAATGAGAAATATAATTTTATGTATTAATTTTATCTCCAGTCTCTGTAAGGAGGGGGAAAGCATTCCTAGACTATATTATTCTCTGTTGTGCCATCATCTTTCAATTTAGAACTATTTTAGTTACTTTTATGTTGTGGTAATTAAATCATTTGTAGTTGTTTATAATAATTGCATTATAGTCTTACTTAGTAATTAAATTTCAGAAGGACAAGTTGCCCTTTGTTTTGGACCACTTATGAACTATTAACAGTGTTTATATATGTATAGCTGGAAGATGAGATTTTTCACACTTGGCTGTGTAGGTGACACTGTTTCAAACTGCCGGGCAGCACGGATTTAACAAGGACCACAGGCATGTAGGCGCGCTGCAAAGTCAGTATGGCAAACAAAACCCAGCCATGCATACGGTGAAGCACATACGGTTCTTTGAGCCCCAAACCTCTCTGTAAGTGCATGAAGTTATTCACACATTTAAGTAGTTTTAAGGTTGTCACTAAGACCAGTCACACAGACTCTTTGACTCCTCTTTGCTGTCACAGGAGGGACTGTGCTGACACCAAGCTGTTCCCCAGTGTTATTCCAGCAGTTCAGGTTTCCCTGAGCATAGTGGCAATGGGGAAAATAAGGGGAAATCTAGAGGGCAAACAAGGCTGAAGTGTTAATATCAAGCTGTGTCCCCCTTCCCTTTTGAGAAACACTCCTGCACAAGATGTAAAGCACAGCTTATTTTTCTCTGCTTTTCCGCATGCACTGCCTACGTAAGACAAGACCTACAGCATCGTGTTGAGAGCTTCATAATTCATGAAACTGAGATCCTTATTGTATTACATGATTTCATACCCTTCTGCATGTGCTTATGTCTTCAGTTGTCATGGAAACAAGAAGTCAGAAATGCATTGCATATACTGAAAATGATTACAAATAAAAAATAATGATTAAAAATAGTATACTGCTATTTTATACTAGTTTCTGAAATGTGAGGCTCTCATCTGGTGACATCAGGCTAATGCTCTCTAGTTCAAAGATATGTAAAACTGGAAAATTGTTTTAAATTTCACTGAAGAGAAGGAATGGCAAGGCATGGTGAAGAGGAGTAAAAGACTGCTCATGATCTTTTCTCATACAGTGTATTTAGGTTTGAGAGCATCTAATGAAATTATCTGGGGTACAGATTTTAATCTGACCAAAGACCTCCCTTCTGTAAATGTTTAGTTAACTATGTGACCTATCACTGTAGATCTTAATAAGTGTAAAAAATAAATAAAAAATAACAGAAGCAAAAGGCAAATGAGGACTGTTGCACAGAGACAGTTGCCTCTGGCTTAGGCGATCTCTGATGTGCAGCTCGCCAAAGCTGGGAGGAGTGCACATGTCCATCACTCTCAGAATTAAGGTACAGGGCTTAGAAAGAACCTTTGGTCTGATGAAATACAGCCAGCCTTACGTTATTAACTAGTGCCTTCCAACAGTGTTGTTTGGAGAGGGAAAAAAAAACCTATATTCTTTGCATCACTTTGTCACCCAGAAAAGAGACTACGCCCTTTATGCTTAAGTTGCAGAAGAATGCTCTCTGACTTCTTTGTTACTGTCATAAATCTCAGAAATTGCAGATACAGAGTCTGATGAAAACCCCTTAGTTTGCTGAATTGTTTGTTTTAGTAAGAGCTCTTTCCCTTCCTTTCTCAACCACCTGCTTCTGGAAGTATTTCCCAATCGCCCTACAAAGCTGTTCTTCAGCTCTTTTCTGCAGTCCTGGGACCTGGGACTATCAGGTGCGTTTCTTCCAATGCAACAGTCCCTCTCCCAGCGTGAAACCTGATCCAGTGTGATAGGATTTACTGAGAATAAGGCATATGAAAAAACACTAAGACAGTTTATTGAGGGAAACTAATCTATTTTTGCTTCAATTTGTTCCATGAGGTATTATATCAGAAATAAGGAAAGTGGGATGACTTCACTGTGTCAGAGGCTTGAGAGGCACCTGCTTATGAACTACTGTTAGAGCAGTACTATCATACATCAGTGCCTACCCTAATGTTAGGGATGCTTGATAGAAAACAGTGGAATTTCTGAATTTGCTTTCTGAATTTTAAACATTCGGCTTTATTGAATTTAATTTTATAGTAGCATTGTAGTTGATCAAGATGAGATCAAATTGTTGCAAAAGGTCACTGGACAGATTTTCTTTTTTTTTCATGACCACCTTCTTATTTTTTGGTAAAAACATGGAGCTTTAGGGTAGAAGGTTCCCTTCCCTCCAGAGCAAGTGAAGTATGTGTTTTCCAGGACATTGTGGAGGGAGGGTTTGCAAGGAATAATTCAACCTGGTGAAGCTTGAGTACTGAGCTGCTCTCCAGAGGGGCTTAGACCTCTTTATCAGCTACAAAGCAGGTTAAGTGAGGTTATAGCAGTCATGAGGAGCACATCCACCACCCCCTGCCCACCTCTGAAAACTTGCAGCCTAATTGGATAGGCTCCTTGCTCTCACACTGTTGTATCAGTGGTGTGCAGCAAGGTGCTTCTTCATGTAGTGCTTTCCCAAATACAAAGAGGGGGATAGATACAAAAACATTCCTGTTAGATATTTCAGCATTTCTTTTTTATGATTACAAAGGACTGTTATGTTTCTGTTATAAGCCTGCATAAAACCAGTTTATTTTGAAGAGTAGGAGATAAGTAAATCCTGGTTTTGAAAATTTTTCTCTTGAGGAAAAATCATATTATGAGAGTTGAGGAAAAAGTGAGAAACCTGTGGCCTGGAAGCTAGATAAAGCCCACAATTTGATCATATACCTATGCCCAGACTTTTTTTTTTTTTTCCTGTTAGTTTGAGTTAGCACGGGTCATTAAATAAACTTGGGAAGGAATGGTCTTCCTTCAACAAGGAAGAAGTTTCAGTCTACAGATTAAGTCAGGGTAAGGGAATCATGCAGATGTTAACAAGAAACTTTCTGTGGTAATATGTTTTACATATGCAAAGGAAAAATGTATTTATTTGTAAGTGTCTACTATACAGAATAATCTCTGCACATATTTGCACCGTATGTTAAAAAAGGGGGGTTAAGGGGTTAGGATTGAAAATGTGAAAAATCAATATTGATATTCTGACTGCAGAGTAAGGACATGGTAACTAGAAATATTAAGTAATGAGTACATCTAAGATCAATTTCTTCGTAGTTATACTACAGCTTAATTACTCCTGTTAAAGACCTTGACAAGTAATAAACTTCTATTACTGAAAATAACAGAAAATTAAAAGTACTTTCATGGTCAGAATGGGTCCTTATACTACTTCATTTTTTTTTTTTTTAAAAAAAGCCTTCTGAAAAGCTGAAATATATTTCAATTGGTTTAGATTATAATAGAATTCTAGGAATTTCTGCCGTATTTCATTATTATTTTACAGTACTAAAGTATTTGAAGCAGTTTAAAATATTGCTGACTGCCTTAGATAGTGGCTGCTTTTCAGTTTCTTAGTAATTACACATACTAGTACAGTGATACTTCAACAACAGAAATTTTCATCAGAGGAGTGAGCAATAAACTTGGTTATTAATTTGCCCGTACTAAAAAAAGTGTGCTACTACTTTGCTGCTCTCAACTAGTATATTTGTTATTGAAATGAGAAGTTTCTTATTTGTTGCATATATTTTCCTATCCAAAACCACGGTTGGTCCAGGACTTGAGAATGCTTAGATAGGCAAATTAGAAATAGCAGTTGTTGGGGACATAGCATTGTTCCAACTGAAGGTGAAATGATTAATTCTCGAACAGACCTGTTGTCTGTCCTTCAATCTGATCGGCCATCATACCCTACAAGATTCTCTTGTCAAGTGGAAAGCACTGAGGAATAAATACAGTTCAACATTGCTACAGTGTTTAGCCAACAACCATGCAAAAAGCAATAAGGCTAGAATACATTTAAAGTGTCGTGCAAGGCTGAGGAATATCTGAAGAATTGTTTTTAAAAAATCAACACTTGTGAAATGATAAAGTAGTATGCTTTGGTCCATGACAGATTTGGGAATTTATATTTGGAAAGATTTCCAATCAGGAAGAAAAATCTATCTAGAAAAGACTCGTGCACTTAAATTGCACCAGAATAATTAAAAACTGGGATACTTCATTGAAAGATGCTACTTTAGCAGGTCTTCACTGTGGGTTTGTAATGGTTCTTTCACTGTCTACAAGGGGTGAGTTATTCCCACACAGTTAATATACATCCCTGTGGAGGAAAGAATTCTTCAAAGAAATGCAGAAAAAAAAAGTATAAAATTTCAATAATATTTTTGAATAATAATTTCATTTAACTGAGCTTAGATTCTTTTTGTAGCTTAGATTCCTTTTTGAAGTTATAGCTGGGAATTTTCTGATTAAAAAATCAAGTTGTTTTTCACCAAGCTTTATTTGGATAGAAATTTAATGCTTTGCATTAATATTATCAAAATTGATTTTAAAATGAAACAAGTTCCCTAATAGCAATACTGATTTTTGAAACCAGGATGGAATCATTCATTTTCCCCCCAGCATGTACCCTACAAAAAGACAGAACGCTTTTCTTTATTTCTGCCTGGATACTGTGTTCTGGCTGCAAACAGCTGTTTGTCATAAATTTTTGCTGGTATTGATTTTAAATTATTAATGGTAACATTTCTGTAGGCATTTAAAAAAATATTTTACAAAAGGAAAAATAAATGTCCTTCAAAGAAAGAAGGCAGCGCCCTTAAAAGGCCTTTTACATTGCCAACTGGTTCACATTTAGAGCTAGAATCTTTTTGTAATTAAAGCCCTAGAAAGTGAGGGATGAGAGAGAGCTGAGAAACGTTTTTCTGAGATGAGTCTGTTTGGCCACTGGGTGCCATCCTTGCTCCACTTTAAGTCTGAGCATTTAGTGTTTTTGTTAGGCTGTAAAATCCTGGAAAAGGTAATACCAATGCAATTTCACACCATCGTAACGTTTGTGTGTGTGCATGTAGTGGAATATGTTAGCAGCACGGACAGCGTGTCCTTCTTGAATGAGTCACGGAGAGAATTGGGAGAAATATCCTGACAGGTTCAGCCATGTTATGTCCACAGCAATATCCAGCAATTTTTTTTATTTTTTTTTTGCCATCCTCCATCAGCTCGTATAGAGCACGGCAGTGCTGGAAGACCTGATCCTGCACACAAGCATGTGAGCAGCTGTGTTCTGTGCAGTATTAATTTAGGCTCTGGGACTGTTTGAAAAGAAAAAATGCATGGATGCACAGTTGTTTCCTAAATAGGTTCATATTTGGGGTGTGTGGGTCTGTGTCATCCAAGCAAAACTATATCTAGCATATATTGTGTTTAAAAAAAAAAAAAACTTTTGTTCATTATTTATTCTATTGCTTCATTATCTCTGGGGGATTTCTGAATTGTTTTAGTCTCAAAAATCTCTTGTTATAGTCTGGGCAAAATCCCAGACTGTGTACATGTATTTTCTACCAGAGAAGTTATGACAGTAGTTCTGCATTTTTATTTTTTTAAATTAAAAGTGTAAACACTTAAAATGTGTGAGAAATAAGATCTAGCACTTCTTTTTTGCTCCAACTGTATGGAAAATGCACAGATTGTACCCCAGGCAAAAACAGAAAGCTGAATATTTTATGAGGCCATTTCTGTGAAGTGTTCCGTCATCCTTTGCATTGCAACAAGCTATGCCCAGGGCTGAATGTGCACAAAAGAGCTGAGAACATCAGATATCAGTGTTTTCCAGCACCTTTGTGATCCCCCTGCACGTACTGCATTCTGTTTGGAGTACTTAAACTTAGTATAACAAACCCTGCTTTCTGTGCTGCTGTGCAGTAGTGTGTTTTATCCCAGGCATACAACAAGCTCAAGGGCATACACGGGGGGCAAAAAAAAAGGCTATTTCTATTTTAGAAATTATGCATATATATTATTTCATATACACTACCATTAGACTGATTGCAAGTATCTGCTCATGTGTCTGCACTTCACCTGTGGTGGTGCTGATAAGAAAAGTCTGTAAGTGGCATAACCAACGCAGTACTGCGGCAGGACCTGGTCTGTGGGTAGCGCCTGTCCCAGGGATGCGTGGCACTTACCTGGAGGAGACCCTGGTGACTACCTCCTGGTGTGGCCCAGCAAAGCAGCCTTGGTAGGGATCCGTATCCAGCTCCTTGCCCGGCCCATTTCTCACTTGTCTGCTCATTAACTGCATCTCTGAGTCGGTGGTAGCTCAGGTGTTGGTGCAGCTTTGTACCAGGCATGGACAATCCTCAGTGTCCCTGAAAGAGTCATACAGACAGACCTTGTCACTGAGATTCACACCTCCACATCTCTGCACCTGATACGGCCTTTCCACAGCACCCCCTAAGCATACAATGAGAGGATATATTCAAAACATTTGACAGACCAAAGGTATCTAGGTGAAAAGGAGCAATAATATCAGTCAGATATCATAGTATTGTGATAGGGGCCAGTTAATGTGTATTTGTAAGATCTTCATTAAGAATTCTATCAACAACGTAAAAGAAGTATTTAAAGCTGTGTTGCAGCTTTCTACCTCAAAATAGCAATAGATGAATGGCAACTTTTGTTTAAAGCAAATTTATAAAGCTAGTAAGATCTAGGTAGTAAGTAAAGACCTGAAAAAATACAAGATTTAAGTGTCTGTTTATTTTTGTTGAAAGAGCAGGATGCGTACATTTTGTATTTTCTCAGCAACAATGTTGTGATGAGGCTGTGGGCTGTGTGTGAAGCAGAGCTTCCTGCTGCTCTGCAGGTTGGGGGCCTGGACTTGCTCTGCTGGTGGGCTCCATGGGGCCGAAGGGTGCTGTGGAGAATGTACCTTGGTTCCAGTGAGGGAAATTGGGCTAATCCTCCTGGCTTGTTAAAGCTGTAGCAAGATGAAACTGGTTTGGGGTTGGGTGTTTGTTTTTTTTGGAGGATGCTGTGTTGAGCTCTCCTGAGGGTGCCTGGGGAGTGATTTATAGATCCAGAATAGGAAAGGTGGATTTATTTTTTTTAAACCTGATGAGAACTAAGGAGAAAAAGATAAAGATGAGACATTTAAAGACAATCACTGTAAGGTTCTCTATAGCTTTTCTGTAAATGTATGTTGAAAGTTTGAAGGCATTTTCAGCATTACTTACTGTCTGCCTAGCACTAGTCTGCTATAGCTGTCACTCTAGCAGATTTGAAATAGGAATTTCTCCCCAGCTGAGTAGCAGCCCACTCACACTTGCTTACCACCAGTCACCAGTTCTGCCAGTCTGATTTGTCACAGGTGCTTAACAAGAAAACCTCAGTGGCCAGCAGGAATGCCATCCAGTGCCACTGCTGAGTGCTCTGGCAGCACTGCCGTGGCCCATGAGCAGTGCTCCTGTGGATTGTGACAAAGTGCTGGGGTGTTTTGTGCTGCCTGAGTAGGCTGGGACAGAAGAACTAGTGTAATACCAGTTCACACGCTATTGTGGCACTGATGGTTTTGTTTGTTTTATTGTTTTGTTTTCTTGTGGTGTTTTTTTTTACTCTCTTCTTGGCAATGCCTTTGCTTCTCCCTTGTGTCTTCACACTGTACGTGTTCTGCTGGGAATTGCAGGGCACAAATTGGGCTGTTTGCCACCAAAAAAAAATGGTTCCTCCCTGCTTCTTCACATCTTCTGTGAAGAGAACCCTGACCCTGTTCCTTCCACCCTTAATCAGGCCTTTTCCTCTTCTGAGTCTTCAAGGAAACAAACAGAGCCTTCCTTCCCATTCCTAGGTCGTCTTGTGGAGGAGAAGGCTGTCTTGTATCCCTCCGCACTCACCCTCCCAAATTTATAGGCACAAGGGGATCAGTGCTCATTACCCATTCTGCTCTTCATGGAGCAACAAAGCTGACTCTGCCTACCAAAACCAAGTAGGGCTGTTGTGGGAAATGGCAGCCTTGCATGCCTGACACTTATTTTGTATCACAGAGAAATATTTGCCCTAGGTTTGGTGCTAGTGTTTGTTAAAAATTCTGGGACGGAGCCTGAATAGACCCTTTTGTATGAGCTTCTCATCTGCACCAATGGTCATAAAAAGTCGACAGTTGCTAGCCTGTAGTATGTGACACACTGGCTATTTTCTAATCACCATACGCCAAAAGGACGTGAACACTCCCCTGTGCGCCTCGGGAGATCATTGTGTGCAATGTGTATGCCCTGTAAAACTCCAGTCCTGGGCTGCTGTGGTTATGTACTTTGGCCTTAAGAATAATAGATACTCAGACCATTAATTGCTTTTATTTTGTGTGTCTGTTCTTTTAAAACAGAATTTTCTTGTTGCTTTTATAGGCTGTCATATATTTTGTTTCTATGTGCTAAGAAACAACTGTAATGCTGTGGATCAATTTTTAGCAACATAAATAATGTATTTTGTATCTTTTCCATTGTAGTTTATATGAAAATTTTAAGTGTAATATTTTTATCTTCATCAAATTCATTATTCCTTTTGATGGGTCCCAATTTGAGAAAGAAGCATGTTCAGGATTAATTGATCAGAAATACACTTCCAGCTTTTCAGCTATAGTTCTGGGCTTACATTTGGAAATTGCATGTGAAATGCTGTGATGACATATCTTCCCTTGTCCTTTTAAAAATAAAAGTATAAAAATACATTCTTTTCTCAGGTACATGTAGCTTTATACCAAAAAGTAAATACCATATTTTTGTCCTGAGCCCACAGTGAAGTAGATATATTTGATTTGACCATTTGCCAAACATAACTTTTTGAAACAAGACCAAATGCAGCTTGCTTTCTTCTACAATTTGTCTAAATTGCATCCTGCACTGCTAGTTTGCTCATTGAGGACGTAGCAGTACACAGTAGTATACACTGCATGCACATGCTCGATTTGCAGGTTTCAAAGCTGAATGCAAGAGCAGCATTATTCTCAGTTTACAGATGTGGAATTCTTGACGTTAAACAATGACCTTTTCCAGTAAAGGGCTCAGACACTCACTGTGGGACTTGGGGCAGAATTTGGTCATTTGCTTTTGCGATTGCAATCCGCTGCTTATCTGCTGGATTACTCTGGAAGAGCTCAACATTCATAAGCCCTGTTCTAGGGACTGATGATATCTTTCACATCTGAACAGTTGTTAGATAAAACATTCATAGTGTCCAACACAGAAACTCGGAGTTTGGTAGATCTGGTGATGCAAAGCAAGTGTGCCAGGTCTCCACATCTCATGCTTTCATCCAACTGCCTTCAGAGGGGGCCAAAGCCCTGCTCCTGTTTCACTCCGGTCTCCAGTTCCAGTTATTTGAGTATCCCCCTGTTCAGGGAATCAAAATTTGGCAAAAGTTGTTGAAGGGCAAATAAAGTATGATTTTTTTGACCCTGTTTGAGAAGGGGTCTGGACTGGCTGGTGTCGAGAGGTCCTCTCCAACCTAATGGCTCTGTGACTCCATGTGATCTCTCTCCAGAAGGCAGCAGTGATAGTCATGTTAAAAGCCCATTAGAATTAAAGTCCACAGAGGAACATACACACACACTTTGAATCTGTTCCACAGCCACTTCCCTTTACTGTAAATATTACAAGCTTTCATTTAAATGCTGCTGTCCTGCTCCTGCTGGGGTTGGTCATTGGAACAGAGGCGCTGACTCAGCGCTCTAAAGGCAGAGAGGCGCCAGCCACAGCCTGCAGTAACAGATGGAGGCCTTTAAAACCCGGGTTGCTCTGGGCATTAAAACATCCCTGAGCTGAAACATTTGATTCTTGCCCTTTGGAGAGAGTAAGAAATGTGTCAGACTGGAACATAACAGACTTTGGTCTTCCATGACTGGGAATATGTGCGGAATTTGTCCACTACTGCTATCAACTGACTATAAAAGATACGTTGTAAAAAATGTCTGCAGATATAAATATAAGCAAGTATTTTTAGAGGCCTTTATACATGAAAAGAACCCTTTACAAATCAAAATCTATGCCATCAGAAGTTACTGGCTCTAGTATGGTTTGGTAGATGATAAAGATGAAGGCATCACATTTAAACATCTGCTTTGATGATTTCTTTGCAGTTTTTGATGATCAGTCTTTAAGATTTTTTCAGGTCCTGATCTTCTGAGAGCTACAGAAGTACTCAAAGAAGTACTTCTGAGAAGCTACAGAAGTACTTAAAAGGGCCTCAAGTCTGACTTCATCTCAGTATCAAATATGGAATACATAAGATTGCTAGGAATATATTGTTACAAGTATTAGTTCAAAATCATTTAGCCTTCCCTGCAAATTATATTTTGTCTTGTGTTCTCAGTACCAAACGGGATCAAAAGCTGCGTTTCCATATTTTATATATAATGCCGAATGGAATTATTACAACCAGATCCTTCAGCTGTAGGTATCTTCTGTGTAAGAAACTTCTTAAGCTGCCTATCAGTGTGTGATGACCGGTGGGAAATATGGATGGAATAAAAGAAATTTGGCAAGATGGGAGAGAATGTAATCACCACCAAATTGCCCTCTTTCCACTACTAAGCCAGAATGGTCTCATAATCAAATTCTGCTACAGGAGATTGCTAATTGTCCAAATTGCTATTTCATATTTGTTCCTGGAGTGATACAATTGTCCCCCTACATGAAGAGTTATCTCCCTCTGAGCATTTTTTGCACTGGTAACGTGGACTGGCCTGCTGGTCTCTGCTGAAGGTAAATCTGAGTAGCTAGAATAAGAAGAGTTTAGCTCGGTATAGCTTTCACATGCTGAAAACTAGACTTCAGTCTCACACAGGGTATGTTTGGTTTGTAAAACTTTGTGGATCGTTAGGGAAACCCATAAAGTTCCTTTCCTATTTGGAAAGACTGGTAATGTTTCCAGATCCTAAAATGGAAAGACACCTATCACACGCTTATGGCAGCTATCAGGCTATTCAGGAACTTTGCCGCCTTTCCATTTACCCATTTCAAGGGATTGTTCTTGTACTATTTATAACTATAAATTGATTTAAAGTTAATTTGTTTTTCTCAGTGGCATTAATGAGTGTAAGAGGTCATTTAATGACATGTTTTGCATACACTTTCCCAACGTCTATATTGGCCATTATGAAGGTGTTAGGGTAGTATATGGCAGAAATTGAAAGTAGGATTAAAAGGAAAGCAATTTGTAGTAACGTTAACCAAGCTGAATGTAAAACCTATATCTCATTCAGGAAACGTGCTCAAAACAGCAGCAGAAGTCTCTCCTTTTGCTTGTGTTGATTGATTGGTGTTCCTCATGAGCGCCTCATTCAGCCCTTACAGGGAGAACCTTGTAAAATTCTCTGCGTGCGTGTATTACACTGCGCTTTTCTGACGTGTATATATACATGTACACATACTGTCCACAAGAATGAAAGAGTATGAATGAATACTTTATTCTTGTCTAGTTCTATGCTACCGATATAAAGAAAACATTTTATACCACATACATTTTATATGTGCTTCTAAAACTGTGAAACGCTTGTTCTCAGCAGCACTAAGGTGTAAGCATCAAATAGTAGGTTTTATATGAAGTATTTCAATTTTTAGTGTTTCCATAAAATTTTTGACTCCTTGGTTTTCTAAAGTTCTCCTTTTTAAGTTCTACTCATCCACAGCAGCCCAGAGGCTTACTAATACAGAACCAGAACCACAAGTTTTCTATTCCATAGGCTCTCTTTGATAGTGGCCAGAATTGGGATTCTATAGTTGATAGAGTTGCTCTATGCATTTGGAAGTATGATGGTCATTAATGACATTCAGCTCTTTGGTGACTGCTGATGTAGGTTTGGTTAAGGTTCAACCAGTCACTTGTCTCCTAGCTGTTCACATGTGCCAAGCAGGCTGTGAAGCAATTTACACGATAGTGAAGAGCAATGAGGAAAGGAAAATCTGCCTCCTCTCTGAACTGACTACAAAGGCACTATTCCCCCCTCCTGTACCCATCCCACCCCCAGCCCGTGCACATGTGAGTATGGGGCAGACACAGACCTTGTCCCCGTGCACTCTTCCAGGGGCATGGCGCCCTTTCTCAAGTTGACTACAAGTGGTGAGAGTTTCCCAGCCTGGGAACAGCCAAGTTTGTACTTACTAGGCAAGACCAGATGCCTTCCGTGGGTTAACCCCAACTTGTGTTCATGGCTCCTTTCAATATGTATTTTTAATTTGATTCCATGGAGTACTGGGATGTGACCAGAGGAGTCACATCCAGCTTTAATTTACTGATTAGCTGATAGGAGAGTCATGTGAATCTTTCTCAAGGATGAAGAGCCTTGAAATTACTTGGTCCGCAGGGTAAAAAGACTTCAATGTATAATGTTCTTAATTGTTTTTAGAAAGAGGAAATTGAACTTCAAAACATTCCAAAGGAAGCAAGCCTTTTAAGTGATCCTAAATCACTGGGGTGCTTTAGAAAATAATTTCACTGTAAGTTGAATTTTAATTGCCTGCCCCTTCCTCTTATTGTCGTGGTACTTTCATCCCTTCTGTTTTCCTGGAAGAGAATGTTGTTATTGCTGTTTATTTTAAGAAATCCACTGGAATTTCTCCTGCAGTGCAGCAAAATGTTAGGGCTGGATATGTTTTAATATTCAGTATTATTAATATTTTTTATATCTTTGTAATTAAAAAAATGAAGTTTTAATGACTGCTCTCCTATAAACCCTGGACTGCTGCATTTCCAACATAAGAAGCACAGGACAGACAATGCCAGGTGCAGCCAGAATATTGCTTCAGCCCCACAACATATCAATTTTTTTTAACATTATTCAAATTAGTCTCAACACTCATAATTCTGTTGTTTCCTTTATTGCTGTTGTAAAGCAAATGGTTCTTTTATACAAATGTTATCTCCTGGCTATTAATTCAGCAGTTATTTTGGATTATGGCACTCCTGTTAAATTTAGGAATGTAAAATCTCATAAATATTTAAAAGTTTCAGACTGACATGGGAAGAAATTGTTTTTGACTTGCTTTGTTAAACTCTTGTTCAGTTTGTAATAGATTTGGAATATATTGTTAATTCTCCACAATCTGAAAAAGGGAAAAACAGTTGTAGCTGAGCAACTGCTTCAGTTGTACTCCCTTGAATTGTAACAGGTTGGTAAACGTATTTGTTTTCATTGAAAAATAGCAAGGGAAATACCCCTTCCCTTTTAAGGGTATAGAAAACATGAAAATGTTAATCAGAGCCCACTTCAGAGTTAATGAAAATGCAGCAATAGGTTTGTAAAGATGGTTTCAGTGAAGCAATTTCAAGCAGGGCTGCTTACAGCCAGGCAGTTCTGTTTCAGCATCTTTGTTCTTTAAACTTCTTTCTAAGAAACAAGTAAAATTGACAAATGCTTTTCTTCCATCAAAGACTTTCTGTATAGAGTACGTTTAAAATGCAGTGAGTGTATCCATAAAATAAATATTTTAAGTGACTGATAAAAAGTCACAATTTTTGTAAGACTGCTGAAGGTCTAGGTGTCAGCATTTGGGCCAGCATTCCTGTTTCACATCTAACAGCATCTTCTTTTTCATTACCTCAGAAGTAAATGTGTAGCTTTGCAGCCAGATCTTAAGGAGTATTAAGGCATAAATTGTGTTGGTGTCATTTAGAACTATTTCAAATATTTCAACAATTATTCAAATAAAATTTAGAAAAAAGTATTGAATTGATTCAACCTGAATCATTAGGCTAGTGGACAAAGTATGTATATGATTAACCAAGATTGCTTCTCTCCTGCATGCTCCTGAGGTTCTTCAGCTGTGTCCTGGAATGACACGTGATGGGTTGTTTTATTTCCCATGCCAATTAACCTCACTGGCATAACACCGTGACTTTTTGTGGTATTGGCATGCAGCACTGGGCACTGAAGTGAAAAGGCAATTTTCTTCTAGTTAGCAGATGGGTCAGTACCACAATGTTAATACTGTTCTATGACAGGTTTGCGCTATCTGCTTGTACATGGTACGGCTGAACCAGCTTAATCTTTGTGTAAAGTAACTATTGAGGTGGTACTTTTCCTTTGCCTAGAAAAAGCTTTTTACTTGTCAGTAACTTGTCATAGTTATGGTGCAGTGTTTCAAAATAAAAGTTCTTAAAAAGGAAGCCATAAGGTCACCATGTAGAAACCCATAACTGTGAAGGTGAACTTAAAACTGCATGAACAGGTATTTTCATATGCCAATGAGTACCTGGATGTGCCATGCCAGCTGAGTCCCTGCAAGTTTAACAAATTCAGCATGGTACAGCCCATGGCCCATGGGCCAGACTCAGCTCCTTTGTGAGATTTTTACCTGACCCATCACCTTCTCGCTGGAGGAGAGCGAGAAGAGATGCTTCTTCAGCAAATGCAGGCTCCTCCACCTGCCCTCTCTGGAGAGATGAGTGGCAAGTCTGAAGGGGCATAAGGAAGGGCAAACAAGCCCTTGAGGGTTGATGGCACCTCCGCCTGGCTCCTGCAGATGCTGCCGCTGGGCCACCCAGAACATGTCTATGTGCACAGCTGTATTCATCAGCCAGTCCTGCACAACCACCTTGTATGATTTTGTGTGCATGAAAAGCCCATTCCTCTATTACAAATGGAACATGAATCTGCTGTCATATGGAAGGAGAAAGATATAAGGCTTTTGCTATAGCTTATTAACTTACTGCATGATCAGAATGTTGAAAATTATTTTTATGTTCCTTTGGAAAGTATTTCTTTCCAAACGTTTCTTGTATTACTGTTTTGGTTCTGTGAATGTGTAGTGAACAGTATAAAGTGAAGGGCACTTGTACGCTTATGAACATAAAGGCATTTGGACGAAGAAATCCTGCAGAGCAGTATTTACTTTGCATTTCTGAATGGTAGTGATTAAAATTCACAGCTGCTGGCTGTCCAGATGCATTTTTCTTTCTTGCATTACACCATTGTAATTTGCATTGGAATATATTGTGTTACTGCAATAGCTGTAAAGTGGACAGCTCTTCCAGTCTAAATGCTGTACGCAGGTTCCAGTTGGGATGGTGAGCATATTTCCTGATTGTATCTGGTTCTTCTCCTTCCCATTGTTCCCCTTCTCTGTTACCTTGCCCTGTTGGTATTTCTCACGTGAAGACTTGTATTGGTTGGCATTCAAATCAAGCAGGGTTGATTTGAATTGGCAGGTCAGAACAGCTGTATGGGTGGTTTCTTGTAAGAGTGACATGGAAAAAAAGGCCCAGGATTTGAATCAGAAGTTTCCCTTTCCCCTTGGCATTTTCAGGCAGCAAACATCCCTCTGGTGTCAGAGCTTGGCATTGATGACATCCATTTTGATGACTTCTCACTTGATGTGGATGCCATGATTACTGCAGCCCTGCGGATGTTCATGGAACTTGGAATGGTTCAGAAATTTAAAATTGACTACGAGGTAACCATCTGCTCTGCGGAGATATCTGCTGCTTCTGTCTTGGCTCTGCTCTGTCCATTTGCACACATTTAGTAGCCTTGGTAAAATTTGTACTTTTCATTTCAGACACTGTGTAGGTGGCTTTTGACGGTTAGGAAGAATTATCGAATGGTTTTATACCACAACTGGAGGCATGCTTTCAACGTGTGCCAGCTAATGTTTGCCATGTTAACTGTAAGTATCCAGCTACAGACACAATCCCGTAGGAGCTTTTATTGCCACGTTGCCTTACCTGTCTAAACATTTTCTAACATTTCTTTTCTAGTTATTAAGATATTCATTCATTTGCAATGGATATGCACGCAGAATTAGGTTATTCAACTTAAGGCAGCACATATTTGGCAAAACCTTATAGTGTTTTAGTGACAGTGATACCATAGGCACATTAAGTGACTGAAAACAGATGGCAGTCTCGGAGTGAGCTTGTTATTATGGATCTTGATCTTACAATAATGTTTTCCTTTTGGAACACTTTGATTTGACATTTATTTTAGACTCTTAAATTGGGACGTACTAAAACATGGAAGATTAGAATCCTAAAAGAAGTATTTATTATGTTGATATTAAATATTTTCTTCTCCAGCTTCATCTAGATAGTCGTGGAAGGTACTGCCTTAAAACATTCTAAGATCATCTTCTAACTTAGTGAATGAACTGAACCTTGTACGTTGGATGCTGTAACACTGCTGCGTTTTATTAACCTTTATCTCCATCGGTAGCCGTAACTTCTCTCAACATATAAGTTAATTCTTTGAAAGTACCAATGTTTCTACTCTCCTTCCTCCTACCCCACAGCAACCTCACCACATGAAATAATGCATATTTGACCTGTTAATTCTTGCAAAAGTATCAGTAAAAAGACTGGTGGTTCTGGATTTTTAAGGTTCTGGTTAATACAGCAAAAGAGAAGCAGCCTGATATTGTGTGATGCAGGACTTTCACTGTGCTTTCAAATTTTTTTGTCATATCTCCAGATAAAAATAAGAATTCAAATTAAATGAAATGTTAATGTAAATCTCTAATATTCATAAGATGCATTGTCAACCATCTTTTCTTATTGAAGATGGTTGACACATAAGCTTATGTTATATAATTAGAAGAATATTTCTCATTTAAATCTTAGAATATTTTAATGAGGAACCAACAAACAGACTCCCCAAAGCAAAGGCTGCACTTGCAAATACAGGAATATTTTCTTTCCCAGGGACAGAGGAACATTTGACAGAACTAGAAATAAAATTCAAATCTTCTGACTTGTTAACGTAGTCTCTGGTGAACAGTGCTAAACTGCTCACATCTTAACAAAGGAGAAACAAGTTTTTCTGTAAACCTGGGAGATGACATTTTGTAGACAATAAAAATACCTCTGGGCTACCACTACCACCTGGCTGGGGAGCTGTGTTTTGAAGACATCCTAATCAGTAGGTGTTACAGAAGTGCCCTTACTGAGGCCAGGGATATGATGTGCTTGTTCCCTAATTTTTAATCACTGAATTTTTACACTCTTGTTGCTGAACAGCCTCTGCATCGAGGCTAGTGTTCATGTGCCATCAGTCTGAGCATTATCGGTTGAGACTGCACAGTCTGTGCTGTTCATACAGCAGCACAGATCACCAGATCAGTCTGTTCCCTGCTGAAATGTTTCTGCTGTGTTAAATGGACATTGGATGGGCCATGGCATGTTACCTGTGCGTGTGGGGCACAGCTGTTTCTGGTGTGGATTCCAAGCTATCCTCCTCGGTTTGGCACGGTCTCTGTGGCACAGCTGCATACCCTGGTCAAGAGTAAAAACAGAGCATGAAGTCCCCTAGCAGGTAAATGTGCTAGGTCTGTTTTGCTAGCTAAAGCTACAGGGGCTAATTTCTGTGAGCATTTACAAACGTGTAACAAGTTGTTATACACCGTGAGACAAAGCAAACAGAGATCTTAAATAAGAGAGAAAATTCACCCCTTTTGGGGGGAGTGAGGTTGTTCAGCAGAGAAGAATTAAAGTTGTTTCTGTTTTCCAGCAGACACTTTCTGTTGACTTTAAGCAAAATCTCATGGTGACATGGGGGCATTCGTAGTTTTTGAAGCGCTATAAACTTGACATGCGCTTTTTTTTTTTTTTTTTTTGTAATTTATCTAAAGATGAAAAGCTTTTCATTCTGAGCAATAAGTGGGAAGTCAGCAACGCCATTTGAATGGGAATAGCATTAATTTCTGTTGAATACTCCTGGAGATTCGAGGAAGCCACGTCTCCCATCTTCACAAACCTCCTCTGTGAGGAGAAGCGTCCTCTAGATGGAGCTCCGAGGCCAGGTTTGCGGCCGGTTGTTGTTTTGGGTGGGAAAAGCTCTTCCCTACCAGGCACTTCCATCTCAGCTGGAAGTGACTAAATCGGCAGCCAGCAGGGAGGAGGAAGATTTCGGTTTCTTGAACAGCCAGCAGTAGGCCTGCGAGGCTGAAATCTGAATCTACTCTGTGGTTCTCAAAGCAGAATCGCAGGATGCTTTTAGCAATCAGCATGGGGATATAAATATCTGTGGGAGGTAATCTAGGATTTTCAGGCCAAACTCCTTTCATTATCCACACTTCTGGTGAATTGAACAAGCGATTGCAAGTGAGTAGCTGGGCACATACACTAGGCATTTGACTTTCCAAGTTCCACCCTGCTTTGCTGCTGCTCTGATAGAGATCTATCTAGTGTGGATCTAGTGTGACAGATCTAGAGATCTGTCTGCTCTGATAGAGGTCTGTCCAGTGTGGGACCCACCTCGGCTGCTCTTGCTTCCAGAGATAGGAAGACTGATCTTGTGAAAAAAGACATGAAAGTGATAGCCAAAAGACATAATAGCACAGGGCTTGCTCATACTGCATTTGCCTTGTTAGGCAACATCCTAGTTAACATGCCTTGGTGTTTTATCTGTAAAAAGGGAAAATTCTCTGCCTTGCAGAGGGGCTTTGGTGATCAGAAAGGTGCTGATTTGTGTAGGATACTTAGTTTTGCAATGTGTATATGAATGTATGTCTATGTGCAAGACTCTTTCCTACAGTTATTGTAGCCTATTCCTGACTTCTCTATGAAAGTCAGCAATATTAGCTGTACCACAAATATAAATAAACAGGTCTATTTTAGGGAGTTTTCAAGAAGGTCTTACCATAGCATAGTAATTTCTAAACTGTAACGTGGTAGCCTGACCACATTCCCACTGAAAGCAGGAGCAAAATTCAGCTGGGCAGAACAAGCCAACCATCAGAAATCCAGCAAAGCTTAAACCAGTTGTTTCACTCCCATGTCAGCCTTTGGTGTGTCTACTGTATATTCCTGTATGTCTAAATATACATGTTCTGTCTCTCCAGTTAGACACTGGAGAAATATAAGCCCAGTCCTATGAGTCATACTCTTGTACAAGTATTCTGAAGACACGCACTGAAGCAAGGCTGCTCCTGCGAGGTAGGAACATCACACGAGACTAAACCACAGGATCAAGCCCAGCCTTCATTATCAATGCCTTTGCCTAACCCAGTTCATATTGATACTTACTTTTTCATTTTTACTTTTTGAAGTAAGTAATACAAAATTAAAATCCCATCTGGTGTGCTAATAACGAAACATATAAATGTGGAGCAAGGTATAATGAATGCAATTCATTTCCTCACATGAAAGAATGACCTCCATAACTCACTGGAGACTCTGCCACTCATGAGTTATGGGTCATTCCTTTTCTGGTGAAAATAAATTTTACTGCACCATCATCTATAGCTATGTATTTTTTCTCTCTGTGTAAATTCAAAAAATGGGGAAATGTAATCCTTTGGTCTGAATATAATGCAAGAAAGCAAATATCCTCTTATCATAACATTGTTTTATTTTAAATGATCTTATTAAGTGAAATATGCTGTATTTCTCCCATACATTCAATGACAAGATTTTTGATTAAATGTTGAATTTATTTTTGAGATATTGCTACTGTTAATAAATTCCTTAATCAGTTTTCCTGCATTTATAATGCAGGTTGAATCCTGAAGTTTAATCAAAGCTTCTGTTATGCTAAAGGCTATTTATTGCACCATCAATTTTCTATTATGAAACATCTATTTTAAGTTGCTTTAACACAGTTTTTGAACGTTTTTTCTAGATTGAAACTTGACACATGGTATGTTGTCAGTTACAAGCTTATTTTTATTTTTCTAAATAGACCTTGCTTATTCTTTGTTATATAAGAGCAATATTTAAAAAGTAAAAAGAGAAAACACTATTTTTTAAATTATTTTCTCTGCCTGGGTAGCTGCTACAGAAATTTTAAAAAGCAATGCTGCTAGGAAGCAGGAGAAGCCCTTTCATAAATATTCAAGTTAATCTGAACACCAGTGGACACTTCCTGAATGGAATCTTTTTTCCTCACATTTGATCTTTTCGATATATAAACTTTGATGCGCAGTTATAAAGCTTTTGTAGCGAGTCCTGCACTTCTTCAGTTCACATTAAAATGTTTTCCTGAGCACTCAGGGAAAGTTGGTTCTCTGTACTGCCTAAGAATTAACTGCAACTGCCTTTCAGACTATGAAAACAGAGAATATTGGGGTTTGGATAAGCATTTATTTAAGTAGAATTTATAGTCTTCAGGGTGAATAGCAGAGTTTTCACATGGTATTGCAGTAATGACTGGCATCTAGGCAGTGTGTTCCTACAGAAGTGTAAGGACACCAAATGCCACAGTTATTCATTGTCTTTGTATCGCTTAACACTCTTCTTGCCAGTGGGTGAAAATATTCCCCACTCAGAATCAGTGGAATTAAGGATTTCTTATGTGGTGTTAGTGTTCAGCCTAGCTTTGATCTTCCAATGTAAATGTATTTTATATTTCTTTATTTAATCTCTCTCATGCTAACTAAAATATGTGGCTAGTCAGAGTGTAGTTGGAGCCTGGCACTATGGAAAGACAAGTGTTAATTGTTTTCCAGCTCAGTCAGTCCTTTTCACAGGCAATGTGCCCTTGTGCTTCTGAAGAGCTGAAGTACCAGGTTGTTTCTGCTGAGGGTAAGGTGCAAGGCACCAGACAAGGGGTGTCCCACGCAGCCTCCAGTACCTCCTCGAACAGGACCTGTTCAGGATGCCTGAGGTTAGCAACAGCAGCAGTGTTTCTCCTCTGGCATGAGACAGTTCAGGGAGAAAAACTGCTATAGCAGGTCTCCTCTACGAGGAGAGGTATAACGGCAAAAAATGTTGGTAGGTCAGCTCTCCATTCACACAGGTGTACCTGAGGTGGTCATGGGGAATTTTGGTACATACATTTTCAAAATTCTTTCTCAAATTCAAGAGGGTATCTGCAGCAGAATTATGCAATTTGAGGTATTTCCCCTTTAAATCATGTCATTTCATTTCGTATGTCCCAGATAACAAATCACTTAATAGTTCATAATAGTTCCATAGACTATATTTTAGCTGGCTTCTTTTATACCTCTTTTGATTTAACATCTTAGATATCTCTGACTGTAGGGATTAACTAAAATGATCACCTCAGGATTGAAGAAATCTGTGTTAATGTACTTCTCTGAACAATAATTTCAAAACAAAATCAATTTTGTTTTGTATTTCTATGGTATGAAATTTCAGTTGCTATCTTAGTGTGTAGTTATTGGTGTTTTTTTCCATCTCTTTTTGCCTTTAGTGCCTTCTGGGTCGCGGGGAAATGGCATGCTGGAAATGCAACAGAGAGATAATAACAGATCACTCCAAGAACGTTATCTATTCTGCTAACCATCTAACATACAGCAGGGAACATAATATGACAATAAAGCATTTATCTTCTCCTTACTGAAATGTTCATGATATCAAAACAAAGTTGACTGTTGCTCAATGGACTATCATTACTTATCCTTTTTGTTACAGATAGTTACAGATGCTATTTTTTTCTGCTTTCAGACAGCAGGATTCCAGGAGATTTTGACTGAAATTGAAATTTTAGCTTTGATTGTGGGATGCTTATGTCACGACCTTGACCACAGGGGAACCAACAATGCCTTCCAAGCCAAGTAAGTTTTCTAATTGTTATTACTTTAATTTGTTTTTCTTCCACAGAAGAGCAAAAGGTGACCAAGGATAAAGAATGAAGCATTAATTTCAGGCCTCCCAGGCCAAGGCTAAGTATTCCTATTCCTGTATATAGTAAGGGACTATCCATCTTTATAATTCTCTGTTCTTTGTGGTAACTGTTGGCTTGTCCTTTGTATCAGGCTGTCGATTGGGTTACTCCTTGTGAACAGACACCAAATATTGAAACAAGGTACCAAAGCCTGATGTTTCTCTCAAGCTCAGGTATCTCGCAGGCAGATTCTTACATCACCTATATGACATCTTGCTCTCTGGATCATTTGCAATTCTAAGAATGATTTTTATTCTATTCAAAGTGCTTAGGACCCGATCCGGCAACCCTGACTCACACTTATTTTTACTGTCCAGGCTGCTGCCCTCAGACATGTTACTGAAGTAGCCACAGATTAATGGAAAGTTTGTGGGTACTTTGGACTGTGGTGGTAAGGGAACTCTGTCGACCAAGGTCAAATTGTTTCCAAAATCTGTGTTTGAAAGGCAGTAGGAAATGTCCCCTGACAACATCCTGGACAAACTGTGAAATGCAGTTGTCAGACATAGAGATTCCTTATCCAAATCCTGTGTGGTTTTCTTCGCTCCCTGGGCCCTCTACAGTCAGAAAATGAGACCCTGAGGCTCTCTTGTTCTGCAGAACTCAGAATGTGTTTGCAGATTTGTCTGTTTTGCATTACTGCTAATCCTACACTGTGACAGGAAGTGGTCAAATGGTTGTCCAAAGTATTTGAAAGACAGGGTATGTTGGCCTATTGTCATACCCTTTTATGTGCAAAGATAGCCTGTTTGTTGCAGCGTGTATGTGCACTGGCTGCGGCATTTCTGGGGGTGAGTAGCCTCAGTGAACATCACTCAAATTGATGTTTCTGATATTCACTAAGCCACCATTTCCTGAGCTATTGCTGCTGCTGTACAGTCTCAATGAAACAATGACACTGTCTGGATCTTCAATCACCACAGCAAGAAAAATCAATTGCAGTGCTCAAGACAGAGCTCGTGGTGCAAAGGTTACCAAGCACCGCTAGATGCATGTTTGCAGCTGAATCTTGAAGAGAATCAAAAAAGACGAGACAAATGGGAAGTTCAGCTGATTGATGTTTATGTTCCTAATTTACCAACATGAGACCTAAGATTTACATCCAGACCTTTTTAGGCTCTGATTAAGTTAACCACTTCTCTACTGTAATATTACCCAACCGTATCTCCTGTGCAGAGGGATGGCTGAGTTAAAGGTAAAGGTTTCAGTGTTAGACTGCTGTCACTTATACTTCTTTGACAACTGAGTACAAAGAGGAGACTACCATTTTACGACTCCATAAAGAAATTGCTGAAGACATTTAACAAAAGACAAACATTACTACACATATAAAATATCCCTGAAAATAGAAGTTGCAGTTTTCATACAGCAGCTGTTATTTATTCCTCTAACTTGACTTACAAATTTAAGCATCACATTTTCCTATTTTATCTTCAGTGTTCAATGCTACTGTTCTATGTGATGAAAGTTCAAGAGGTATACGATGAAGGCAATATCACAGCTGTCTGAAATGGCTCTGTTATATATCTCAACACTGTGTTCTCTAGGGATGATGTTTCCTGGACATCCTTCTCTCTAATATAGCTGCTTCTGATAATTAAATATCAGTATGGTGCAGTTTTATAGTATATGCTCCTAGGAGACTCTTTCTGTTTGTCTGTAGCATAATCTCTTATTCTCATTTCTTTGGAAAGAAAACCCATCTTGTCACTCAAGGCTGGGTCCCAGAAGTGAAGTAATGGTGAACAGTAACTGTTCTGACAGTCCAGTCCAATTCTCTGCACCTCCCAACAATTTTCAATGCTACAATTGTTCATACAGTTTTCAATTGCATTGTCTAAGTTTTTGCTATTTAAACTTGAAAAATCCACCTGCTCTGTGCATTTTGAAGCTTAATTTTGTTTTAGACAATAAACATGATCAGAAAATACATTCTAGACAGAGGCTAAACTTTTATATTTATTGCTCTCACTTCTGGTTTTATGTCTACCTTAATTTTTTAAGTGTATGGTTTCACATATAGACAAGACTTTACAGCATTTGCAGTTGTTTTGTTTGTTTGTTTTTAAAGCATTTGTAGCCACCCTTTGTAATCCATTGTTTTTACATCTATTAAAAACTGAAAATGAAAGGTAATAATAGAAGAGCTAGTCCCTTGGCACCTGCTCAAGGACGTTACTGCCTGCTTTTACTGCATAGTGGTGCGTGCCTGTGCTGCTGCATTGCTGAGGTGCTTTGGAAGTTGCATTCCAAAACTTCATGGAGTTCCAGGAATATCTTTAGTCAGATGATGGTATTTAGCAAGGTCTGGAACATAAATGCCGTGTATTTGGCTTTAAGTGACTGTTTTGCTCTGGCCAACTCTCTCAAGTATGTTTGCTGACATGGAGAAGGCAAGTGTGGCTACATGCTTTCATTACTAAATTGTCTCTGAAACCTGCTTCGTAAGCAGACGAGCAGTATTTGTTGACTCCCTGTGTTCTGTTTCAGGAGCGGATCAGCCTTAGCTCAGCTCTATGGCACCTCTGCTACCTTGGAGCACCACCATTTCAATCATGCTGTCATGATTCTCCAAAGTGAGGTACAAAAGCATTACTATTAATCTCACTGTAAGCTGTTGGGCAGTTTCAGCCAGGGAAAGGAAATACCACACACAGTACCTTTTTAATGCCCTCTCCTTGAGGAATTATTTATTGGTTACCTCAAAGGTCACAACTAGCACAAAATTAAACAACTACAAATGCTGATCATAGATTCCAGAGATTATATCTGTCTCAATCAGCTAGGGGCAAGGAGAACATATCCTAATCATATTGTCAGTTTTTCTCAGTCTTCTAACATCCTGCTCAGTGCTGTACAGGGAGACAAAATGAGCTCTTACCTTTCCCCACAGGTGTTGTATTCAGTGTATCTCAGTCCTTTACTGGACCAATTTAATTTCTTTGACAGACTTTATGTAATCACTATTTTTGGGGTGGATTTGCATTATTTTCCTAAATGACTTCTTTTAAATTAATGTCAGCAATATTGTGTTGTCCAAAGTACACTAGCTGTTTTGCAGATTCATATCAGGACACAGTTCCTGCCTAGAACACCTTATGTGCAACAGTATGCAGCATGTAGTACCCTAGAGATGTCATAAGTGGGAGAAGTAGAAAGATGCACAATTCTTATGAAACAGTGGATGCATTTTTTTAATATACGCAGATAGCTTGCTACAAAATCCATTCAATATATACAAAAATGAAAGTGTTGTTCATACAGCACAATCAGAGACTATATGCTGATCTGCAGTAACTTTTGAAGAGCATCTGGGGATGTCCCGTGGCAAATGAGAACAGGGTGATGGCTTTACCCTGTGTGCAGTGTCACAGTGATCAGTCATGAGATGCTGACTGTGGTTTTAGTGTTCAGTTGCTCAACATTATATTTAAAATGTAGAAATGGGAAAAGAGAGCCCCAGCATGAGATTTAAACAACTCAATCTGCTCAGTTTAGCCTAGCTTGTCTAAATTGTGATACCCAACTAAGTGGCTCCTTATACTAGCAGAGAAAGGTATAACAAAAAGCAGCATTTAAAGGCTAAACAGACTAGTTCAGAAAGGGAAAAAGGAAGATTTGTTTGAAAACAATGAGGCTGTTCGACTGCTGGAATAAGCTTTCCCACTTCTTGAAGTTATCATGACTGAATGTCCTTCCAAAGATAGGCTTAATACATGTATGACTTTATGCAAGTTTATAGCTCATGTCAGACTACATGCTTTAAAAGAAAATCCAGCTTAGAAATAATAATGAAAAAAAATTACAAAATAATGTTTTGTCTTTGAATCTACTTCTTTTCTGGATTCTTCCTGGAATCTAGCTGCTTTTGTAGATGTAAAATATTACTTGAACCAAAAGTCTGCTTTGGTCATTCAGGCAGCTTCTTCTCCTCATCTGTGGACCAGAGAATTAATCACAGAGGATTTTTATCCAATAGATACTGTCTATTAATGGGGACACGACACCACTCGGTTTGGAATAAATACACATTTACATCTTCCAATGCTCTTACATAGATGCACCAACTTACACCATCTGTGCAGTCAGTCTCTTCCCTCAAATAAGTTGAAACTAGATTATATCCTGTGCACTAATACTGATATTCTAGTCTCTCTTTACTATCTAGGATGAAACATAGAATATTGCATTATTTCTGTAGATTTTTATCATGGCGGACAAAAGAGCTATTTATCCTTTACTCTTGACATACTAACCTCAGTATAAGCGATATTGAACTTTGTAGTGGTATGGTTTTATACATGATGAAACAGATCAACAAGGCAAACAATGTTATAGATTAACAGACACTTTGGTAAATTACTCCTATTGTAATAGCTGCTGTTTTCCTGATACTTTTTTTTTTTTGATTACTCTTGTTATAAGTTTGGTTTTCATAGATAAGCTTTAGATTTTCAAATCTTTCTCATCACTTAGCTAAAAATAATAAAAAAAAATCAGTCACAAAGAGATCATCTTTTATGTATGACAAATTATTTTTTAGACCAACAATTAGCTGATTTATTTAAATAAATAAATTATCATCTCTACCTCCAGACCTTATCTTGTCTATGTCCTCACACCATCATGGTTATAAAAATTCTGTTGCTGGAAAATTCCCATTTTTAAGTTCATTGTAATATTCCTAAGCAGTAGATGGCAGTGCATACTGAATGCATGCATTACAGTGCAAAATGTCACCAAAATAAGATTCTGTTTAGCAATAACGTTGTTTCTACAGGTTATTTAAAAAAAAAAGTATAGTACTTTTATTTACGTGAATTTAATCCTATGTGAATAGTGCTACAGAAATCACTTCTGTAAGATTACTGTTAGAATTTTTCATTAATTTTGTTTCTTTCAGCTTGTTTTCTCCAGGATTTCATAGAGAAATTGTAGGATCTCCGTCCCTATTATTTTTTCAGAAGTTGTTACAAAAGCACTTCTATGTTCTTGAATAACAGTATTAAATGGTTTTCTTCCCTTCATTCTGGCTATGGAGCACCTTTCAAATCCTTAGCCCATGACCCATAGGAAGTAGCCTATTGGGCCTTTAAACCACATAAAGTTGCAGTTCTTCAACCTGTGTAGGAAAAGCTTGTATATGCTGTAAGAATAGAGTAATGGTCAGAGTGAGCAAACAGGCTGTTTTGAATGAAAAAAATGATTTAGTGTCTTTGGCTGCTCTAACAGCAGTTTGTGTGCCTGCAAGCTGCAGCTCAGATAAATCTATTAGGAGCACAACTCAAAAGCTGCAAAGCACAGCTCCCAAAAACATTTAATAAGAGGGAAGATTGAGATGTATCCATAGTTTTCCTCCATAAACTGAGACTGTGCAGGGTCAGAGCAAAGAGTAAATCTTTTCTCAAGAGGCTATAATTTCAGCAGAGTTTAGAAAAACATCCCAGATGCTTGATTACAATCGTCAACTCTTCCTCCCCAAAGTAATCTCCACAGTATTAACATTATTATTTTGTCATAGTTTTGCCATGAATCAGAAAAAGCTTCTGTTAGAGAGAAGCAGTAGGCTAAAGAGTTAGAAAACCTTTTAAAAACCTATATTGATTGCTAGTCCTTTACCTCCTTTATCTCTTTCATTATAGGGTCACAACATCTTTGCTAACTTGTCCTCTAAGGACTACAGTGACCTTATGCAGCTTCTAAAGCAATCGATATTGGCAACAGACCTCACTCTGTATTTTGAGTAAGTATTGGCATTTCTTGTATTTGACAAATGAAAATTCGAAGAACATACTCTAATGACCTATTAAATACCAATGAGGATATATAATATGAGAAATTAGTCTTTAGCTGTGGTTGAAGAGATTTAGTCTAATACTTAGTATATTTTAGGCTAATAGAAATATCTCAACTGTCCAAGTCAGTTTTGCTTTAACGTGTAACATCTATATCAACAAAAATCAAATGAAGTCCCAGGCTCATACTTCAAAGCGATCCCAGGAATCAGCTACAGTTTGGTCCCATAATTCTCTTGTCCCTTCTGTGATCGTTTTTTCAGGCATGTAGAAAATCAATGACATTTTAGAATTATTTTCCGCCATTTCAGACTTTCTAACCACCTATGCTAAAATTACTGTATTTAATAAAAGAGACGGATGCTGAGGTAATGAAAGCTTACATGTTACTTCTTTGAAGACAAATTATGCCAGTTTGCATCAGATGAGAAATAAGATTAACTGTAGAGAAGTGTAATAGGATCTCTTTCATCCAGTTATCTTTTTTTCTTCTCATCTGCATATCAAATCTCTAAGCAGACTTCAAGTTGGTTCTATTTTGTTTTTCAAACACTGCTAATTATTACCAAGTTATATTTGCAGTGAGACTGTGTGGGAGTGTGCGTGTAGCCGGAGGAGTCATGGTATCACCAGCACTTTATGCTTCTGGATCACCCCTCTCTGGCACATCTGTGGCTGGCTTACAGGGAGAGTATTGGCAGGTGTGCAGCTTTACGTGCTGCCTTCTCAGCCTTGACAATGCTCCATCCTTAGGGATTCTTGTTTAGGATCCTATCTCATACGACTCTGGGTAGCATTTGGTAACGTTTTTCTCAACTTTTAGAGGAGGGGTATACATGTATTCCCCCCTTTATGTGTGCTGATGGTTGATACCAAACCAGTTTTCTAGGTAACTTCAGGCATAGTTTATCTATTCAACTCTCTATATCAACATTGTATCTTTAACTGTTAATTGCAAAAATACTAAAATACTAATTGAGATGCTGTGATGTTTGTCCTGTCTTTTTTTTTTTTCTTCTCTCAGTATTGTGTTACTTTGTTAAGGGCTACTTCTGAACAATACTGGCAGTAAAGACACTTTTCTTTGTTTCCTGCAAGTCTGTTCTCAGAGAAGCTGTATTAAGAAAGGGTTTTTATGAATAGTTTTACTGTAAATAACTTGTAAAATTAGCCCATGAAGAGGTTTCTACTAAAAATCAGTCTGCGAAGAAATTTCTGCTTGTTGACATGAAGGTCCACAGGAAGACAAATAAACCCTTTAAAACACATTATTTTTGAAGCTGTCTGTTAGGCTAGCTAGTGATCTGGAGGGCTGGTATGGCAGTGGAATTTGCTGACAGCTTTAAGTGAGATACAAGGACCACAGGGATGTGACAGTAGAGGTTCTACTGCCTACCTGCAAATAATGGGGACTGCAGAATTGGTTTGTGCTGTAAGGAGAGGATGAGGGTTAGTGGGCTGAGAGGGCAGCTGTCCCAGCATGGCCCCATGCGCTCCCGCTGGCCCTGCAGCCCCTGAACAAGCTGGAGACTGTGCCCTGGAGAGCACCTTAGGAGGCAACCCAGGCATGATGAAGCTCTTTTCCCTGCCTGCCTTATGCTGAAAAACTACGTGGTCAAGTTGTCTTTCTAGCTTTAATACAAAGAAATAAAGTCCAAAGAGGGACATCAGTTGAATTTCAAGATGATTCTTCCCTGCTTGCATAATTGATTTTTAGTTGCTATATGAATCAGAAAAGTTTTAGTAAATGAGACCTCTTTACTCGGAAGTCTGCAAATAAGTTATCTTTTCCTCTGATGTTATGATTCATTAATCAGATGGTGGTTATGCTACTCTACTATTAGTGCCTGAAAATGATTCCCTGAAATCACTGTTGGTTTACACTTCTAAAAGCCACCCGATGTGAACAGGTGTTTCCACACAAGAACCTTGCTATTCTAACTTGTTTTTTCAGTTTGCCATGTCTTCGATATTTTTGTAGGGAAGGAAATTATCATATCAGTATTCTTACAATGCTTAAACCTAATGAACAGAAAATCCAATTAGCAAAATAGCAACAAAATTTCAGGCAGATCAAGGCTTTATGACCCTCTCAAGGCACTGCTTTTCTACAAACAAACAAAAAGATGACTTTCAGCAAAAGATTAGATGGAAAATGTACTTGATTTTAGCAGATAACTTTAAATGATGTTCATAGATAATACAGCAAGCAAAAGAATGAAACCAAAGTGAAGGTTATGGAAATTAGCTGAAATGATGTCTTGAGCTACTGAACTGTAAAGCAACTGCATTTGCTATATGTAGCAAGTCAACTTTCCCTTTCAGGCTAAATACAAGAGTCAATGCTACTCAAAAACATTCCCAAATCGTTATCATTCTCTTTATTTCTTAAATCCTGTCATGTTATATTTGCTTAATAGCAACAAACCTCTTCCTGTTGGATACCATGCCTGAGTAACCAGTAGGAAACACTAAACTGTTTCCTTATACATGACTGCTTTCCTCAGGTTGACTCTTTCCTATACTAGAAATTCCCTATGGAGTTAGTCTAATACATCTACATCTATCCCAATGGATGTCAAAGCAAATTCCTAATTTAAAATTTTCATCTTAATGTATGGCCCTGAGACTCGCAACATTTTCAGCTACTGTTTATGAATCTCTGTACTTTAAATGTGAATGTTTGAGGTTTCTGAGATGTCATCTTCCTGACATCTTTAAATCCTTTCAGCTTTAAAAATTGTTGCCCATTTTGTGTCCAGTGACATAGGAATTATGCAGAATAACCAATACTACAAAATGAAAGAATTACCACATTTTACACTTAGATTGGGCACTGAAATACAGGATGCAAAAATCTACCACTCTCCCTCTTAACGAAGTACATAGTTATTGATGATCAGCTCAGGATTTGGTTGATTTAAGGTTTAAGTGCCAAGTAGTCTTGGCCATTAAAATGTTCATCACTGCAATGTTTATTCCCAGTGGGGCCACGATGCTATGAATTTGTACATGAACTGAATTTTGTTTTCCGCATGTATGACTTTGCATTGTACTCACAAATAGTCTAATGTAAAATTCTTTTACATCTCATTTCAAGAAGCATAAGGGATTAGATATCACCATGTAGTCCCTCTCTCTCCCTCTTCTAGTTGCTGTCATCATACCCATTACAGAAGGGCCCTCAAGCAGGAGAGACTGGTCATATAACGACACTCAGGGACCAGAATAACACAACAAGTTCCCTGTAAAATTCTGTCCATTCGTCAAGGGCAATGTTCCCAAAAGCCTGCATCTCCTTGTTTATAAAACTTGCACTCACTGTCATCAGACTGTGCTTTCAATAACTACTGTTCAAAATTGCAGTCCAGCTGACATAAATGTGGAAAATAAAAAGCCATAAGCTTTCTCCAGTGAGGAATCTAGTAATGACGTGCCCACATGGCGAGGAGATAGATAGCAGTTTCCCATGAGCTGGGGCACTGGACTGGCACCCAAAACATAGGGATTTTGTTTCCAGCTTTGGTGCTAATATGTTGTGTCACTCTAAGCAAGTTGTTCCATATTTTTGTACCTCAACTTCTGCTGCATCTGTGGCAGAATCTGCTTCGCACTGCATGTGTAGTCACACTATGTGCAGTAAGAGCCCACTGAAGTTCGAGTGTGAGTTGTGATAAAAATTACAGACTATGATGAGTCCGAATTTTGGTACTTAAAGGCACCAAGCGAGCATTAACATGTCCTGATTCGTGTTTTGTCCATCACTGAGGAGATTGGCAAGATCTTCCAGAAGACAAAGCATGGGGTCAAGCAGGGAGACCTAATTTAAAGTCAGTGAGGACTACTGACTCAGGACATCCACAGCATCTCGGTGTTTTGTGTGTTGGAAATAACTGTAATTACAAGGCTCTGAAAAATCCTTCAGGATCCAGAAGTAAAAAAACATTTTGCAAGGACAAGTAAAGTGAAGTGTGCGTATAATTCAGGGGTATTTCTATTGTCTGTCTGTCCACTGCTGTAGTCAAACATTTCATGCTTCCATGGAAGACTGAACATTTTTGTATCATTTATTTCCTTATCTTCAGAGGCCATAAATACAGTATCGCTTTTACTAGGCAGCTCTGACATTGATAACAGACATTTATAGAACATTTTCAGAAATTAGTATGTTTCGCTTAAATGGACTGTCAGTGTAACATCTTTAACAATAATACATGAGGTTCAACGGTTTCATATCACTCAGAGAACTGTGTTTCTACTGCAGTGCTGCACTGGAAGTATCCATTTGCCTCTCTGATAATCTGTTTTGTTGCAGGAGAAGGACTGAGTTTTTTGAACTTGTCAGTAAAGGTGGTTATGATTGGAATATAAAGAAACATCGAGAAATATTTCGGTGAGCACTAACATTTCTTGCTTTCTAGTTATTTCAAAGTGTAGACTTTGTTTAAGGAATTTCTTATGTTGTGGAAAGAAGACTACAGTAACAAGAGAAGGCAGCTTGGTTTAAAAATAAAAGATGATATATATGATATGATTTCTAAACATTACCAAACTTAGCAGGGATGTAATTAGTATAACCTCACCTTCTCCATTCCCATTTCTGCCTCTGCTGCATATTTTTCCCCTTCTCCCAGCCTCACCAGTTACTGCTCAGCCCTTCTGATCTTTCTCCAGAAAGCATCAATATTCTGCCTCTGAACCCAAAGGCCTTTCTTTCCCATTTCCTGTTTCCTCCTCCTCCCAGCTATTTTCTTCTGTGGGCTTTTGTGCTCCTGTAGTTTGTAACTGGGAATTTGCAGATACAGTACTCTTCTAGCCCTCAGGAATGATTGGAGCATGCACCCTACAGACATTGTGGCTGGTTTGGGTACACGCCACTGTTGAGCCATGCACGTGCGTATTTGCATATGCATATCTGATTATGTCTCAATTTATCTGAAATTTCATTAAAATTCTATTTCCTTTTGGGTGTCTTTTTTTTTAACTGAAAAAATGGCCATTTTCTATTTTCCATATCATTTCACTCATTCCTGATTTTAGATTCAAGCAATATATTTGATGCTTCATTTTCAGTGCCCTTGTTCTTCATTTAAACTTTCTTAGACTTTTATCTGCATCATGTACTGTACATAAACGCTTTCTCCAGCTGAATGGTTTCTTTCTTCTAATGCATATAAAACATGGTTGTAGCTAGGTATTAAACTACAGTGGAACAGTACAGCTCATTGTAAATCTTAAATTTTTATTGTAGACGAGCAGTAGAAACTGCTTAAGCAGTGTCTGTGTTGCCTCCTGTGATTATAGGTTCTGTTGCTACAGCAGTCACTTACAAATAGGCATATAAATTAATCCAGTTTGCAGGTATTATTGTATAATAATACCCTTACTTATATCATGTGACGTACATGCTTTCGGGTATATTATATGTATTTATATAAGTAGTGGCAGGAGTACTGCAAAATTAGCAGTTACTCCCGTGCAATACCATTTCTTTTCTAGTGTGCAGTGCACAATACCAAAAATTCATTGTCTGATGACCTGCAATACATTAGCCTTCCCAGGCACAATTGTGATGTAAAAGCCATGCTGATGGCTGAGATTTCAAACATGTCATTCTTTTCTGGAGGAAAAGAAGGTGCCATGGCTGACATTTTATATATGTATTATTTATTTATGCACCCAGAGCAGAGTTGTTTAGAAATCCAACAAAGGTTGATTCAGCTTGTATTGTTCATTTCTGTTTTTCAGATCAATGCTAATGACAGCCTGTGACCTTGGAGCTGTGACCAAACCGTGGGAGATTTCAAGACAGGCAAGTCATGATTAATAGCAGGGCTGGGAGAAGGCGGGACTGGTGGGACAATATTCCCAGGGCCCTGACTTACAAGGGACCAAAACTGGAATCAATTTACAGCAGTATTAATGCTATAAAAAATAGCAGGGGGGTTCTGCAAGAAATAGTTTATTGCTTAATCTTTCTATGTGTACATGCTGGTGAACAGTATGTAGGTACCTGAAGAGATCCAGCTTTACAACCTCTCCTCTTACTAACCTTTTAGATCTATATTTAAAAAAAAAATAATAATAAACAAAAAAAGCATGAGCCACATGCAGTTGCACTTCCTTGGTTTGTCCCAAAGTTCTTTTTGGCAGTGACAGAATCTTTCCTGAATCAGCAGATGATCTGCAAACTTGGATTAACATCAGATTGTTCCGTTAGAAGTACGTTCATTGATGGAAAAAAATTGCAAGTGTTTTGTAGAGTTTTGTTTAGCATCCTGTACTTAGAAACAAAGAAAAAACTCAGTCTTCTGCTGCTGAGAAGGCCTTTTAGAAGCATATACATAAAATTCAGGTCCAAGCATTGACTACAGGAAATAATTACAATGTGGGAAAGTAAGCACCTGGCTTACTGGATCAAGACTTGTCCCAAGAGTCTCGTCCTTTACCACACGATTTTCCCACTTCTAGGCATCTTTCCTTACTCAGCACCCATCATTAATACTTCCTGTTTCCCATGCTAGCAATTCTGTGTCCTTCACTGAGGTCCAGAACCACCTAGTAGAAGGCAGGCTGCATAGGGAAATAGGGGTTTGGAGGAATATACACCATGAAGAAGCAAATAGGAAAAACACCAGTACAGCTGAGTGTAGGTGAGCAGCTGGAGTGAGTTTGATTGGCTTAATGACAAAGTGACAGTTAAGATGGGTTGAAGACGATAAACTAGACAAGAGAGTTAGTGAGGTACAAGCAGCCAGAGTTCTTGGAGAAGGACAAGGATGTGGCAGCTAAGAGACTTGCACTCCTTTGCAGCAAAACTATGTGCACGTTAACTCAGTAAAAACACATTCATGTGCTGAGGGCTTCAGCTCCACTTGCAGTTTTGTCAGATGAACCTTTTTTGCTTTTATAAGCAGACTAGAACAATAGTCCATCAAAGGCTATTACTCAGCCTGAATGCAATCACCTCACAGAAATCAGGGAAGTTGCTCTTATCCTGCAGTGGGAAAATGAGTTTCAAGACTTTTCAGTGCCATCCAGCCACAGCTGAGGTTCAGGCAATCCCTCCTCATTTCTCCTCTTTAACCCAGTTAGCTTCTACATTTTCTTTGACAGCTAAATTGTCAGGTAGAGTCTGTTTTCCATGTTGTGGCTCTGTGTTACGGTGCTGAATTAGTGATGAAGTCTCTGGCAAACTGTTATTTATTCTTCCCATTTTTGAGGTCTGCAGGTGAAAATTCCCCTGCAGCCTAGTGTACAGGTTTACTTTATATTGAAAAATCCCATCTGGGATTGATTGAAGCAGTACCTGGTTGAGCAGAGAAGCTAAATGGTCCACAGAGGGAAAGTAGGGGCAATAGTTGGACCTCAACTGTGCCTAAAGAAAAGGAACATGAAAAGCGAGCTAAAAAAAAGATTACAATATGTGAATCAAAAGGAATAAAGATTAAAAGTGAGAAGAAAAAATTCAGGACAAGAAGATAGATGAAAGAGAGAAAGGGACACAAGGAGAACAGGATCAGAGTAGCAGTAAGATGGGGTGAGACTATATATTGATTATTTTCATACAATACACTTGGCAAACACTTAATTGCTGCTAAGTTGTTAAATTATTCCTCTATATGGAGTATTGATCCAGAATGTTATTAGTGCACTGGGATTACGTTATAAAGTTCCAAACTGTGTGATAGCCAGGCTCAAGATTTAAGAATACTTTATAACATCACTTCACCTATTTCTAATGTATTTTGATATTCCCTGTGTCAATTTTAGCAAGCTTAGGATTTGTGAACGTTAGCTACTGTGCAGTTGCTACACCAAGACATTTTGAGATTTTATGAAGTTTTTTATGAAGTGTAGGTTCTCTCAGTTCTTATGTCTTGGTGTTACAAAATCATTTCCTATCTTGAAAACTCTTGAAAACAATAAGCAGACATGACAGAAGCTTTACAAACTGAATGCCATCTTCAGTAGGTAAGTTTCCTTTTTTTATATCTGAAGTGTCACGTGTGCCTACCATCTAAGCCCTGCACTTGAGGAAAGCACGGTTCATAAGGCTACCATATCAGGATTGCTTAGTTTGGTTTCTTAAAATTCCTGCTGTTTCCATAACTAATTTTGTTATTAAATCTCATATTCTTCTGAGGAGCACAACCATCTGCTGAGTAGAATAACATCTTCATTCACAAAAATCAGAAAGACATCTTCCAACCTACCAGTTCTTGCTTTTGATTAAATATGATAATAACAGTCTGAATTCATATTTGATATTCAGGTCCTATAGTGATGACAGTCATGGGGAAAAAAAATAAAGTCTAGTGGGGAAAAAACCTTTATGATTTCACATTAAATTAAGACAACAGAGGTTACTGGTTAATTAAGTTTCTTTGACAAGTGAAGTTGTTTATACAAGGCAACGGCCTGTAAATACCCAGAGAGCTCTTGCACATTTTACAAAGCATTTTTATAGATGTAATTATGCATGCCAACAAGAAGTTACCATTTTCTATTCTGTTCTCAATACTTTAATAAATTGCATATGAATGCAGTGAGTGCTACCTGTACATTGCAATGTGATTCCCCAGTCAGTTCCCTACCAAAAGGTGATAAATGTGCCTATTGGTGGTCATGGCTATTTACACCCACTTGTATGCCCAGCTCTGAAAAGTATACAAACATGCCTTGACATCAGTCACGTAACTGGGGCTATTAACTTCTTTACAGTTAAGCACAGACTGAGGTCATGCTCTGAGCAAGAACTTAGTACCCGAAAAATTACGTTACAAGAACTCTAATCTTTGTCACAATTTATGTTTTAGGCGGCTGAGCTGGTAACCAGTGAGTTCTTTGAACAAGGAGACAGAGAAAGATCTGAACTGAAACTCACCCCGTCAGTAAGTCTTTGTCACTTCTGAAATAGTTACCCACTTGAACAGGATAACAAAATATCATTGGGTTCATTCAGAAAAAATAACTGGTATAAAAAGAAGCATCTTGAAATAAATAAGAGCTTTGTTGAATAAGGAGATTCATTGAGAGCCATATATTAAAAGCTCTCCAGTCAACTTGGTCACTTTTGCTTTGAGCCCAACCGCATTTTCTGTACCTAACCCCAAGGTTATTCTGTCATTTAATTTTCTAAGCAATGGGTATTATTTCTCATACATAGAATTCAAATCAAAAATCACCAGATACTTAGGGACATTTAAACTTTATGCTGCAGTTGTCTGATATCTGTGTTATTTGATACATCAAATGCTGAAAAGCATTTCTGTAGATGTGCAACTAAATACAACACTTTGAAAGAATAAATTGATATTAACTGGAATATAGGCAGATGGGTATAAAGTTTCAAACACGAACTAAGAAAAAAATTCATAAAGATTTTCGGTGAATGATTTGAAGAGAAAGCCTCATCCAGGTTAAATACTTCAAAATGTTTACAAACTTGTCTGGAGGAAATGTGAGAAGAGAAACTAGAAAGTCTTCTAAAGAATTTAACTTACAAGCTATTTGCAAATATGCTTATGCTTCCAAAAATAAAAAAGACTATTCTAGTGGCTCAGATTTGTTCTAATTTGGTAACTGGCACATGAGCGTACTACCTGTGGGGATGTAATGAAGTCAAAAAATTTAAAAAGCTTGTAGAAAATGTTCAGATAGAGAGTTGCTAGTCAGCATGATAATTTGATGATATCTTAACTTAGAACTCATGGAATTTTTTTCTTGCATCATCCTTATGAAGATCTGAAAAGGACAGTATTTTTCAAAATGATTTTAATAGGAAATACAGAAATATCCTAACTGACATGCAAGATTCTCATTTAGGATTGAATCCTCAAATCTTAGCTCCATGTCTTATTTAGATAAACTGTGTGATAACTGTGTATGTCAGAAAGAGCAGGCCACAACTAGAAGACTTCAACCATGCATTTACTACAATGTAGTATGTATAGTTTGGAGTTTCTGGAAGGTTGAGAAGGAAAGTAAGTTTCCTCAGGAGACATCAGTTTGGAGGAAATGGGCCCATAGTAAAACCAGATTTTCCACATAAGAAGACAGGAACGTTTAAAACCTGGCATATTCAGAGAATAAAAGAAGAAATTTAGTGATAGACCACTAGAAGGAGGATTAAGATCCCATAGAAAAAAAACTGATGGACCAAGTAATCTTAGGGAGGATATGGAGGAAATTTATGTTTGAACTCTTCAGAACTAAGTTTCTTCCATCTTCTATAAGGCAGTACAGCCAATAATTGAGCCTCTTAAACATTGACTTAGGTCTCTCTAATTTCCTCTTTAGAGAGTGCAGCAGGCAGTGAAGTAGGCTGTATCCAGAAGAACAAATTGCTAACTACTCCCCAGACTGCTCTGTTGACTCCCCATGCTTTGGATTCACAGACATAGCTGGTTCTGCAAAAAGGGTCTTTAATTGGGAGGGAGGGAGGAAGGGAGCCAGGCCAGATCCATCACTGTTCATTTTGCTGAGCTGGAAGACCCTGTATGAGGAAAGGAAAATTTCTCCTCAAAGGTATCTACATTTATACAGAGGTGTTTTTTTTTTTTTTTTTTTTTACCATCTCAACTCCAACTGCAGAGCATTTATTTTATATTTCAGAATTATAAAATTTAAATACATTCAGCCTACAAATTTCAAAACAGAAATGAAAATAAACAGTTTATTTTTCATGCCAGACAAAGCAGTAGGAAGACTTCTGCAAAGATTGATTATGGTTTACAAAGTGTTCTGGTTTTGAGAATTTGATCATAGCTCCGAAGTGCTGGATGATGTATCTGTAAAATACTCCAGTGTAATAAAGCATGACAGTTTTGTTCCCTTCTCAATTCAGGCCATTTTTGATCGGAACAGGAAAGATGAACTACCCAGGTTGCAGCTCGAGTGGATTGATAGCATCTGCATGCCATTGTATGAGGTAATTTTTACTTACTGCTCCTTGTAGAGTCCAGAGAAGTTTGTTCCTGCCTCTCTAGGGAAAAAGAGCTTACTGTGCAGCCTTGAAGGCCCTTGGAATGAATGCTTTATCTCTCTTTGACTTTACCAAAAGTCTGAATTCTATGCAGAAATCTTCAGTTTCCCTGAAGGCCAGTAATATCTGCAAATATAATTTCTCTCCAAGTTATAAAAGTTGTTTAGGCAACTATTTATTTTATTATGCTTGACACAAACTGATTCTCATCATGGCGAGGTGTGGGGTGCTCTGCTGAGTGGTGCCGGTGGGCTGGACTCATTAGGTGCTGCTGTCCAACTTGTGCCTGGGCACATGTCCAAATACCTGTGAATCAAAAGGAGACACGGGGCCTTTGTGCTCCCTTCTGCTTCCTTTCCAAACTGTTAAGGGGCACTCTAGGCTATGCCTTTAGGGTCAGTGGCAAATGATTTGCGATATATGCTGCGTGCTGCTTAACTTGGAGTTTACTCTTTTAACAATGCTTCTGCACAGACTGCTTGGGTGTTTGGTATAAGGTGTAAACCCTCAAGTACTACTTAACTAGGGCTTTGATTGACCAGAATAATGCTTCCCTCTTTTTGGATTAGACCAGCTTCAGAATTTGATTCCTGCGTAATGTAAACTTCACCATTTTAACTGTTATCTATATAGAAAGCAGAGCTACACAGGCAGAATGATAAATGGAAAATAAGGCTAAAGCAACTTAACCATTGATAACTGTGTCTGCCAGTTTTCCTCCTACACACTGAAACCACACAGACCACCTTATGTCACTAAAGACTGCCCGTTTGGTCATTGCTATCTGTAAAAACATGGGGATGGCCATTTTGGGGGAACTGCAAAAATACTCTCCCTGCACCCCAAACTGCCTCACATCTCTGCAATGATGAACAAAACCAAGAGCTGGAAAGTAGGTACCAGCTCCCATGTTAATGGTGCACTCTTGAAATTGTGCACGAATGTAGCCTCCCTGTCCACACAGGAAAATGGATTAGCAGTTCCTTTTCATTTTATAGACCAGATATGTCACCAACAGCAAAAAAGGTAAGAAGGATGATCTGCTTACCCTGCCCTCCGTACCTCGTGGCATCTGAGGCTGCCACTGCCACTAGTGAAGGGGCTGCCCAGTAGCAAAGACAACTCCTATTGTGTGACAGGAAGAATATGTGCTGGTGTAAATAGAGAGGTGGACTAATGCTTTGCTTTGCCAATAGATCTGGTCCCTTCCTCAGGTCAGAATTTGTCATGATAAAATAAACTGTAAATCCATGGACTTCAAACAATTAAGACAAAGCAAGCACAGAAGACCCATAGAAACATACTTTTTTTCTTTTTAAATAATAAGCTCATCTTGGACACCAACAGGGGAGAGGGAGGGAATGACACTGGAGGAAAACTCTTAAAAACAATGTTCTATTCAATATAATAGTTCATATTACATTATAATGCATATTATACCAGAATTCATGATTTTTAATCCAAAAAAGTACAATAAAGCAGGAAGAGCTGATCATCAGACCATCCTCTGCAGGAGAAGACTAGATCAGAGCACTAATGCTCTGGTTAGTTAGCTCCATCTTAGCAGGAGATCTCTGGGGAATATATTCACATCTGATTTCCCTGCTTTCTGCTGTCTTTGCATCATGCTGTGCAGCTATTAGCCTGCTGCTCAACAACTTAAAAAAGAGACACCATCAAACCTGGAAGTCATTGCAGCACCAGCCTTAGGGGTAAACAGAAAACTTGATGTCATAGTACCACACTGCGGGAGATTCTCTCTTGAATGTGAAGCCAAGTTTTAATTTTCATATCCAGCTTAATCAAACCTCAATACACATATCACATCAGCAGTGTATTCAGACATTGTAAATCCTCTGGTTAGGGCTGGCTGAACACACTACAACTATGGGTAAGTCTTAAATTTTTATTATTTTTTTTTTCATTCTAAATATATTCCTTAAAATTCTAGCCTTTATAACGTGTTGTAGGGACAGAATGGGTTACATCATTACAAATGCAACATAAAGAGGCAGAGTGGCAGCTGACAAATTAGTAAAACCTTAGCAGTGCTTATGTAGCTCACCAGCATAGTGCTTATAAAAACCTTATGTTTGACAAACATTTGACGCTCATTTTGATACCAAAATTACAACATTAAACCATAGAGAAGAAACTCAAGGCTTTTGCATATAGTTATTTCCGTGCAAGTGATTAGAAGTCCTGAATCCGTATGGGCAGATCCTGGTGTCCAGAGGCCTGAAGGGAACTCTGCAGGGGAACACGTGCTTCCATACCAACCCAGCTGCTGTGGCAGGACCTAACGCTGTGCTTCATTTTACTTGACACCCAGACTGTAGAGATGGTCCCAGCAATCAGTGAATGCTGGCAACTACCATTACAGATAGAGAGGAGTTTTACTTTAAAAAGACCAGCAGAGCCCCCTGAAGTTTTCTTTACCCAAAGTAGTCCTGAGGGCAGGCTATCCTTGGCAGCTGCACATTTCTGAAGTACACAGTATGGAAGGAACTTCACAGCACAAACTTGCAGGAGTGATCTGACACCACCCTGGTGCCACTGACTACGCTGTAACAAACCATACTTTCTCCAGAGTCCAGAGCTAAGTCATATGTCAAAGTGCCCACAAGGAATATCTGATAATTCGCAGAGCTTTCTAGAGAGTTCTGGCCTTCCTTGCCTTAAGCTTTTTTTTTTCTTTGCCCCCCCCTTTTTTCCTCCATTCTGAAACATTCTTTGGGATTTAATCAGTCTTCTGGGGAGATTTGTCTCTACTTCCTCCATATGCATCTGCTCTCCTCTTCCTGCTTTCCTCAGGGTAGCTTATGACAACCCACCCTGAGGTGTAGTTTTTGTCCCAAGTAAAGGATGACCTAAGTCTCCTTTATTAGGCAGATGTGTATCACGGCAATGTGATAGAGCAAACACATGGCAGGAAATGTGTACCTCTGCTCATCTGGCTGGAACCATTTTCTGAGTTTGGCCCATTTTGTTTTTTGTAAGAATGTTTACAAGTGACTAGTAAATTCTCAAGATCCATGCACCTTCTGCTAGCCATCCTGTTTGACTGCTGTTTGGAATGCCAATCCAACCCTGAAGAAGGTTACAGCTGTATAAAATGTGCTATATAAGCTAATGTGAAGCTTGAAGCTGAATATAAATGCATAATGATAACTAGGATATAAAACAATAATAATAATTATACACAGATTTCCCATATCCAAGTGACTAAATCAAAACCTTTTTGTTTTTACTCTGTAAGCCTGACTTTTGGCACAAGGTAAGCTGTGGCTCTGCTCCCTCGATCTGTCCCACATTTGCTGTTCGATGTGGGAATTAAGCCACCTCCAATTTCAAAATACTGTAGTAATCAAATCTGTTTCCTTCATACTGTATATCAAAGGATTGTGAAGATAAAAGCTTCCCTATTTTTTGTTCATTTCTTTTTATTACACTTTGGACATTATAATTTTATTGAATTTACTTTTTTGTTACCGTAGTGATCACTGATCAGAGTATTTTTATGTGACAGTGAAGTTTTTGCCTTGAGTAGCATAACAGCCACCCATTTACTCTGAAGTTCTGATTTTAGGGGCTTTAGTTATGCTTTACTGCATCACATTTGCTCTTCATTCAAAAATGCCAGCAAGGAAAGCATTCATCAGTAGACAGATGAGAAACAAGCTTATTAGAATAATCATTTATAAGGAAAAAATGCATTTTTTGATCTGTAGAGCATTTAAAATCTACTAATGTAGCTTCAGTATGGAGTAATCATCCCCTTTTTTTGGTAGAACACTACATAAAGGCGAATCACATGCAACTAAAGCAGAAAATCTGACATCCTGCTGAAAATAAAGCACTATGGCCACACTGGCAGCTGCATTCACCATGCAGGGAAAGTATTATGTACTTAATTGAACATAAATGTTCGTGTTGTATAACGGGAGCACCATTTCAATCATTAAGACAAATTACTGCTCTGAACCTCCTGTAAAGAGATACTAAGAGTTTCAACACCAATAGATTCCTCTCCTGGACTCTGTGGTGTGTGCATACCTAAAACAGGATCAGCCACAGATTTTTCCTAACTCAGATCAGATTTCTCTGTAGGGAGCAGACAGAGCAGGAGAGTGAAGATCTTATTCTTTTTAATCATTATTTTTCTCACAAACAACATCAAAGCGTTAGTGATTCACTTCAAACAAAAGATGCTAACAGAAGCCCAGCTCTGTTCACAGCATTGTTAGGCAGAGACAGTAACACTATGAATAGCAGGGCCAAAGGCCATGCACTCTGCTTCTGGGCAGATAAATACATAGTCAGGTAGTCAGTGACAATGACAGCAGCTATTTAAATTTAAGGGAGATGTCTTTGTGGAAGATAAAGAAGCTCACGGCACATACAACTTATGTGTGCCTGAGATTGCCCTGCTCACCTCTACCTTGGTGCTCCATTGAATTGCTCTGTTTTAGTGCTATTCAAGATTTTCTTGGGAAGTAGGAGCTTTAAACACATAATGGTATATACAGAAGTGAAGTTGCATTATTCCTTCCAAGATTCTAGGGAGAATCTGGGAAGAGCAGAAACATTTATTTTTAATTCTAGCAAGTACTTTAAATGTTTTACACTTGAATGAAATGTTGAAGGACAGAGCCCTTCTTTATCACAGTTTGACAGACTTAGAAAGAAATCTAATCATTCTGTCTACAACTCCAAGTGCTCTGATATGCCTGCCTTCCTACAGACGATAATGTCCTGCCTTGTAATTAAATCCATCTTTAGAGTAATTCCCCTATGGTGATGTAGCTGCAAAAACATCTATCCTACTTGTTAGCAGATATTAAAGGAACATGGTATAATAAGTGGCAGAGCTTCTACAAAGTGTAGAAAAAAAAGGACAGAAGTCTCCAGCTATCATGGCTACATCTTTGCTTTAATTTCTCCGGTTCAAGAATTGACTTTGACCCCTGAATTAGAACTTCATATTCACACACAGTGATTTTTTTCCCAAAAGTTTATGCTCTAGCTACAATTATAAGGCAGGAGATTAACCTTTTAATATTCCTTTGCAGAAAAGAAGGAGGGGTATGCTTTAACAATCATGTTTACACTGCCGTGTCCTGATACAGCCCTTCTTCAAATACCAAATCTATCCTTTTCCCTCAGTCCCTCAATGACAATTTTGCATAAGGAAATATTGTATAAGAAAGTCAGGGTTCAGACCACTCCTCTAGAAGTCCAAAATGGGCTGTATGGTATGGCTTAGTACTTATCCAAGCAAGAGTCACTGGATGTAACCAAAACAATTTATTGGTTTGAAAGTCTCTGTCCTCAATATAGTAATAACTAAAAAAAAAAAAAATAAAAAAATAAATTGATTTAAAGGAGGAAGATCTTATCTGTATGAACATTTTGGCAATGGCTTGCTGTACCCGGCATTCACCCAAAACTGGGGTTGCTGACACAAAATTCAGAGCGCTGCTGTTCTATTTTGTTTGCACCTAATTAGGGGGCAGGGCTAGCACTATGTAGCGAGCTGTTCACTATGAACAATACACAGACATTCACTGAAACTTGTACACAAGTTCTTGAGAAGTATTTCAACAGAAAAAAAAAAGGGGGTGGGTAGGTTTGGGGAATCAGGACTAAACTGGAAAAATGTGTTCACAGGGAGGAATTTCATCAGCTCTGTGCGATTCTCATTGAAATCAGCTTTTCCCTTATAGAATGTTGAGGGAAGAGCAGGATAACTTTTGATAGATCCTAATGAACACCAAAAAGACATTAGCAAGGCTTACTTCTGATATATGGCTTGGACACAAAGAGTGAGAGAGAATGCATCTATGCTTCCTGGGACTGCCCAGCTGACAAGGATTAGTAAGGCAGATAGGCTTAGGATGCAGTCTGTGATACACCACGGACTGAGGCTGCACATACATTGGCAGATTAAATTAGTCTCACTTTCTGTTGAAATCCAGGGGGTAATATTATCTGAGGAAGAGCAGGTGCAGCATATTCTGCTGTGTTTGTAAGGAATCTGCTTCAGAGGAAATTTAATCAGGCAAATTATGCCAAATGCCAGTGCTGGGGGGGAGTTGGTAGCTAAGGATTATGTTAGGGATAAGGGTTTGTCACAGAGAAAAGAGACTTTGCACTGCAGAAGGATCTCTCTGTAGCCCTGAAATAGCGACGTGGCTGGGCTCAGCACATTTGTTGCCCTGCTGCTTGTCTACCAACGATGAACGTAATTGAGGCTACCTGGAATGAATGCTCTTGAACTTTCAGAAAACTCAGGTACTCTGACTATATTACAGCTTCCAGTAATGGGATAAACATCGGCAGACTGTTTTTGTTACCTCGTCATTCTTAACTTAAGAGTCTATTTTTTCTGCTACTCATATACTAATGGAGAGAAGAGGTGAAGAAGAGCTATACAATAAAAGAAAACCAGAAAAAGAAGAAGGAATGCTTTTACTTGTAATTCTCAAAGTCAGTCACTAAGTGATATGGAAAGGCATAATTTTGCTGGTTTCGAAACAAGGATTTTTGTGCCAATAAGTATCACAGACAGCTTTTTACAAGAGACACAAAGATCTTCATCCTCTTTTCTCATTTCCTGAGAGCAGGCAGGGCTTCTTTTTGGTTTTGGAAATTATTTTTGTTAGGATTTTTGTAATTTGGTGAGATTACTGATGAAACATTGTATTAGTATTGACAACTTCAGGAATGTACCAGTTTTCCCAAATTGGTTGGAAGAAGAGACAGCAGAAACATTTTTCTCTTCAGACAAGGGTATTTTTCAAATTACTTCTCAGTTATCTAATGCCAGAAAGATCTCAACTGAAAGTGCAGGTCAACAACTGAGATATTTGAGAGAATACAGAAGAATGAACATTTGCCATCAACTTTATTGAAGCTTGGCTTCACTAAGGTTTTCACCATGATCTGTGAGAAGAAGTGAATAATTCATAATACTACAGTTTCTGTTGCTGTTTTATTTAGGATTATCTGCTCAATGTGTTGCGAAGGACATGCAGTTGTGTATGGAAATGCATATAAAGATCTGAGGAAGTAGATTGAAAAGTTGGCAGATAAGGTAGAAGAGACAGCCAATAGAGGGAACTCAAATTGTACAGCAAATCTGAAAGAAGATAAATGGATAATTTAACAGCCATTCAGTTTTCAAGAAAGACAAAGCACAAACTACATTGCATCAGAAAAGGACTAGAAATGATGATGGATGAAACACTTCAAGTAAGTGTTTAACACAACAGAATCACAGTTGCCTGCAGAATTCCCAGCTGAGGGCAAATTCAAAGAACTAAATAAGGATATGAGGCTGATACGGTTTGAAGAGTTTTTCAAAATCCATTTAATAGTATGGCAGAAGACATTGATCGGCTGCTCGGCGAAAATGTTGAAAGGAGAAGGCGTAGAAACATTTTACATTTTGCACACTTCAGATGTAGAATCAAAACCATAAACAGTAGAGACCAATAAGAAGTTGTTTATGAAACACTAACTCTTCTGAGCAAACCCTCAGTTTCATGAAATTATTATGAACGGATGAATCATTTACAACTTTAGCAACACATCAGTTGAGCTACTTCAGTAGGTACCACTCCTGTATTGCTCTTTCCCTTTGACAGCAAAGCAACATTGATATTGGTCAGAACACACTTTGCTACCAGGAACTCTGTACATATTCCCTCCCCCCAAAGTACCTGGCATATCTTACTACCAGAGAATCTTATAATCAGCCTTCCATAGTATGTACGTTTAGTTACAAAGTAGTGCAGCATTATTCTTGCTACTGTACCATCACCAGAAATGTAACATTGATTCACAGCAGAAGAGCTGAATGCTCATATGTGTATTAGATCCCTTTCTGTTCACAAACAGCTCTCCTCCCCACCACTAACGATTTCTATATGGAACATAAAAGAAACTCCCATTTTCTATCAGGAAAGTTAGTGTATTCATTTCACCTAATTACAGTTTTAGGCATCAAAAGAAAAATCACTGGCAGAAATGCAAAAACAATGCACATCTGCACTGTGTATTTGACTCCGTGGAACTGCTCTCAGCTAGCCCTAGAAGGAATAAACAAAGTCTCCATCAACAATGAGATCCCAGTCTTTTTTTTTTTTCCCCCCATGAACTCAGCCGCCTCCCAAATACAGTAATTTCTTCTGGAACCTAATGATTACATATGACCCTGAATCAGTAGGGCAAATAATTAAGTCACGTGCACACAGTCAAAGGTTCATATAAGTTAATCCCTGCATCTTCTCTATATCACTGTATTTTATGTATTCTGCCTACAGAAGGTAGAATTTTATCTGTTTCTTTGGTTTTAGTACACAGGCATGTGTGCAGAAATGCTTTTGTTTTTTCTTAACATCTTCCATCAAATATTTGTATTATGAGGCTCAAATCTGTGGATGACTGCAGTACAGATCCCTTTTATCTGAACTAATCTGAAGTTCAAGGATTTTCAGATAGATGGCTCACCTTTGGCCTATGTATTCTTACATGAAAGCCACTTCAGCAAAACTCAGGAGTCCAATTCAGCTTTGCTGTAACTGGTCACGACTCTCTTGACTTCAGCAATGCTTCATATGCTTACACCAGGTCTGAATTTATCCCTATGGCTTCTCGGTCACTAGTCCTCCCTTCCAACTCAGAAACTGCCTACGTAATAAAAGTGATTCATTAGAAACCACTGGGTTCCAAAGCAGAGTGAACACTGCGACCTATAACTTTTTGATATGTGTTCAGTCGTAAAACTGAATTTATATGGTCTTATTCCATAAACTCGCTTTACAAATATTAGACCCGCAACCATACTTCCGTGAGCCATAATCTTGTCAAGGCGCATAAGTTAAACAAGGTCAGAACTGGGCAATATTTGGATGAGAACCTCAAAAAAAAAAAAAAAGAAAAGAAAAGAAAAAAGGAAAAAAGACACCCTCTGGAGGTCCTGCAGTGTTTGTAAGCTAGGGCATGCAATGCGCCCCTTAAAATGATTTGGTGTTAGTCTCAGAATACAACAAAACGTCTTTGTTTTAGCAGTAGTTTAGACTCTGGCCACATCTGTGCTGCACCTTGGCTGGTTCAGATAACATCCTTTCCCCGAGATGACGCTGATGTAACGGCTGCAATCCTCTGCCCCTCACCACTGCCCTTCCACCCAGAAGGCAGAAGATCTACCAACAAATGCCTCTGCTGCTATCTGTCACTCCCACCCTGAAGGTTTTGTTTGGTGGTTGTTTGTTTGGTTTTGGTACTTCTACACTTTCTGCATTCTCTATGCTTTAGTTACAGTGCTGGGTGGGTGCTGAAGTGCCAGTAACCTTCTGTTGTAGTAGAGGAGCCTGTCCATAAGAGGAGGTTGCCTTGTGAAAGGATGTTATGGGCAGAGCAGTACACAGTCACAAAAGAGACCTACATCACTGAAGGTGACAGGAAAAATTCAGAGCTATACAGTAACTTTCTGAGAAACAGCTTAGTCACATACCTGAGGTAACACATGGATGCAGAAGAGAATTGCAAACCTATCTGGCTTTTCCTAATGCTGGAGCACAAGCCACCAGCATGACCGCTCTCCTGGCATGCTTTATCACTCTGTGATGATGAGCAGCTATTACAGGAAAGGGGGTAAACCTGTGTCAGCTGTTGAAGACCAAGTGTCTTCCTATTGAAGCAAAGAATAAATTGGCCCTTAAGAAGCTGGGTAGCAAATTAGACAGCAAAGCAGTTTGTACAAGGCATGTATCAAAAATAGTGGCATGGAGGAGCAGTACATCAAGGTGGGGTTCATGCAGTAAAATGGAAAGTAAAAGTGCAGCCAGGAGGCAGAAAACCCTGACTAGGCTACAGCCAAATAAACCTAAATAGCTTTAGGAATAAATTGGTGGTTTAATCCGGATCAGGAACAGGTGCTATGCATGTAATTCAGTAAATAGTCGAGAACCTGCCAGAAGGGAGAGAAATGTGTTGCTTTTGAGATAATTTCCCAGAAGCTTCATAAAAGAAAATTGATTACTGGAGTTAAATAATTTAAACAGAGCCAGAAATATAGTAATCAAATGAGTTTTTAATTACATCTCAAGCAGAAGTAAAATCCAATTTGTGTACTTTGTATCAGAAAAGTCCTACTTAAATGCTTTGCTAGCTGGAAAAAAAAAAATAAAAATAAAAGCTAATTTCCATAGGAATTATAGTAGTTGGTTTAATTAAAAGGCTAGATCAGAATGAAAGAGTCCCAAAGTGAAAGGATACTAAATACAGAAGCAGTGGTTTAAACATCAGATCAATGTCTGAATAAAGACGTTTTATAGATTAAGTGCAAAATCTGCACTGTCAAGATCCCTATTCTAAATTAATATATAACAAAATAAAGTTTCTTAAAATTACACTATATATTCTGTCAGCATTCCATAGAGTTAATTGCTTGTGCTATGGTAAAACTGAATATCAAAGACATGGTTTATTCTTTCTTAAATATTCCTTTTAATTTATTTTCATCACAGTTAATGTTATTAGTTACCCATTCTGGTTATTTACCTAGTGACCTCTCTTGTGTCTGGGCTATCAGACTCCATAATATGCAGTTAGGAATACATTTCTGGGAAAGCTATGTATTGCCTTTTGGATTTAATAACATGTTTACAGTTCCTAAGATGTGGTGATTACAGGGTGTGGGTGCTTCTTGAATCCATTACTGATCAACTGGGGCTTCTGCTGTAGCCAACACAAAGGTAGTTGACCTCAGCAGCTCAAGCACCCACTGTCCTCCCGGCACCTTTGGTCCCAAGTGAGATGCAGGTTGCCTGTCAGAAGCTGGTCTCCTACCGTAAGAGCATGGCACATGCCTAGGCCTGGAGGGACAGGCAGTTGGTCATGCCCTGATCCCTGTTTGCTCCCTGGCTCTAGGATTGAAAATGTGGTTTTGTGCTAAGTCTTGGTAACAAAATGGTACAGAAAAGATGCAGCCATAGCCTCGAGCGGAGCAGACACGCTGAGACAAAGCCTACGGTCCAGTGAACTCCTCCTCTATGCTGCCTGTAGGCAGATACAGGTTGTTGATACATTTGTGATGGAAACACACTGCACGGCATTTTGTGCTTGTAGATCCTGGGGCTGATGGGGTGTGAATGCCGTATTTGTGCAGAGAGATGTTTGAAATGCACTGATTTTCAAACACAGGATAAAAATCTTAAGCAGATACTGAAAAAAATGCTTCACAAGAACTTTTTGAAGATTCAAGAAATGCCAGCAAGCTTAACTCTGGATGGATACTGGCTTCGTACAGAATGGATCTGCTAAGTTGCTGTCAAGATTTGAATGTTTGAAGTGCTACCTCCAGACACTTGATTTGGCAGAGGCCATGCAGGTGCTAAGGACATCAGCAGTGAGCTCGTCGGACAGGTGTTTTTATTGCATTGCTGCTCCTCTTTTTTAGATTCCACCAAACCAGGTTTGGAGAACACATAATGGTATGAAATAAGGAGCTAAAACAGGGAGCTGTGAGGTGTGGTGCCAGGAGTGTTACATCCCACAGCCACTCTTAAAACAGCACAAATGCCACCAGGGAGCAATAGTGTCCGTGGCAGAGACCGCAGTAAGCACTACCCCTTACTTCAGTCCCAAAGCTGCAAAATTATCTGCCCAGTCTGTGCCATATTCTCAGGAAATAATTTCAAGCAGATTTGCTTCAACTTCCACACAAATCAGCTACTTACTCATGGCATGATTTTTCAGAAGTGCTGAGCATTCATATTTGCTACCGAAGTCAACTGAAATTGCAAGTTTTCAGCACATCTTAAAATCAGGCCATTAACCTTTAATTATCATATAATAGCTCAATTAAAAATTTACCGAGACTTACTTCAGTAGCTAGCCAAGCTCCATGGCTTACAGGCTAGCTATAAAAAGTCCAGTTCTTTAGTGGTGTCTGAGCTCTGGGGACCATTTAACGTGGTTGCTGTTAGGCCTGCTATTTAAAGCACACACAAAAAAAAGAAAAAAAAATAAAAAGAAAATAATCAACTACAAAGGTACCTTCTTCCCTTCTCCTTTTCTGTTCTCCCTTCTTTTCATTATAATTTTCTACACTTTTAGAAGATAAACCTTTGCTGCCTTCTCCATCCTTTTTTTTCCTTGCACCAATCCTTTATTTCAAATGGCAAGTATGTAGTTTCCATGCTATCAGAGAAAGTGCAATACCCAACTTTCATCAAAACCCATTTCTTCCCAATGAAAAAAGCTGCAAAAGAAAAATACTTCTTCTGTCCTGAACCAGCACAGCACATGGCCACTCTGGGGGCAGCTGTTAACCCTCTCTTTGCATCGTGTGCTGCTATTGATGGGGTTCTGTCTCTCTTCAATGTAGGGACAAAGCCATGTGAAACACTTACTGTCTTTCCACAGAAACATTTGATATGAAAGAGGAAGTTGAAATAAACTTCTAGCAAAAGAGCACAGGGATTATATCATTTGGGGGCTAATTCAAATCCAGCTGAAAACAGATAAAAGACTCTTACTGGCTTCTGTGGGCTTTGGACTGGGTATGTAGAAAAGAGGTGATTTCAGTGGAATTTAAAAAGAAACCTTTCTTTTTTTTTCTTTGAGGACACAGAAAGGGATTTTTTTGCCACCTTTGGAAAGCCTGGTACTGTTGTGGTTTACTCATCTATAGCAGGAAATAAGAAGCTAGCACATGGGAGAATCTGAAGCTTATTTCAGCTTTGTCCAGCTTGTCATCCAACTAGTTCATAGCTACCAGTAACCAAGAAGCCCCAGGCACTTGGGGGATGCCTCAGAAGGACTATCTGTAAGGATTACAAGAAAGCTCTAGTAGTTGTGCGGCAATTCTGCCACCTTATGTGCTTTTTTTTGACATTTTTGATGGCTTACTTAAAGCCTCAAGTCAAATGAGTATGAGATAAAGAAATCTCAAAGGGAATGAAAAATTTTACCTACGTGGGAATTTACAGCCAGGGGCGAGGAGGGTGAGGGGCATGGTGCAGATCAGGCTCCTTTTACCACGTTACTCCCTAGTCTGTCCATCAGCAGACTAGAAATACCATCAATATTTTTTTTCTCTCCCCCTCCCTTTTTTTTTTTTTTATTTTCTTCCAGTCTCTAGTGAAGCTGAATGCGAAACTGAAGCCTATGCTGGACTCTGTGGCAGTAAACAGAGGTAAATGGGAGGAGCTGCACCAAAAAAGACTTCCTTCTCAGGCAGCATCCTCGACCTCCTTTTCCTCTAGCTTTACCGTGTCTCTCAAAGACATAAATTAAGCCTGCAAATGTCAATGTCTATTTATGATAAAAGCTGTCTGAAAGGCTTCCGTAAGCTTTGGCACACCACTTTTTTTAAGAAATGCTTTCAGAGACATGCTTAATTGATCGGATATTATCTTGATGGCAGCCTAGTTTGGTTTTACTCGGAGCTTTAGTCAGTCTGAAGGGAAGGCCTGCGGTGAGATTGCGCTGGTTTCCGAAATGACATGGAAGACAGCACAAGAAGCATTCATTCAGCTCCGCTCCATTTCAACTGCTGCTGTAAAAATCTGTAAAGCTGACAACAGACTGAAATATAAGAACTTGCAGCTTAATAAAATTAATAATACAGAGCAGAACTGGGATGCAAGCTGGTCAATTCACATGCAAGGAGCTGCAGGAAAGCAGAATAGTATGTAATTACATTGTTTTGCATCTCTTCAGTACATGTTATGAATCAATTATGCCTGCTTTTGTGATGTTCCTCTCTCACTCTTCCCTCCTCTTTTATGCCTGGATGTTCTGAAAAGCCTGCTTTGTATTCTAAAGAAGTATTTTTTTACAACAAAGCTTCTTAGTGATTGATCAGGGCCTTTAGAATTGCCTACCTTTGCTACATTTAACAACAAACTTTATTATCTTTAAAAATACCAATCTGTCCCTGCTTCCCTGAGAAATTCATATTAACAATGCAGTAAATTTCTCAGCAATGGGAAGCTTGCATAAAAGCAAAATATTGCATGGTAATTTTAGAGGGTTGTTGTTTGTTTGTTTGTTTTTAAATACTCCTTTAACACAGTTTTTTAAATTACAGTGTCCCCTAAGGAAAAAAATAATGGGCTTCAATGAAAATAGAATAAAAATAAAAAAGAAAATCTGCTGCCTTATGCTTCAGGTTTATATTATATTGAAAACTGGACCATGGATAAGCCTTTCTAGTATAATCTGCAGCTGAATGAGTATTTTGAAATGACGGAGAGAAAGAGTATCATTGGACTGACTACCTCTTCTCTTGCAGTTCTTTCAGTACAATTTAAGATGGTTATTATTACAGCTAGTGCAGTCCTAGAGTCACACATAGACATGTGCAGTAGAGGGGTTCATTAAAGTTTAATCAAACACGATAGGTCACAAAACCAAACATGTCCAGTTCTATGTCATGATGCTGGTATTATGTGAAAGTTGGTCTCCTTCCATTAGTACAGGGATCACTAGGGTAGCAAAACTGTGATCTACGAACTGAGGGTGCTTTCTCTGCTGCTTGACGGGGCACAAGAGGAGTCGTGTTGCAGTGCTTACGAGTTCCCATTCATGGGAGAAGAAAAGCCTTTGTACTCCATGAAAAATGCGATGCTAAATATAGCATTGTCTGGCAGCAGAAATTAAAGCTGAATTCAGCTTAATTTTACACCTGTGACAAAGTCCACTTACTTCATGGAGGTACCTTGAACTGACACCAGCCTCATGGAAATCAGAACCTGGCCCAGTGGACCAGATGCTATAAGGAGCCTTCCTGCTTTCCAATGAAAGTGAGTTGTTAGCAGCTTTGAAAAGCTGACTACATCTGTCTGATAATCAAACAGAAACAACAAATCTGCTGATCACTTCCTTAAAAAAAAAAAAAAGAAAAGAAAAAAAAAGAGAACACAGACCAACAACAAAACAAAACCCTCTGTGCTATTAATCATATGTATAGGGGAATAGCTGGGAATTTCAGTACCGTTGCAAGCCAATATGTTACCATGCAACTGAACCACATCATTTTCTCTATCACAAAGAAGCAGGGAAGGAGCAGGGATCCAGATTGCACAGCAGTGAATACATGCACCAAATAGAAATGTTTCTGCTATTATTTTACCACTTCTTTCTTTCCTGAATAAAGATAGATGCAGGATAGTAAGCATAAAGCCATATAAAACTTGTAACACATGCTTTATGGGAGAAACACATACTAGGAATTGACATAGTACTGCTGGCAGGTACACATAGCTTTCCTGAATTTTGATACTGCATATTGCTAAGTGTAACATAATTTATAGCGCGTGCCCTCCGGCTCCCCCCAAGGTTGAGTTTCCCCTCATTTCCTCTCCTTTTTATTGGCTTCAGTGCGCTGTTGCCCATGGCAACACCCACCGGCAGTGATGGGAATTCAGCACCACCGCAACCTGACATACAGTTGAAGCTCTAACAATGTCAACCATCAATCAAGTGACTGTTTGTAATTGCCTCCATCTATTTCTCCTGTCTTTTGGTATCTTTGCTATTGTGGGTCAAAAATCAGAAAGTGCTGACTAATGTTTTGGTTCCGTTCCTCCATCACAAGGAAGAAAATGAGAGCACACAGTTAGATCCTTATCAAATTGTTCTCAGGAAAAATGAAGCAACCCTGCTGAAATCAGGAGGTCACAGTGACGTATCGCAGAACAGAATTTGATGTCCGAAAGTGATACAGCTCAGTTTTAAAAAATATATATCTTAAAACATGCTAAATGTTTTTAACACAGTTTAGGCATCAACGAAAGACTCGTGTTTGAGAGAAAAAGAAAATCCTTTATGGAATTCTTTGTCAGGTAAAGAAGCATATTCCAAGTTTCTCGTATTTAAGATGCTGGGAAACATTTTTTAACTAGTGCTTACTATCCCAAGACATACTCAGCACAGACGAGATGACTATGGGTTAGGAAATCGGAATTCTCCTTCGACTTGTTTCCCTGCTGACTGCACGAGCACAGATGAAAACCCATTGAAATCACACTAGTTCTGTGGCTGCATACAAAACACAGGACTAGCAGAGGCAAGGACAAAGGACACAGGGCGAAGAGGACGGAGAGCCCACTGTTACCCAGCACAGTACTAGTAGGGTGCCTCCCACGTGGCCTCGCCTTGGAGATGCCCACCACAGGCTGTTCTGGCTCAGCAAGAGAAGAGTCCTCCCTTCCTTGCCCCTGCCGTTAGTGGAAATTTTGCCTTGAATGGGGACTCAAGTATTTGCAACTCCAGTGCTAAAATGCAGTGAACATGAGGCACGTCCATAGGGTCACAGGGCCTGCGTTCTCCCCCAGAGGTGCTTTGAGCCAGTTCAGCTGCAATGCAGTCCTCAAAAATAGTTCTGGACAGGCAGCAATTCCACTCAGGATTCCTACCTGTGAGACTGCTGACCAAAATCAACCCTTCCTCACCAAAGAAAACAGGTCTAAATGCTACAGCATCACTTAGGGCCATCAGAAGGGAGCCTGGTGTTCAAGCCCTGTTTGGTTTGGAGCAGGCTTCAAACTGCAGGTGCACCTTCTTCCCCACCGTCTGGGAGGGAGCCACAAGGGCTTCCCATGGAAGCCCTTTACAGGTGCCCAGCAAGGAGACAGGAGGTCTGCCAGGTGCTGCCACTGTGTGCACCTCGCTCCTGGGGAGCTGCGCAGAGCCGAAGGGTTTTGGTGGCACAGGAGGGGCCCTGGGTGCATCCTCCTGGGTTAAAGCAAGCCCCTGCAACACAACACTGTGACCCCAGCTGGAAACCCAGCACTGTTCGAGGCAAAGACCACCAGGGCCAGAGGGTCTCCTACACATCAGGCAGAAGGAGGGTTTCCCACCTCCCACAGACAAGATGGGTAAGAGGTAGGTGTCTTTGGCCATAGTACAACCAGACAATTTGCCCTCAAAGTGGACCATCATTTTGCCTTTCTCCCAGCCTGGGACCTACAGGCAAAAGAAAACTTCATAACTTGATCAAGACCTAGACATCTGCTTCTGGCAGGACACAGTTTTGTGTCACACACAAGGTTAAGCAGCAGAAGCTCACAAAAGTTTAATTTGGATGCCTAATGTGGCAGTTAGACACGTAACTCCCCATCTAGCTCTGTCATAGCTCTTACTTCTTTGCCGGACCAGGGATCTTGCTGAGAAGGCCATTAGTATGTTTTGTGCCCTGCAGAAAATGACTATAGAGTAGAGGAGCGCGTTTCTTTTTAGCTCAGGTATTCATTCAGATGGTGTCCTTGGTACATCAGCTGCGTTTTCCAGACTGTTGTCCTTGCTAATTGCTCCTTCTTATAGTGCACTTCAATTTCATAACGTGCCTGTAGTTATCAGCACAGCCAATACTAGTACTCACAAACTGTTTTTGAAAACTGCAACCAGCAGTGCCTGAGATCATTTTTAATATTTAGACTAATTAATCCTAGTAGAAAAATTGGAGTGTTTCAGCCTGCAGGCCAAATATTTATTTTCCCCCCATATGATTAAACAAGTTATAGACAGTTTATGCACTGAGTACAGATTAGAACAGGTTTCTTTCAAGGCTACATAAAACATGTTAACAGACACTTCCAATGCTAAGAATGTTCTGGGCAAGAAAATGTAGAGTGTAACATGTTTTTATTGGCTTTTCCAAGAAACTGACGATTTTAATAGTAAAATCGTGTGAATGGTTTCTAAGAAAACAATGAAATTTGAGGTATAAATCAGCTGAAAGGAGAGTCTCCAGAGGTTTTCATGACTTGAATGTGACAGTATTGGAATATATACTGTGTATCGCTTGTTACCTTTTCTTTCTTGGATCATCTTGTACTTAATTACCAATTTATAAGTGTGTTGGACACTGCATCTTACAGTTGTGTGGGAAATACCATTGTAAGCTTTGAATCTTTGCGTATGGGAAACAACTGACACATGCACAGAAATAGTGTGTGTATTTTCTAATGCAAGTGTACCCTATATACTTTCAAAAATGAATACTGAGAAAGACTTCTGCCTTCTTTTCCTTTTTGCATTTTAAGATAATTACCCTCATTGTTTTGCTTTAGTAGATCAACCAATGCTGATTCAGCTTTTTAAAGCATGTTTTTGAAATTAACAACTTGGTTTTACTGGTCTCTCTAAAAATAATAAATCACTTTAATGGTTTCCTGTGATTTATTTTTTTTATTTATTTTTCATTGAAACTACCTTGTCAGAATGAATCAGAGCTGTATTGTATTGATTTCTGAACTACGCAAATAGAAGAGCAGTGAAAACACATGTGACTGAGCAGCTCAAATACAATTTTTGAAGCATGACCTTGCAGCACTCATTCCTGGGAGCAAACCTAACTCTACCAGCTGCACTTGGCATTATTCTGGAACGATCAGAAACCAAATCTAGCCAATGACTATAACAGAACTATTTACTCGTATAAAAAATATACAGATTAGTACAAGTCTGTGATACCAGGTATGTCATTATTCTGTAGAAATACCATGTACCCTTGGGGAAAACACCACCACCACCACCACAAAAAAAAAACTATAGTTCCCTCCAAGGAAAAAGGACACTGTTGAAATAAGCAATTTCAGAAAGTAGGAAAATATTTGATCTAAGCTTTTAAAGCAGTAGGAGAGCTGTCAGATTCTGTTAGGATACCAGCATTGTTCCTTCCATCAGCCTTTACAAACTTAAGCTCTTGACACCTTGTAAAGATTTCATATTCAAAAAGCACAAGACATCAATAAAATATTTCTTGTCCTGTGTTCTAGGGCTGCGCGTTTAGCTTAGGGCTTTTTCTTATAGTATCACTACTTAGGAGTACTTAAAGTCAATTACTCAAGGTTTAGAAATAAAGGATTTGAAAAACATCAGTAAATTTTAACTTTACTCTCTATTCTTGTCGGCTGCAGGAAATACTGAAATGAGGAAAATATTTAAGTCTAAGTAGTGTTTTAAGGACACTATTTCTATTTTAGCTGCTGTAGAACTGTTATTAAACTCTCCGGTTTATTACTTGGAAGATAAAAGCACAAAGGGGAACAGAAAATGATAGGCGGATATAGAAAATGCAATTTCTTTCTAAGGCATCAGGTCTCATTCGCATCGTGGCTGCTAGAAAAGCAAGGACTCAGCCACCGTAAACCCATCTTATTCCAGCATTAGGCCCTTAAAGTGGCTTTTCCGATGTGGCAGAGCTGATGTGGGCACACGGCGGGTTTGGCCTGCTCTATTGTCTGTCCTCAGCCGCGCTTCTCTACTGCTGGGCACGAGGCCTGTCGGGTCAGGGAGCCTGGCGGAGGCCAGCGAGGGCAGCAGGTGCCGGGGCTGGTGCATCTATTGCCAGGCTCTGGGTGCCAGCGGCACCTTCGGCCTTCTCGTGCAGGTGGGCAGGGGAACTCATTTCTCCAGGCAATAGATTTTGGTGATTTTTGTTGACTTCGGGCAGCTGCTGGATTAAGTACAGAGCTGAGGGACAGCTGAGTTCGGCCACCGTCGCAGTTTGCCTGAAGGCGAGCAGAGCACCTTGGCAGGGCCGTGCCGTTGCCCCTTCTCTCATGGGCCGTGCAGCAGCAGCAGCAGCGCCGGCTCCCGGCCCCGGGTCCCGGCGCCTACAGCTCCCGGCGCGCCCCGCGGCCGCCGCCTCCCGCTGCCGCTGCCCGGAGCCGTTCCGGGGCGCGGGGCCGTCGCCGCGGCAGCGGCGATGGAGGCGGCGGTGTCGGACGGGCAGTACACGGCCGTGGTGTACGGGCTGATCCGCGGCGGGCGCTGCGCGGAGGCGGCGGCGCTGCTGAGCCGCGAGCTGCAGAGGGGCTGCCGCTCGCGAGGCGGCCTCTCGCTGCTGGGCTACTGCCACTACCAGCTGCAGGACTTCGCGGCGGCGGCAGAGTGCTACGAGCAGCTCTCGGCGCTGCACCCCGAGCTCGACGCCTACCGCCTGTACCGGGCGCAGGCCCTGCACAAGGCCGGGCTCTACGGCGACGCCCTGCGTGCCGCTGGGCCGCTGCTGGAGCGGCCAGCCTACCAGGGCCGCGCGCTGCGCCTGCAGGCCGCCGTCCGCTACGCGCAGGGCGACCTGGCCGCGGCCGAGAGCCTGGTGGAGGAGGCGCTGGCCGCAGCCACCGAGGGCGGTGGTCCCGGGGCAGCCCAGGACCCCTCGGAGCGGGCCGATGCCGAGGTGAACCTGGGCTGCCTGCTGTACCGGCAGGGCCGGCACGAGGAGGCCAGCGTGAAGTTCGCCGGCGCCATGCAGGTGCTGGGCTGCTGTCCCGAGCTGTCCTACAACATGGCGCTGTGCTGCTACGCCGCCAAGCAGTATGCCCCCGCCCTCAAGCACATCTCCGACATAATAGAGCGCGGCATCCACCAGCACCCCGAGCTCAGCGTGGGCATGAGCACTGAGGGTATCGACGTCCGTAGCGTGGGCAACACGCTGCTCCTGCACCGCACGGCCCTTGTGGAGGCCTTCAACCTCAAGGCTGCCATCGAGTACCAGCTGCACAACCTGAAGGCGGCCCAGGAGGCGCTCACAGACATGCCGCCCCGGGCGGAGGAGGAGCTGGACCCGGTCACGCTGCACAACCAAGCGCTGATGAACATGGACAGCCAGCCCACCGAAGGGTTTGAAAAACTGCAGTTTCTCCTGCTGCAGAACCCCTGTCCGCCAGAAACTTTTGGAAACTTGCTGCTCCTCTACTGCAAGCATCAGTACTATGACCTGGCGGCTGATGTGTTGGCAGAGAATGCCCATTTGACCTACAAACTGCTCACGCCTTACTTGTACAATTTCCTGGATGCCATTATTACTTGTCAGACTGCCCCCGAGGAGGCTTTCCACAAGCTAGATGACTCAGCAGGGATGCTGACCGAGCAGCTGAGAAAACTCACGAAGCAGGTACAGGAAGCTAGGCAAAACTGGGATGATGAAGCTGTAAAAAAGGCCGTTAATGAGTACGATGAGACTCTGGACAAATATATACCTGTCTTGATGGCCCAGGCAAAGATTTACTGGGACATGAAGAACTACACAATGGTAGAAAAGATATTCCGCAAATCGGTAGAGTTCTGTAATGAATATGAGGTATGGAAGCTCAACGTGGCTCATGTGCTCTTCATGCAAGAAAACAAGTATAAAGAGGCTATTAGCTTCTATGAGCCGATAGTTAAAAAGCACTATGACAACATTCTCCACGTTAGTGCCATTGTGTTGGCTAATCTCTGTGTTTCCTACATCCTCACAAGTCAGAACGAAGACGCCGAGGAACTGATGAGGAAGATTGAGAAGGGGGAAGAACAACTGTCCTATGGTGATCCTGAGAAAAACACCTACCATCTCTGCATTGTCAATCTAGTCATTGGTACCCTTTACTGCGTGAAAGGAAACTACGACTTCGGGATTTCAAGGGTCATTAAAAGCCTGGAGCCGTATAACAAAAAACTAAGCACCGATACGTGGTATTATGCCAAAAGGTGTTTCCTGTCCCTGCTGGAGAATATGTCCAAGCACATGATCATGCTACGTGACAGCGTTATTCAAGAGTGCATTCAGTTTCTGAAGCAATGTGAACTGTATGGAAGAAACATCCCAGCTGTCATTGAGCAGCCACTCGAAGATAAGAGGATGCACAGTGGGAAAAATACAGTTACGTATGAAGCCAGGCTTTTGAGGGCACTGATGTATAAGATTGTTGGATGGACTCTGTAAATGACGTTCCTGTACAGTAGAGATTAGAATCTTGTGTCTGATCTTTTTTTAGATTGTGGGGTGATGCTTACCCTGGTAGTACTTAGTGGTCTGCTTTTTTTCTTGATTGCTTGCATTTAAATATTTTGTCCTGTATTTTAACAACATTCAGTGGAAAATAAAATATTTGCGTGAAATTAACATGCACCAAAATAACTAGGGGCATTCTCAGTCACGTCATGAACACCTTAAGATTCACTGACCAAGCACTACAGAAGTACCATAGAGTTTTCACCTGTAAAATATTTTATCCCTGTGAAATTTTCACCAAGTTTCTTTACATTGTTCACAGTTGAAAATAATTTGCTCACCATCTCTCCTAGCACAGATATTGAAGAAACAGAGTTATTTCAGTTCTCTTATTTGTGCCTGTGTGTGAAAAACTTCCTTCTTTTGCTTCTTTCAAGCTATTTTTAATATGTCACAGACTGTGTTCATAGTATATTCAAACATTAAAAGTGGCTTTATAATAAAAAATCACTCCTACAAAAATTAACATTGCCTTTTGTTGTAAACTCAGTAATCATGCATGATTATTCTGGCAAGTTGTAGACCTAATACAGAGACCAAAAATATATTCCAAGGAGAGCATCATGAGTGGGCATAAGGAGCTATAGAGACACTGCCTGGTGCTTCCTTTTCCCATGCTGTGATCCCCAGCATCCCCTTGCCAGCACCATCCACGTAGCACCTGTTGCCTGCAGACCTGTGTGGCAGCACGTGCTCGCTACATGTGCAGTCTTTCATTTGCGGCCTGGCCTGCCCCTTTGCTCTAAGTACACCAGCATCTGGTACAAGACCGTGCAAATGTACAATTACATTATTTTCCATATTGCTCGAAAAGCATATAACTACAATTTCAAGTGAAACTTACCACTTCTGACCTTAAATGGAAGAAATCCACTTCTCAGTTTCCTCCTTGTATTACTTACTGTTCCTGCTTCTCCAATAGCTTTCTGAAACCCTGTTTATTTACTTAATTCCTTTACTTATCATTTCCATCACACTGGTATCAGATACTTTATTCAGAGTCTTCCCATACCTTTTCAGACATACTACATGTTCTACACAGAGGTGAAATCAAAATACCTTTCACTCTTTTTTGAAATCTCATTCTGTGCCCCTTTTTGTTTATTATTCCTTCTGAAGTAATGTGTGGCCTGAAGTTTTTTAAACAAGGGTCAAATATCTGTAGCTTTAACTCCTTTGCTTACCTTTGACCCTGGCTACCTGAAGAGCTGTCATGGGAATTTCAGAATGAGACTTCATGTCTCTCAAAATCCAGTTTCTGTGCCACCGTTTACCTGGAAAGGAAGAGGACGGCATTTTTTTGAAAGTTGTTCTACTATCAAGCAATGAAATACTTAATCCTTCCAGGGAATTGGTGTATCTGGAGACTATGCCTGTAATTAGTTCAACACGTAGGAAATCAACTCTGCTTTATCCTGAGAGAGAAACTCATCAAGGCTGAGCATCTCCTCCATAGCTAAAGTAGATGGCTGTGGGTTAGGAATGTTACGGTTTACCCAAAAATTCTTCTAACAGCAAAGTAAAATCAACTTTAGCACAGTTGTCTTTAGCGTCAACAATGGGAGAACGTTCTACTGTAGGCAGACCAGCAGCAGTATGTCGCAAGGGGTCCTGGAACGGCCTCTGTAGCTTGTTACTAGTCCATAAGTCATCCAGGACCCCCCATTACGATGATATTGAAATATTTTCCACTACTGCTTCCATATGACGAAGAGACCTGTGATTTCAAATCTTGTTCACCTTCATGAAGCACAGCAGCAGGCTGGAAAGTATGTTTCTAATTTACAGTAGAATTGTATTACATATTATGCAGCATAAACAGCATGACCTTTAAAAAAAAAAGTTTTTAAAAGTCACACCACATAATGGAGTATGAAGTGCGGGCTATGGGCAATGACTTAGGGAACATCAGAGATTTTTTTCATATTCGCTGTGCATATTCCGTAAAAGTCAGTGGACATTTAAAAATAAAAATAAAAAATCCCTCTGCAGATTGGTGCTTGTGAGAATGTTCTATGCCCTTTGAGCAATTTTAAAGGGAACTGAGAGCAGGACAGAGACTTGTCCACAGCCAGCTCTGGCACACAGCTCCTGCTTCTGTCAGCTGCTGGGGAAGGGGCAGGGTCCTCAGCCACAGTGTGGGGAGGGACTGCAGGGAGAGATGCTCCCTGCGCTGTGTCTGCCTTTCCTGTTCCCTCCCAATGCAGCTAACAAATACCCCAACACCTGCAGCAATGCTGTCCACAAAGCAATGTCTCCTCTTCCATAAGAGGGACACTGCTCTGACAAGTGGCTCTAACACACTCTGCCCACATCTAGTGACCACACAGCGTTTGTGAAACGCTGGTGTACAGCATGGAAACAAATGCGTGCGGCAGGTAGAAGGCTGTGCCTACAGAAAGCGCTTTGGAGCCAACATCAGCTTTGGTGGATTTACTGAAGAAAGTGGCTGAGCAGCCACTTTGCTAATTGGAGAAAACATCCCCATGAAAGGAAATGGAGCTCCTCAGTTATGCAAGATGAGGCTGTTTCAGAAAGCGTGGCTAGAGGGCAGTCAGCATCTCTGGAATATGCTTCATCCTGCTGCGACAAATCAGATGTACAAAAACCAAACCAAAACAAAAACCAACCATTGAAAAACCCCGGGGAAAATGTCAATAGAAATACTTTCCCTGTTCTTCCCTTACATCACGTTTCTATCTGCTTTTCCTCTCAAAGTGTGCAGCCAGGACCGGCCTGGACCTAACCCACGATTACTTAGCAGGTTAGGTGGTGCTGAATGTTACAACCCCAATGCCAAGCGGCCTCTGATGCGGAAAGGAGAGAGGGAAGAGGCAGGACTGAGACATGCCAGGAGGAGACCTGGGACACACTTCCTCCTCTGCTGCTGTGTAAGGACTTCATGTGGTGCTTCTCAGCTGGGCCTCCTCCCTTCCTAGCAGCATTTCCCACCCCAGCCACCAAAGCCTGTTCCTCATCAGCTTCTCCATGGCCAGGATGGACACCCCGGCCCCCATTTTGTCCTAGGCAGCTGCCCACCCTCTGGTGCCCACAGAGGCTGGGTCCAGCCACTGTAGGTTTTTGCAGTGTATTGCTGCTTGCTGTGCAAAACATGCATTTATGGCATCTCCAACTGCAAAGCACTTTGGTCATGAAAAATATATAAATGTTACAACCACTTTTATTACTGTCTTTATACTGCATTTAATGTTTCACTATGTGACTTACACACAAAATACATTTTTAAAGGAAAACGCATACGGTTTTATTTGGAGGAAAGGGAGGACACAAAATAATGGTTTATGCTTCTTAGAAACACAGTAAAATCTGTCTAAATTAATGCCCTAAGCCAGTACAGTCCTTCTTTTGTTCGTAACCAAAAATCATTATTTTCATTTAAAAGAATGCAAACAAACCCCACCACCTACAAGCAGCTGGCCCTATTCCTGGGGGGCTGCCGGGGGCAAACACCTGGAGCTGAGCAGAGCGGAGCAGAAGTAATGGATGCCGGGGCCACTTGTGGTCAGCCCTGCAGTCAGAGCTGATCAAAAAATGTCAGTAATCAAGGGGTGGCTGACTTTACACTGAGACATACAAAAGCCGAGACAAAAGAGTCTTCTTATTGTATAACTGGGGGCGGAGCGTGGCCAGAGACTTCCTCAGGGAAGATGTGGGTATTTCTGCAGGGTAAGCAAGCCCCATTAGGAGGTGGAAGAGAAGAATGCTGTTTCTCTAAAAATGGTGACATTTACAAGAATAACAGCTGAGCTGAGCATCCTGCTTCACAGCATCTTACAGCATCCTATTTTAGATGCCCGAGTTCAAAACTGTATCCTCCAGCAATGGCAGCAGAGTCCAGCCCTGACTAACGGTTTCCAGATCTGGGGCACGGATGTGATAACACGGCCGTGTGGGCTGAAAGATAAGCACTGAAAGATCCATCTTCTCTCCCCCCACACTTCTCTTCCTTCATCTCCCTTTAGACTTTCAGCAAATAAAACCTCCAAATTTTGTGCCTCTGCTAAATTCTGCTTGTCTCTTAAAGTAAGGAGTGACTGCTCCTGGGACAACATGCATCTTCACATCGTGGTGAGTTGTTCATATAGAAAGAAAGACAAACACATGAATACCATCTGGCTTACCAGGAACCAGGACACAAAAACAATTGCCTGCAAAAACACCTTTTAGCACAAAGAGCTAAGCGAGGCTGGCAAAATACCACCTTTTTTACAACCAGAGAACTGTGAGGGGCAGCTCTAGGCTTGCCTTGCACATCCACCACGTCTAAGTAGGCTCCAGCAAGGTGCCCCCTGCGCCTGCTGCAGTGCTGGTGCATTGCTCACGGGACGTGCACCTTTTCCTGTGACTGCATGAAGTGCTGCATTGACCTTCAGGAGCCACAGCCTGGCTGTGCTCCGTGGGCATGCATGGCTTGGTCCCTCTGCGCTGGTGCAGGGAACCCAGGAAGTGTTGGAAATCTCCCAGCTTCAGTCAAGCTATCATGACTAAGTGATGAAGGAGTGCCCAGTGGGCACACGTTCTGCTGCAGGGAAGTTTTCAGACTGAAGTGCTACAACAAACAGCTGGTTTTCAGGCCTCTGCACCTTGTTTGCGACCTAGCCTAAGCTCCCAAAGAAACAGCGTCTAAATGAAGTAAAAGAGGTGTTGGGTCCTGACAAACTTCTAGTGTTCACTTTCACCAAAACAACTCTTTTTTTGGCCGTCCCTTTTCCATTAAGTAGAAAAATTGAGACATTTGGACGCATTTTACAAAGAACCTCTTGATTAGCATCGTTTTCCTTAACCTTGCCTGAATTTTAGCTAACAAAGCCCCATTACAGAGCAGACCCTGCCAAATCCAACAGCTTCAGTCCAGAATGTTTCTATTCTGGGGTTCTTTAAACTCAGTGGAGTTTATAGCCCAAACTGAAGCTCAGCGAAGCCAATAAAAAAGTTCCCATTGACTTCAGTGACCTTTAAATTGACACCTTAGAAAATATCCATTTTCATAGACTGCTATTTTGGGCCATCCAGGAGCAGCGTCTTGTAGGTACTGAAATGCTAGAACCCCACTCAAATCCAGTGAGAAAACAAAACAAAACAAACCTTGTTTCCACTCACATAAAATGCTGCTCAGAGCACCCCTTACCCCGCGTTCCTCCTGGTGCAGCCGCTGCATGTTAGGAAAACATCGCTGCTGCTGCAAAACACGAGGCACAGGGCTGCGGCGTGGAGCCGGGCGGCTTGGTGTGGGATCGCCCCGGCTACCATTCCCTCCTGCCACACGGGAATCATCACAGGGCATTGAGAACTTTTAAACTTTCAGGAGTGAATTTACACACTTTCATTCTCTATTGCATACAGTCATCCCCTTCTCCGAATTTCAGGCTTTTTTGCTGCTTACCTTCCCCTCTCCCCCTGCCTGCTATGCCTCTAGGACCCTTGCCATCCTGTGTCACAAGCAGGGAACAGGTTGACTAACAGCTTTTTATGAGTCAGTTTTATTTTATAGCCCTCTTTCCCGTGGGAGAGGGCAAAAGGGTTTGGCTAACAGTCAGATCCTGTTGGGTTCTAACAGTTGCCTTCCGAATTAAAATTAACGCGGCTCGGATTTTTCTTAAATGTGTTTATCAGATGCTTCACAGGGCTCTTTGTGTCCGCGTTCACTGATTCACAGCTGCTCAAACAGCAGGCAAACAGAAATGCAGGAGCTCTGACATGGCGTATCTGATTTTCTTCCAGTGCCAGTGGTATTTATCACTGCAGCTTCTAAGTACGGTTGGAGGCCCTACTTCTCCGTCAGGGCTGAGGGACACATAAATCCTCCGCACTTCCACACACCCTCAGATGGCTGTCACCCAAACACCAGCTCCGCCATCCCGATAGCAAGGAGATAACAACCGTGCTGCTGGAGCCACATGGCGCCCTGTGGGCAGGGGGCAGGTGTGGGGCAGCTCTGCTAGGAAAACGCCTGTGCGTGGCCCCAAGGCACCAGGCAGCGGGAGGCAGAGCGAGCAAGTGACCCCTGAGGCAGCCAGCTTGCTGGCAGAGGGATATGAGCAAGTGCTGGCAGCTATAGCAGTCGCTCCAGACACAGAATGGAAACACGGCCTCTTTGTTTTTTGTTGTTTTTTTTTTTTTTCCTAGCCCACGCTAGAGTTTGCTACTCCTCCTGTTTGGAGAGGAGGGAGGAAAAAAGGGATGCCAAAATGCCTTCAGAGTCGTGGAAGGCAGTCCTCTCCGTCCTGAAGAGATGGCTGCTCCTCCAAGCACAGCTGTTGCCCCTTCTCTAGCTCCCCAGGAGCTCCCTGTTGCTGCTCTCCCCACACTTATGGGGCCAGGATACTTGTGGGCAGGCAGTGAGCTCCTTCTGCAGCCGCTGGGTACCGCTGCCAGCATGCTGGGGGGCAGCCTCATCGTCCCCAGTGATGCAGGTGAGGCCGTGCAACCCATGCCTCCAGCACCCCTCGCAAGCCCCTGTCATGCTCCCACAGGAGCGGCCGCAGCGTCTGAGCCAGACATGTTTTGGGGGTCCCCAGCACAACACAGGCTTCACCAGAGATTCTCCGGGAGCACTCATTTGGGGCCCCCCCAACAGCCTCTAATGAACCCCCACACTCGTGTGAGCGTGCAGGGGGTGGGGAATGGTCACAGCTCTACCCAGTGTATTGAGTGGCAGCTTCTTTTATGCCGCGCTTAAAAGCCTCTTGGCCTGCTCCTGCCCAAGAATGAAATCATGACATGAAATGCCAGTAACGAGAGTTAATAGCAATGAAACAGTCAACAAAATATAAAGCTGTTAGAGTGGGGCTGGAGTCCCTGGGAACGGAGGTGCTGGAGCCCTGCCCTCAGCCTTTGTGCTCAGTCCAGAGCAGAAAATGCAGCGACGCCTCCCTGATCTTGTGAAATGCCCGCGAGTGAGTATGTGTAATGTACTGTGAAATTTTTGTCACTTGCTAGGTTATAAAGCTGGTTATAGAAGAATTTAATAAAAAAGGAAACCAGTTTATCTCTTTTTGATAATTTCTCTATGGCCTCAGGGTCTCATTCTAGCTTCCTCCCCATGCCTGGAGAGGTGATCCTAATATTCAGTGTAAAACGTACCAATTCCCTAAAGGGAACTTGAGAGAAATTCTCTGCTTCAAATTCAAACCTGACAGTACATATCACATCAGGGGATCCCTTTTATCAGCAGGATATTCAGAAGGGATGAATGATTTACTCACATAATCTCTTAAACCTTTCACTTGCAGAGTCTAAGATAGAATTTATAGCATTTTTATCATTTGGGCCTAAAAAAAAAACAAACAAAAAAAAAAAACAGTAAAATTCCTCTATGAAATCCAAAACCCTACTCACTGATTTTCTAGCCGATGAAATTTCAAAGGAACGTGTTCTTCCGTGATGGGGGAACGGGGGAACAACAGGCCTCTGCCTTGGCTCTGGTGGTTTCTCATGTCAGAAATCAGGTAATTCCTCCCTCGGGAGGCACGTTAAATGGATACCTCCTATCTCTGCATTTGAAAAGACTGAGGATTTGGATTAACCTCCCATAATTTAAGACTGTACCAAGTTCCATGGAATTTATTTCTCTAATTTCCATTTGCCAAACGGACATAAATTTGCACCAAAAAAAGCAAAAACAAACAAACAAAAAAACCACTAATGCTTTCATTTTTAGTTTTAACCTAAGAGATCAGCTTTGTGTTCAGGATGGTGGGGAAGGCAATCTACGTGACCACATTTGCTTAATATTTCTGCCATGTAACTACTGCAGAAATATAAACCAAAAGTGGGATCTGATGTTTTATTTCCCTTCCTAAAATCCTTTTGCCCATCTAATATGTTCTCCCTTTATCTGATGAAAATATAAGCTGGCCTAATTCCAGGTGTTGCTTGAACTGTCATAATAATAGAGTGGTGTCACATTTTTTATTCTTGTAAATTTTATTTTTGAATTAAACTGGGGAAAATGAACTCAGAATGAGCATGCAAAACAGATCCTCACCTAATTTCCCATCAATGTCTTTTGTTTGCTGCTCGAACCTAGAACCATTGGGTGTTAATGGCAGATGCTGGCTAGTACAAGGAAATACGTAATAATAGCTGTAAAAATAACCTTTTCTTCATTTGACCTTAAGGAGGTGTCAGATGCAGGAGGCAAACAAGCATAACTAGATTGGTAATAAACACATTAGAAATATTCAGAAGTACCAAGCGGAGCAAAGGAAATTGAGATTCATTTTTAGCTGTTAGTGTGCACGCACTCAGCCTGTCAGAAAGTATCCGTGTGTGAATTATCTCCGGCAGGGTGTCCATAAATGATGACGAGATGCAGGTTAGAACTTTGCCGTGCCAAATTGTCCCCTCAGACCACATCTATAGCAAATCCTGTCCGTGCTTGCTGAGGGGCAGAAAGCTAACTTCGTGGCTTGCAACTACTTTTTTGTTGTTGTTTCACAGTGCTCCTGAGCAGACTCCACAATCTATCCATTTGCTCAGCCAGGATCCCGCTGACCTCTCCTTTGCACAAGGCAGCGCTCCTCAGCAGCTGCTAAATTATGCTTGCACTTGGCCCCTTCAAGCCCCAGTTCCTCCATCCAATTCAGCAAAACACACTCTGATTCACACCAGTGTAGTGACAGCAGGATCTGGCCCTGTGGAGCAGGCTCTGTAAAGCTGGTATAAGTTCCTGTGGCTCAGTTTGCATTTCTAGTGCCACATTTACTTCTTTCCATTTAGTATGTGGCCCAAGGTTATTTTAAGAAAATATTTCACTGTCATAATTATTCCCATGAAATGGGAGTGCACTTTGCATTTGGCAGCCAATGTCACTTCCCATGCCTTGAGAGAAGCTGGCATTAGTTTCCTGACGCTGAACAGCCAGAATCCCTCACAGGTTTTCCTCACTGCCGTTTTCTTCTCCTCCTGCCTTTGAACCCTCACAACCTGAGCCAGTCCTGGAGGAGCCTTTCCTGGCACCAGCACCACCAACAATACCCACATCTGCATTTGGAGATTAAGGAGCAGCCATCTGGAAAAGTATAGACTTCCATAAACAGGGAAGGCCAAATGTGACCCAGATTTTGCATGTGTACTGGCTATACTGCGCTCCCCTCCAGTCCCTTGGCCCTGCATGCAGGGACAGGAAGGGGGATCTGAGCCACACAGGTGCTGAGGCAAAGCCCTGGGTGCAGAAGTGGCACATAAAGATCTTTGTGCCCCGCTGCCATTTGCTTCTCTGCCCCAAGGACACGGATGAGGTAACTGTGGGTGAAGCAAGGGAGCCTGCAGGCTGAGGGCATTACGGTGTGCAGGCACCTGATCCTCCCTGGTTCAGCAAGAGGTTCCCAAATATCTTTGGAGAGCTGTTCCTTGGGATACGATGTGCCAAGACACCATCTGAATTGCACACGGGTGCATTGTTACTGCTGCAAGGTTGCTCATCCCTGCTGGGGACAAGGAACAGGCCGGACTTCGCCTCCTAGGGCCAGGAGCAGCCCCCCTGCCCCTCCCGGCAGCAAACCCTCACCTCCTGCTCAGGGCCTCGGAAACAGGATGCTCGGCCAGCCAGGCAGAGGGAAGGACAAGGGGAGAGCAAGGCTTGCAAACCTGTGGGATGAAATCTGCAGGTTACAGCTGCTACTGGCGGACACCAGAGTGCCGGGATTTCCCTCAGCTTTGGCAATGCCTGTACAGTTTGCTGTGTCAGGAGAGGCCCCCATGCACACCTAGCCTCAGCAACATTTTGGGTGCTTTTGGAGGGCTTATCTCCTCAATTGGGACAGCTGTCATCGCACAGAAATGTCTCCCACCTCAGTTTTTGTAAGGGTGTTACAGCAGAGGTTGACAGGCGTTGGGAAACCTGATGGTTTTAACAGAGTTCAGCAAGTTTCATATCCCAGGACAGGTTTTACGTATTCTATGCTCATTGGCAGTAAATAAAATTGTTTTTCCCTGCCCACCTCTTTACTGTGCTGTTCTCTCTGAAGCTGCCCCTGTACACATCCCTGGCAGGAGCCACTTGTGTGTGTCCCCAGGGAGGAAAGTCCCAGCTGGAGACTGGCCGTGACTTGCTTCGGATGGGAAACATGGGTGTGCAGAGCACCTCGCACCTCTGAACCTGCTGTCGTCAGGAGTTAGAGAGGAGATCTATCGACACGTGTGAGCATTCAGGAGTTAAACCACATTGTAGGGGCTGTCTGCTGATTTTACAGAGCTGCTGGCAGGAGCTGGGGCAAGGGGAATCCCACCGGTGATTTGTAGTTTGGAAACAGGAGGAGCGGAGTTGCTGAGCTGCCAGGAATTTGATTTCTGGCCGCAGCTGTTTCTTCCATCACGGTCCTGCCCCTCCTCGCACCGCAGCCCACGCCTCCTGAAGAGGTGCACCGTGCACTGCTCATTTTTATCACATCCCAGAAATGCCTGATTTTGCTCACTCTTTTTCCGTATGTTTAATGCCTGCCAATTCTCACACCTCAGACAGAAAACATTCAGACCATCCTCTGCTCAGCTTTTGCGTTTTAATTTTTTTTCCCTAGCAACGGGATGTGCCCCGAAGTATTCCTGATGAGAACAACTCTCATCTCAACACAGGAGAGGACCTTGGCTCTGTATGATATATGCCCTAGTTAAAGTAAACACTAACATTCATATTTTCCTGTAGGCTGCACCAGAGCACTGGTCAACCATTCAGCAAGTAGCCCATATTTCTTATTTCAATTTATGGCCTTGAGATGGACAGGAGCTAATGTAAATGTCCTCAGAGCTTGTGAGGGATGGTGCAGGGCACATAATGGCTTTGCAGTTACCTATGCTGAGCAGATACACAGTTCACTGATCTGTTAAGCACTTCTGAGATCATGCAGTGTGTAAAAAAAATACTACGCACTTGTAAATGTCAAGAGGAGTTAGTGGTATTTATAGAAAAGAAACTGTTTTACTATTTCCAGTTCTGTGGAGCAAATACGCTGTATACTTTAGGGTTCAGCTCCAGCAGCTCGGTAGTTTCCATGGGATCAGATTTTTAAGGTCATAAATAGATGGAGATGACCCAGGCAATTCAGCACTGTGCCTGAGCCATTTAAAGCCCAAGGAAAGGCAAGTGACATTTAACGGTGGGAAAGAAAGCAAAGCCAAGCAAAGGCAACGAGCAGGTTTGTATGTGATGATAAAAGCAAGCCATGCACTTTTCATCAGCTGCGTTTCAGAAGGAGGTGGATCCTCCTCTCTTCTGCAAAATGTGCCAGGGCCTACGAATTCTTACGGTAGTCCCAAACACCAGACACCTTGCTAGCAGACCTGGTCAAACTCAGAACCAAGTCAAGCAGGAAAATGAGGGATCCAGTCTAACAATAAGCACACATTCTGGTGATCACGACTCCCTAATTTAATGCGCCACATGGAAGGCTTTGTGTTTTAATTTATCAGTTTCTTTTTAATTGACCAGATTAATTATTTCCACCTTGCCACTTGGCAGGTAGGTCACTGCTCCTTTTCACAGCATTAATGAACTAATTCCGTTTTTCCCCTTGTAATTAAAAGCATTGAGTTACAGAGATCACATTTATAAATTAGCTGGGTGCACAATAAAATGTACTCTTTGTGAAGTTAAGTATAACATCAGGTATTTCTTGTACCAAAAGCGATTTCTTTTCTTTGCATTTCTCCACTAGCAAAAACATGACAAGAAAAAAAATAAAAACCAACACCCTATACTTTTCAATCAATAAAAATGGGTAAAATAAAATTACCCGCTGACTCCTGAACACCCCCGTATGTCCCTTGGGGATACCAAGCTCAACTACAAATGGGAAAGCAATCCACATCACCAATGTTTTATGCTCTCATCAAGGTCTCTGGTGATCAGGTCAAAAGGAAAGACTTGCAAGCATCCTGCTACGTTAGTTGAGGACGACGCACTGCAACCAGCCCATTAGCTTTATCTGTTTGCTTTAAGAGAGGCTGGAGGAACATCAAGGCTGCTGGCTGCCATCAACACAGCAGTCAGACTCACTGGGGTGGCTGGCTTGGGGTCTGCAGCACTTTGAAAAGCTTGTTTTAGTTCTTAAATTGTCCTCTCAAATCTGTGTGCTTAAACGCCAGCTTTTCCTGCCTTGTGATACGGTTGTCCAGTGAACTCCATGTAGTGGCAGCTGATTCATGTGGAAGCTAGATCTCTTTTCTGCTGGTTGTACTGGACTGGCTGGAGATACTCCGTGTGCCAAATATGTTTCAGGAATGAGCAATAACATTAAGTCTACTTGTAGGTTCTTGTGGGTGTAGGGCAAAAGCCGTCCTTTAAACGGGCTTTCTCACTGAATCCCTTGCCTCTCTGCACAGGGTCAGAGCAGCTCTCACGGGGCATGGGCAGGAGGTACGGAGTGAAGGCGAATTGCTAGGATGGCAGAGTAAAGAGAAGGGAAACTGAAGGGATATGAGAAGGTCAGGGGATGCTGGAGAGAGTTAAAAATGAGGGTACAAATGCGGGCCTGGGAAAGCAACTATTCCGGTCACCAGAATTACAGCTGCCTGAGCACAAATGTGGCTGACAGCCCTCTGCCCTTTCTGCTCCGCGTGTGCATCTGAAGCCCAGCTGTTTCAAAACATTGGTTTCGTCTCCATAGATTGCATTCTTTTTTCCCACAAGGAAAGAATAGGCAAATACTTAAACACATAAAACAGCCTTTGGACTAGTTCTCGGTCCATCTGTGAGACCGAGATGAATTCAACAAGGTTGTGAATAAAAATACAGCGACTGGTATTTCTAATTCTATTTCTCAGTGGAAAGCTTCTAGTAACAGCTAATAACTAAGTCATACTAATCAACTCAGTGACAGAACCTCTAAAGTATGTAATATAACATAGTTTCAGATTTTTTTTAATGGAACCTACATGTTGCAATCTCCTACTCTACAGTCATAAAACTTTATAGTGTTCTCTTTTGTCTACTGAGATTTCAGGTGTTTAACCACTGACTTCTACCCAAACAAAGTCTCCAGCAACACTAATGCTATCCATGTGCTCCAGTAAATGAGCAGTTCAGCCTGGCCAGCAGTTCTGGCTGTTACACACGCACGCAGCAACAGCAGCCCACCTTCCGCTGCGAGCTGGTGTAACTTCACTGTGACCTTCACGGTTGTCAGTGGAATTACTTCTGATTTACTTCAGCATGACTGAGGGAAGAGTTTGGCCCCGTTTGTGCGCCTTTATGGAGAGAAACCTGGAGGACAGTATCTGTTCTTGTTTAAAGTGCAGCAGGAGTTGCAGTGTTGGTGAAGAAAAGCATACAAGCCACAGCTGCGGCCAGCAGTGGTGTTGCTATGGCATGCCATCCTCAAGCTGTTCTTAAAAGCTCAGCGAGTTTGGTACTTTGCCCGCTGCCTGTGGGACCGAGGCATGCTAAAGCACTCACGTTAAGTGACTTTTCAATTTGACTTTGACCCAGAGGCACCTCTGGAGAGACAGTGGTGGAGGAGAGGAGGGACAGTGCGTGGGGATCTGAAACAATTAAAGCTGTTGTGTGCATTCCCAGCACACCTCTCCCTGTGCGCTGCCTGGTATTACGTTGAAGCCTGGAAAGTTTGGTAATAAAAACACAGGAGTTCAATTAAATAAACTCTCCAGGCACAGGAGTGTAACAAAACTAGGGAGTCACCTAAACTCGTTATCAGTCCTCACTGGCCATAGTTCTTCTGCAATGATAGAGAGTCATTACAAACACTTATAATTTATTTTCCGTGCCTTACCCTGTTAGAAAGGTCAAGGGACCCTTCTAGCAAGTGCAGTCCCATTGGCCATGGGGAAATCTTCACTTGGTGAAGTTCTCCTCTTTTCCTACAACCTGAATTTCCTTTATGTAGGAATAGAGAGCAGCCACAGCACTTGCTGTGCTGCTATGCCTTTGTGCAGCCCCTGCTAGCACAGCTCTGGTTAAAGGCCTAAGTACATTCAATAAAATAACTTGCTTCAGGGTTTCGGAACTTGGTTATAAAGATTTGTTTGTGGCTGAAACTTTGCGCTCCGGTGCTCTGTCACAAGAGAATGGCAAAAATAAATTAATAACTGAAAATGTAGCTCGACAGTTTCACGGTAACAGTGCAGAGAGAAGGAAACCAGAGCCAAGCTGGAACGGCACAACTCTTACTCAGTTCTGCAAAGTTCAGATTCTTGTTCCATTCATCCAGCCCTCGATAGGAAAGATTTAAACTCTAGAGAAGAACCGCCTTAAAGCCCAAAGAATTTGTATCCATTTTGATTTTATCACCACGCTCCCAAGTATCCCAAATTTCCCGGAGTTATGCCACTAAAATTAAAGACTGGCTTCTCCTTTCCACAGAGTCGCTGGGTGTTTCAGGTAGGAGAGGCCAGTGTCCTCCTCCCACTGCACTGCACTCACGTATTCCACCTCAGCGCGTTGCTTCCTGCTGTCCACTGAACACCAGCAATGTGCAAAACAAAGGCATCCTAACCTGAAAGGAGCAGCCTAACTCTTCCATCTGGATGCATGTGCTCCAAAGTGGCTTTTCACAGTCTGTTCATCCCTGTTGACTTCTTGGACACTAGTGAGGACCAACCAGAGTCTGCAGCACACCAACAACTCAACAGACATAGGTGACCCCGCCTGATTTCTTACCTACCCACCTGCCTTCCTGGTGCATGGCTGAGCTAATCCTAGACAACTACAAAAACCACCTGCCACTTTCTCCAAAAAATGTTTGCTCCTGACACTAGTTATGCACTCCTCAGCTGCCACCACGTTCATCCCATTCCTGAATTGGTGCCAAATGGAATCACCAAGCCTCGTGACAGAACAGAAACACCTGCTCCCAAGCAGTAAGGCAGGTTTCCCTGCGTACCCCAAGTATCAGTGCCTGAGTCTTTATGCTGCTAGTTATACAATGGGAAACAGCTTCTGTTGGATTGAGCTCCCACAAGGGAAACAGGTGAAGGGAGATGGGACACTGCACAAGGCACCTGCCAGGACAAGCTGCATCTCTGGCTCCCAGCAGCCTGTGCATAGGGACAGCCTGGAGCCAGAGGCAGCAGCCCTGCAAGCACATGGGGTCACTGCAAGGCTGGTACGGTGCTAGCAGGGCACACTCCTACGGTATCAGTGACCTCTGTAAAATCAGGTTTCAGGAGCTCATTAAACTGGTGCAAACTGCCTGGTACCAGCGTTATTTTGATTTAGAGGGAGTTTATTTCAGCTCAATGGGAGCATAACCCTGATCCAGATGAAAACAAACAAACAAACAGGCTAGGGTGTAACACTAATATGAAAGGAGATTTAAAATGCACACTTAGCTTTTCCCTGGAGGGTAATCACAATACAGTACTAACTAAAATTAGACAACACTGACAGAAAAGAAAAATAAAAACAAAAAGCCAGCCCAAGCCACCAATTGCTGTTGTTTCCAGATCTTCTGATCCCAATTAGTCTGCCTGCAAATCTATAGAGAGCCCTTATGATTTTATTAGTCAGAGCTGTCCTCACAACTGGCTCGCTGTGCCCCCATAAAAGAGCAGTATGGTCTGGGCATATCTCCGGTAATTAGCAGCAGGATCCCTGAAGACAGGCATGAAGCCACTTCTGCCAGCTTGCAGTTTTTCACACAATTTCCTATCAAAAGACCTTCTGGTTTTCTTCAAACCATCAGTCAGAGCAGTGTTCTTAAAGACGAATAAAGACTTGGGGTAAACAGGCTTCACCCTGCTCCTTCACCCTGCTCCATGATCCCACCCACACCTTTCACTTTTCTGCCAGGTCCATGAACCCGCTGCCCGAGCGGGAGGCTGGGGAGAGAGGTGACAGCAGTGCCCGGGGTTGGACCTGGCCCTTGGCATCCTGGGGACAAGCTCACCACATCGAGGGGCAGCATGGAAAGGAAGCTTTGTGTTTAAGCGTGGTAGCTATTAGAAGGACTTTAAATTCAAAAGTAAGGAAATTAAAATCTTTAGACTCAGCATGGAAGCTATTTAAGAAGCTTTAATGTAATCACGGAAAGCACAAAAAAGAGGTGTGCGGGGGTGAGGGAGGCAGGAAAGTATGGGGGAAAGCAATAAAATGGTCAAATGGCAAGATATTGTTCAAGCCAAACAGGTGCCTTTCAAAAAAAAAAAAAAGGCAGCCCAACTGAAGTCAATTGAAAGGGAATATGAACTAGAACAAATAAAATGTCAGAGCATGAGAGTTAAGAAGGCTGAGAGTGATTATGAACAGCCACTAATGAAAGACATAAAAATAAGTAACTAGAAAGTCTTTCATGAGATCAGCTGCTGCAGCAGGGCTTAGAAGAAGCCTTTCATAGTAGGGACAGAGCAGAGGAGCTGCGCGATCCCTCAGCATCGGGCTTAATTTCAGAGACACCTCCTGCAGCTACATCTTACCCATTATTAAAGCTGAGAAGCTGTCAGAAGAGCGGTTAATGAAACCGTCGGAAATGCTAAACCGGCCGGGCGCAGGCAGAGAGGCACGTCCTCCGTAACACTACCGTCAGGCACAAAAGGCTCGCTTTTCCCCTGAGGTTGCTAGCGTTGCCATAGCAAGTACGAGCGTGTTTATTGGTGTGAACTGGAAATGTCGGAGTGATAACATCAGGGGAGATGACTCATATTAGCACTCTCTCAATACCACTTCTCTCCAGGAGAGAATAATTGTCATCCAATATTGCTTTGGTGGTCCAGAAGCACACAAGTCTCCTTTCAAGAATGAACGCTGAGTCCTTCGGTGAGCCACCCCCTGCATCCCCTAAAAAGTGTCCAGAATAGCATCGCAACTCATGTCTTAACACCACTCACCTTTCTTCTCACTTGCTGTAAATAACAAATAAATACCTGATCTCAACATCCAGTGCAGAGAACAAACTTGGTTACACTTTAAATTTTGTTTTTTCCTAACTGACTGCATATATCTGGCAACATTAGTTTACTGGTGAATTCGTATCGCAGCGAGCTCAGCCACTGCGTTTATTACAGGGTATAAGGCCTAATGCCTCTTCTGCATGCCCTGCATGCCCTAGAAATAAAGCTACCACTTATCAATATTGAAAAAGCAATATGAATTCATAGATGAACTAAATCCTGCCAGACATATGCAGACAGGCATGCTCTATATCCATTGTCACTCTGATTTCAAATAAGGTGAAATGAAGAAAAGGTGAAACAGACACAGAACATTTGGTCCACATATTTGAAGAAAATAAGGGTTTCTGCATAATAACTTAAGGTCCTCATGCTTGCAGCATTTGGATTGAGTTGTGGTGGCCACAAGGTGTGATTCAATTTGTTTTTAAATTCTGTTTTGCCACACTGTAAATGCACTCACTGTTACAGGTCTCCGTAAAATCAAAAGGTGGGGTGGGTAGGCAGGCATGTGGGTAAGATATTCCCCTGGGATCTATAAATGCAGGGACTGGATCCAAAAAGCACTAACCGAGAAAGCCATCAAAAAAGAAATGGGGGGGAGGGGAGGGAAGTAGGAGGGAGCGACAAAAAACCTGCCCTTAAAAATAACAAATATTTAAGAGTAGGCAACTTGTAACTTCCATTTAATTTCACAGAAATTGAAGGTCCAAAATCTGTGTAGGTGGAGAACATGGTTAGATCCACAGCATTTAACTCTGAAAAGGAGCTGATTGGGGTTCAGCTGTTTGTCCACAACTGAGCTCCCACACCCTCCTCTGTAGATAAGCCAGCCAGTAATAACAGCAAGCACAATGGTGATTTTTATTTATTTTAATAACATGAACTTTATTCATCTATTCAGGTGTTTCGATCTCCTGGGAATGGGCCAAGCAGAAGAGGGGTCATGAAGGGTGCTGTGAATGGCAGTGACCCTTGCCAAGGGAGTGGAGAGGAAAGTACCAGGTAGAATTTTCCTATTTGGATCATTTGTCTGGGAAGAGTCAGAAGAAAAATGAGTGGCTGTGCACTTAGAACTAACCCAAACATTAAAGGATTTTACCTTGTGTTAAAGACTGATGAGAATATTATCGTTAGCAGGAGGATTTTAAACTTGGTGGTTGAGGTCTCCCCCTAATCTTGTGTTAGGCTGAGGTCTCCCCCTAAACTTGTGTTAGCTAAAAGTACCTCTTGGACAACTCAAAAGCTCATTTTAAACAGGAAGCATTGCCAAGAAGGACCCCAACCAGTTTTTGAAGCAGCAGTGTCCTCAGGAACTTAGTTTTTCTCTGTGATATGCATTCATCAGCTTACACAGAGTAAGTCAGATGTTTGCTGTGATTTAAAAATTCATTATATCTTGAAATAAGGAGAGGGCTGAATTTAATCACGTGTCAAAACATAGCCCTATTTTGAGACTGCTGCCAGTTTTCCATGCTGATCCTATGGGAGAGGAAAGCATACCCATCCAGTAACAGGAACAGAAGCTTCAGGAGAGCAATCTGCTGCAGAAAGACTAAGTCCGATCACAAAGCCTGTTCTGATGCGGTGCATGTACTTTATGGGTAGGGCACGCCCAAGAGGGTGTAAGCCCAGCACTTGGGCTGTAGATGGCCTTGAACGGATTGCCCAGGCCAGTCAAACTATAGGCTGGCAGGGGACCAAAGGTGACAAGTCCTCACCTTTATTGTCATCCCGTGTGCAGGGTACAGCTTAGGAGCAAATGCTATGTTCTGCTCTAGGAAATCTTTCATAATGTGGTCGCATAAACTATATGAGAAAAATAGGCTTAGCTGTGCTAGTCGCTCATTCTGACATTATTTTAGCTCTTGTTTCATATGGTACTTCAGAATCAAATGAAAAACAATCAGAGGAAAGTTACTCGTTGCGCAGCCTTTGAGCCCAGATTATGTCTGGTTACTTAGAGAAATTAAGACAGAGCATTTGTTCAACACATATATGGAAACTAAGAAATCCCTGAGGCAGCCTGAAGGTATGCCCAAGGTTTTAGCATGTTGCTACTTCTGAAATACCGATGCATCAAAGATTGAAGGCAGGTCACGCTAGCTGTTGAAGAACTGGTTGCAGATAGCATAAGAAGTCGTTCATGGAAGAGCAGTCCTTCTCATTTGCGAGATACAATTACCACCATGGGAGACAGGGCCAAAAGGGTGATAGAAAAATCATAGTTGATGGGTCACTCCAAATCACAGACCACTGTCATTACTATGGTCACTATCAAGACACTGACATTTCTGGAATATCCAACTCCACGCTGCTGTTCCCAAGCCCGGCATTCTCAGCAGAAATTGCTGCTGCTAAAGCTAGACACATTATTGAGGGGAAAAATAATGTTTTACATAGAGACTTCATGAATAATGTTAACTATGAGTCCTGCTGATTTGTTGAGCAATGCTGTGTTTCCATCAGCTAATCTAATTACGCAAAGCCTTCTGTATTAGAATCAGCCAAATCACAACAATCACATTTCAAATGCACACGATGTGTTTATAACTCTCGTGAGACATGCTGTCCACTCCATTAAAAATAACAACCTTTGTAGTTATGCATGCTAAAGTATCAGTAATCAAATCTCATGCTTCATGGTGTAAGATGATCACTAGAAGTGTCAGGAAGAAATTATTCCCCTAAGAGATGGCACAGCAAAATATGTTTGTTGGCTTTGAATCATCCCATGTTGTCAGTACAGCATACTTGTGTGTTAGATCATCGATCCGACAATCTGTTATAGCAAATTCTATAATCTGATGTTCCGCAACTCAATCAATTCAAGATAACCGAAATATAAATCTGCTTTCCTCACAAAGTAGCCAGCCCTAAACTTTGAAACAGCGAGGAATGCACATCTGGCTCCAGAATAGGTTTTGAAGGATGTACTTATAGAAATGGCTAAATCAAAACTCCCAATCTAAAACCTCCGCAAGTTTGTGGGCACCAAGATTTGGCTCTGAAATTTGCTGCTTGCGGCTGATCTCTCTCCATGCAATCTAAGTTTTCTGTAACACTTTAAAGCTGCCCAAGACGAGCACAAAACCCTCCAGGGCAACTATATTGGAGCAATTTGAACTTGTATGGATGAATTAATTTGTGTCCGCTGCTCTTATGATGGTTTCTAGGGAAATTAAATGCAGCAGAACCGACCACCCCATACAGCAGCTGGAACTGGTGAGGGGGAGGACTGCTGACCCCGTGGCATACTTCACACCTCGCATTAGCCTCGTTTGCCACTGATGGGCTTTTGGTAACTGTAAGAGGGGAGAGATGATCTGTAGTTGATGGGATCCTTCCCAACAGATGAAGACAGCAATAACAAAGATGCATGATTTTTGTCGCCGGAACACGGATGCTAGTTTCTGGTGCCATCTGTGCATTAATCCTACTGTAAGTCTGGTATCTTAAATTACTCAAAGAATATTTCTGGAAGAAGAGATACAGAGCATTGGCTCTTTGATAGATACATCCCAGAGCTTTAGAAATTACCCTCACAGAACTGTCAAATTTCTTAAAATTAAAATAAATTGCTTATTCCTGGAAGTGCCTTCAGAAGCAGCATTTTATCATCAAACTGGCACTTCTTGCTCACGCTGGCTGCTATTCAAAATCGCCCTGGCACCAGAGCCCTGGCCAGGCTGCAGTTTCAAATCACCTGGCACCAGCAGCCTAGAAAGTGTCCTCTGAGATAAACGACCTCTGTGCAAAATAGCAGCATAAAACTGGACAATAAAATGTTGTCCCTTAGAGAAATAATTCTGATACTGTGAAGTGTCACAGTTTCTCCCTGTCCCCTCCTGCCAGCTCCCCACAACCTGCCTGAGCCCCCTCTCCTCACAGGAGAGACCTCTTGTGGGGCTGAAGGCTCCCTGCCCTCAGGACAAAGGTGCCAAAGGTGCCAGCCCCATGCCGCTGTCCTGCTCACGTGTGACGGAGAAGCCCTGGGATTTGACTGTCAGAAGATGGCAGAAGGGCTTCCTGCCCAGCACTGATGTCCCAGTCGGCCACCACCAAGCACCCTGCCATCCAACAAAATGCACCCTGCACTTGGCTCCCCATCAACCCTCCCAGCCCTGCAGCAAGGGGAAATCCTCTCATCCTTCCTAGATTTTGGCTGTTTTGGAGTGTGGGCAAAAAGCCGTCTGCTAACGTGCATTCTGCTGTCTTGCCTGCAGTTTTAAATTCTTTGGCTGCAAGTAAGAGAAGAAAAATCACAGGTTTTGTATCCCAACCAAACGAGCAGACACCACCCAGATTATAACACATTAAGAAGCTGTTATGCAGGGGCCTGTTGCCTTGGCTCATTTTCATTCTTTTTAAGATCTCACAAAGACTGAGCTTGTTCTCAGCAGCTCTTTGGAAACCCACAAAAACCAGCTAGGGCTGGCAACAAACGACAACAACAAAAAAAAGGACAGGTGCAGGAGGGTTTGTCTATTCTGAGACACCGGTATCCTCAGTTCTGGCTGCTGGCGCATGAGCTGACGCTGTGGGCACTCGCAGGCTCTGCAGGGGCTGCGGAGCAGCCAGCACATTTTACACACAGCTCTCAAAGAAGTCTTGTACAATAGGTGACAATAAATAACATCATCCTTCAGGGGGAACAGCCAACAAAAGCCAGGGCTTCCACATTCAATCCCCAAGTACAGGTTTGGGTGCCAGATACGCAATCACTCCTGGGAGCTGTGGGCAGGCAGGATTTCTGAAAGCACAGCCACTCAGGTCACTGCAGCGCGGCTTCACACCCCCAGCCCGGAGCCCCGCTCTGCTGGCACCGCCGCGGTGCTCACAGCTCCCAGGGTTGGGCATGGCGGGGAGGACCGCAGAGCCTTCGTCAGCCCACCCATGCTGGCCAGAGCTAGCAGTTATGTTGTTTATACAAAATACCTTTTGATTAATGGTTAGAGAAAGGAAAACTGTAACATATGTTGTTCTCGGTATAAATTCCTGAGTGTGTCAGGTTTACGGTGCATCTGGCCAGGACAGGGGGTACAAAGATGTATTCCTTCTGCTATGCCCCGTCCCCTCCCCATTTCAGCCTGAGCCCCCCAGGTCATTCTGCCTATAACACTCTCATATGACTCAGAAGACATCTAAGCCTGCTCTCCCCCTCAGGTGCAGCCAGGACATCAGAAAGCCCTGGGAGAGAGGCAGGATGCTACCAGACCGAGCAGTGCATCTGCAGCAGAGCCGGGGACTGCCCGGCCAAGGCCCCGCAGGCAGCAGCAGGTGGGGATGGCAGAAGAGGTTCTTGTTTCCCTCCTTCTGAAGGGATGCGTCCGTTCCCCTGGGGAGGGCTGGAAAAGGCCAGCTGTGCACCTGGGACTGGGCACACAAGTGGTGAGAGGCACTGCCACCCTCCGCTTTGTGGGCGTCTGTCCCAAGCGGATCTTGTGGGAAGACGCAGGGAGACTGCCACATGTGGATGGAGGTGACCAGAGGTCTTCTCCTCCCCAGTTAATACAGCTCAGACAAAAGGGAGGGCTCAGCACCGGGAAGAGCTCAGCACCCAGAAGAGGAAGCTCAGCACCTCGACAGTACTCGTACTTTTCTCAAACACACATTTTCCAGAAGTCTTTTTATTGTAACACCAACTCCTGTGGCGTTCTCACAGAGGTATTTCTCCCTGGAAAGGGGCTTACATACCAAAAAAACTTTTTTTTTTTTTAACCCTTCAAATAAATCAGGGGGTCTAATAAAAGCTATTACCCCTCTCTGGAAATTTTATCTCAGTTATAAATAAGACATTGGGCCACATTCTCAGCTGGTATAAATTTCGGGTTGCTGAAGCAAAGCCCAGTGGAGTTGCACCAATCCAGGCTATTGTCTGTAATACAGATGAATAGAGGAACAGGACTCTGAACCACCTAGCTGTAGCCAAACCACAATTTCAGGCGCTTCCTTGCCAGCTCCTTGTGCCTGGGGCCACAGATCACAAAGTCACAATACAGATCAGAAAAAAACCTGAATCTATGGACAGCCCAAGCATTTTAACTTTTGAACAAATCCTTATCATAATGAACAGAAGCAACCTCAGGAGGAACAAAGAAAGAGCAATATCCATTAACAGTGAAAAATTCAAATACACAACACAGTTAGGACCAGAAAGATCCTGTCCATTCCCTAGGGAAACAGTATTTATCAGCAAACTACCAGAAATGGTGCTTCAGAGATCCACATGCTCTTATTTCTGCAAGGCAGAAGCCCTGTTAAACTGCTCAACCTAAGAGAATAGAAACAAAAGCTAGTGAAAACGATGGGACAGAAGTAAAGCCAAACAGCAAACAAACACATACCCAAGCTACAGCCTAGAAGGAATGAAATAAAGGCCTGTATCAACCCCTAACATGTTCCACTATGTGCGATTGCTCTGCCAGGGCCCATTAACAACTCATAACGGTAACCCAGCACCCACAGAAAGAATTATATTTTCATATAAGACAACAAAACCAACCCATAAGAGGAAGTCTCCTCTCTGGGGTTGCATGCCTTGTTGACCATGGGACTGCAGCAGCGGGTGAGACCAGGAGAACAGACCTAGAAGCGACTACAGCGAAGCTCAAGGGCTCATCGAAAGAGGTAGCAGCCTCTGTCAGCAGGCTAATTCTGACCCAACAGGCTAATTTTTCACCTAACTAAAGCTTTTTTTCCTGGATGTTTTCTAGAACTATCCTTTCTGATGTCGCAGTTTAGCATCTTGTTTAGCATCTCTAATTCTTGGCCAGAGGGGTCCTGAACTGCAGTATTTGTACAGGGGTTTGGATGCCTCCGAGTTTGGGATCCTTGCAGCAGATACTCTCTTGAGGACTGAGCCAGGGTAAGATCTCTGTCAGAAGAGAAGCCAGTGAATTCATGTTTATAGTGAATTGCCCTGTGCAGGCTGAATTCACATTAGCTTGTCACAGACACTTCATTACTCATGGCTGGGCTAGGGGCCCACCAAACATTTGAGGAGTTGCTGGCCTTTAGTAAGGCCATTAAAAAGGAACAGCACTAATAAATTCTCCTGTTGTTATGCTTCAAGAGAGCCCAAAGGTTAAAAGTACTGGGAATCTTCCTTCTTCTCTGACCAAGGGTCCTCCAGATCATGATGGGCACTGGAAAAGAACTGATGGAAGGAGCTTGCCAACCCCAGGCGATGACTTTCTAGGGTATGCTGACAGAAGTAATGATCAATTTGCTTAGCTTTTCTGTGAAATGTTAAGATTGTTGCAGAGTATAAAAGCAATGGGATAATGAAGGCAGTGATTTTGAAAGGCATTTACTTAAAAAATCTTGTTAATTCTGGAAAAAAAAAAAGTTTTATTCACACCACCTAAACTCATTGCAGAAAACCAAGGTACTACCATCAGACTGATCTCTGGCTAAGTGGTGGCAATAACAAACACATTTTAAGAAGAACAGAAAAGTCCAGCAGCCCTAGGCAAACACTCTAGCATCCTGGCTACTCTCATTTGTTTACCAACATCATCTCAGCATTCAAACCTCCACCATCTGGCTTTAAAGTGGGAGCTAACTGTGCAGTTATCAGGCCTTTGATCTAGAGGTAAATGAAGATTTACTTTATTCTCAGACCACTTCTGGCCAGTGCTGCAGAAGATAGAGGAGATCTCCCTAGCCAGCACAGCAGGTAGGAGAGGTGGCAGCTGTATTGGTCAGCGAGGGCTTAGCACAAATGCTAAGAAGCAGGGTTACTCTGCCAGGGAGTGTATAGACAGCTTTTATTGTAGCACCAAATTATGAAAAGGTCAATCTTTCTGAAAGTGGCTGAGGATGGAAGCAGGCCAACTTGCAGACTTGTGCAGTAATGGGCATGCCTGGAAAAGGGCCAGAAACATCCACTGTGGCCACTCAAACCACGACACATGCGTGCAAAGCAGAGGGGACCAAGAGGTTCCCATGCTCCTCCGAATGCTGATCATAGTGATTTATAAGCTGGCTTCTGCTGTGGTGGTCACTACTTACTGCACTGATTCAATATCACAGAATGGCCTGTGTATCTTGTTGCATCTCAATTTTTTTTTCCTCCCCTTTCTTTCTTTCAAGGGAAGGAAAGAGGTAAAAAATAGAGATAAGACCATAGGCATTACTAGGCATTTCACAATAGATTTGTATCACCTAACAGAGCTCACATCTTTTATTCTCACTGAGCTCCGATCTGCACTCCTCTCTGAAAGCAGTCATTTTGTGTAGCAGTTAATCTTTATCACACTCTTTGCTGCTCATACATTTTAAAATCTGATTCCAAAAAAAAAAAAAAAGAAAAAAAAAGCCAATTACAGATATCCCAGGGGTAAGAATACTCCAGGAAATTTCTGCACATTGTTTTACAAGCTAGTCTGCAGGTCTACATTAAAATAAACAAGCTACAGAAAAAAAAATATCTTAGAAGTATGTTGATTTATGAAAAACTCATCCCAGATATAAGTCAGATAGAGGGGTCTTTCTAATCTAGAAAGAAGACAGAGAGAAGAGCTGTGGAGCTGAGATATACTTCTTCACAAGCACCCTGCTAAGAGGAGCCAAGCTCTTTCAAAGTTCGAGCTCAGCCCCAGATCAGTATGCCCTAAGTTTCTCAGTGGTGCTGAGATCACATCTCTCTTACCATGAATCCCACCCAGCCCGCTGCAGTTTCCCAGGCTCGTTCATGATGCCCAGGCCACATTCTCTCCCATTTTTGATCTTTGCATATCACATTGACTTTGTTGGGAGACCAAGTTCAAGGAAAAAAAGCAAACATCTTTAAACAGCCTCTCAACGTACCATTGATTTGTTGTTTAGGAAAAAAAAAAAAAAAGAGAGCTACCAGTCTGGACTGTGTTAGCAGAGGATGGAAATCACAGCAGAAGTGCAGCTCTGTGCCAGAAGTAATTCCTGTCTAAAAAATGCAAACACAACCAGAAATAGTAATTTCTGGCAAGCAGCATGGACTTTGCAAGTACTGTACTAGACAGAGAATTTGCTCTAGGCAAATTTCTAGGCATTTACACATCCTGGGTATAGCACTTAGGAACACTTGACCAGAAATGTACCTATACTCATTGTGGCATTCAGCTTAATTCAGCTGGGTTCACACACTTGCTTTACAAATGCCCTGTGTTTTGGTGAACAGAGCCTCATTTTGACAGCTGTGGGTGTATCAGGTACATCAGATGCATCTTTAGAAATATAACTGCACAGACTGAAATACCCTAATTTCAAGCTTAGTTGCATTCCTAAACTGCGTATTTTGATCCAAAATGTTACCCAATATACATTTGTACCATTTTTTGTCAACTACTGCTAAGGGCTTGCCAAGTCTATAGCAAAACCTGCTTAGTCTTCGATGAGAAACAAGCACACATTGCAACAGACATTGATGAGCTTAAATTGGATTTGGCGAGCTTAAATTTGAGATAATTGTATTTCCTTTTTTTTTTTTTCCATGTGCAAAGTGATCAGTATGGACGTTGGCATCTGTCTTCACTTTTAATCTGTTTAAAACTTTATTGGCACGTTCATATGAGGTAAGTAAATATTTTTTTCATGAGCCTATAAAACATCATTAGTTTATTTTTTCATCCTGTCAGCTTGGATAAGTATCTCATGGTGCCTGTACATCTTCATGAGGATTTTATTATTTATTTTGATTTAGACTAAACTAAAATGAAGACCTGTCCCAAAGCCCTGGGCTTCTCTGACAGTCTTTAAAATATACAGCAATAAAAGTGAATTAACATGCTCTCAGTGGCTTCCAGATGGCAATGCGCTGGTAACAGCGGAGAAGCCACCAGAGCGTTAGCCCGCCCCATTCTGCCCCAGCACTGCAGCAGACATCTTCTGCATCTCTCCCATCCCAGTGCCAAAGGGCTGGAGGGCAGCGGGCATGGGGCAGCAGGAATGGCACCCTGCTGTCAGCACAGTACCCTGCCCACACTCAAATGCCAGAAGGGAACATTGCTCTTGCAGACTACTGCTCAACTGTGCAATTTTTGAGAAACAATAGCTCCAGGACAGTTCATTTTGCATTTTAACCACATAGAGGCATTAGCACAGTAAGCTGGACAATGAATTAGCAACACGATGGTTGCCTTACTCTAGCAAACTACATTAATTCTCCACGTGGACTATGTTGATGTGAATTAAAACCACCAAATATGCATCTTACCCCAGATTTGAGGAGAGAAGGGTCTGCACTAGGAGAATCAGGAAACACGAGCACAGATCTGCCGTAGGTTCATTCTCCAGCTGATGAAGCATGAGTGCTCCTACAGAGGACAGTCCTGGCTCAGGACTCTTCATTGTAAATCTCATCTTCCATATAACTGAAATAACCTAAACCATTTCCTTTCAGCTTTGTAAACTGGGCAAAAGGGATAAGTTGTTTCCTTTGAATTAATCAAATGCCAGGAGAACCAGTGATGCAGGAGAATGTCGTCCTGCATGAGACAGTGACACAACTTTACCAGTGCAGACTCAATTAATGTCCCTATCATCCAAAAAGAAATCTGCCGACAGATGCACAGGAATTGTTTCTGCTGGTGTAACCTACATAAAAACAACACCAGAATACAGTACTAGCTGGCACAGTATAAAAATAGGGCAATTTTCATTTGCAAACAGGTGAAAAATTCATTTTTGTGCTTGAAAGCAACCGTAGTGTCTGTGACAGAGGTGACTAGCCTCGTTAGCCACATATAGATGGCACTGCTATGGATTCAGAGCAGCATTTTGGCATGGTGGTGAGACATAGGTTTGATCCATTACAATTTGTAGGTCTTTAAAAAAAAAATTTAAAAAAGGACATGGCAATTGGAATTGGGAGTTGCAGGACTGAATTCTATAAACTCACTTCGATAAACAAATAGGGCAGAGAGACCAAGCAAACAATGCCAGAAGAGCTAAATAAGTTTTCTAAAGTCAGGTTTCCACTCCACCCAGGTGATTCGTCCTTTTGCATCTATGACAAACACATCATTCATCCCTTTTGGGTACAAGATTTACCTCACCTACTTAAACGCTTCCCTGCTCTGCCATAGCCTTTACCTCCTTCCTCACACAGCACACTGGAAAATGCTCTTTTACAGGAATTACTGCTCCTTCTGTGCAAAGAAAAGTCATGCAGAAGAATCCAGAAAAGAAAAAAGGGTTCTCCCTCCTCACTCTAGCAGGTCCTGAAGTGAAAGGGAAGACCCTCTATTCTGTGAAATCAAGCAATACACATCAATGAGATCAACAGGTAACATAATTCAGTATAATCTAAAAGGTTCACTCCTGCTGCCATTGTTACTGGAGCAGGGAGAAGTCTACTCTGAATGTTGAGCCTGGCTAGTTAGTTTTCCATGTTTTTCTTGAGAAGTGAGATTCCTTAGGGAAGGAAATCAAACATCTCCCCCCCTTTCCTGCCCACAAAAGCAACTTGCTGATGCCCCAAGTCCACTGCCCAGCCAAGCCCGTTCCCCCAGCACCTGCATACAGCACCCTCACCTGCATTCATCCCTCCTCCCTGTGCCCCAGCTGCCTGCTGCTGATTACAGCACATCACAGGTGTGCCCATATGGCTGCAGAGTGGGACACAAGGGGGTTGCTACAGGGAAGGTTTCCATTTTGATACAGTGTGACCTGCAGCCCTCACCCTGATGCTGTGTGCAGCGTGCCCTGAGGGACCGGCTCTCTGCCGACATCCACACCCAGGACAGTGGTGGGGGCTCCCCACCTTGTGCAGCTGCCTCCCTGCCAGGGCTGGGGAGGTTCAGGAGCTGCAGGGGGGACACCCTCACATCAGGGCAGGGGCCTGAGGCTTCCTCCCCTGCGGTGGAGTAAGGCAACCTCTGGGCAGCCCCGTGTGGCGCTGGTGCCAGATGGTGGTGAACCAGGGAGCTATAACAAACTCTGCGGTTTCCTTTTACCGCTCTATTCACCCTAATTTCTCCACAGCATCCTGAATGCTAAGAGCATCAAATGCACAAGCCACCACCGCAGTTGGAAAAGCATAGGTATGCAACTTAAGTAAATATAGCTCAGTTGTACTAATAAAATTGAAAACAGAGAAATGACATAAAAGAATGTACATTATTTTAAATTGCAATTTTTTATATGTTCACTTTTATTGCCTCAGTCTTTAAAATAAATCCAGGACCTGATTTACTTTAATAAAAGTTTAATTTCGCATCTTGGTTTCAGTTCTGTACTCTTAATTTATTCTATGACCAGCCTTCCGACAGGAAAGGAGCTCGAGCAGCTGGGAAGTTTTACAGGCAGGTTCTACCCAAGTCACAGTAATACAGTGGTTAAGAGCAAATTCAATTGCAGCTTCCGCTATATATGAATTTTTGTTGTTTTTGGTTGTTGTCTTGTTTTTCCATACATATTGTTTTCAAAAAGCAGCAAAGACTGAAATGGAGCAGTCTTTCAGATCCACGTGAGCATGTGCCACCAAAATTTCACCATCACACCTTTCAAAGTCAACAGAAATGGACTGCAAAAGAGGTATATTAAAAACCAAAGCAGAAATACATCACCCACAAACAGCATAGCACGGCAGGAGCAGGAGCCTCCTGTTTTCATCAGACCAGGCAAAATTGGGATACTTTTTTCTTTTTTAATAAAAGAAACTTCTTCCAAAAATCACCAAGCGATTTCAGAGCACAAGTAATAATTTATCCACGGGAAAGAAGCTGCTTTCCTCAAGCTTATTACTAACCTAAAGGCAAGTGCCAGGAACACAACAGCAGCTCTGCTCTTTCTTGCCCAGCAGCCTGTGGCTGGGTGCTGCCACACGCTCTACCCAGGCCCACAGCACCACTCCACCGTCAGGCACCAGATTTGGGGCACCCTTGCGGTGCCAGGGGGACGTTTTGGCAGGGACCCACTCCCCCTGCACGCTCAGTCCCCTCTGCCCTCTGCTGCATGGGACCAGGGATTTCGTGCTTGTCTAGAGCCACGTGTGAAACAAGAGCCAGAGCCAGGAAACAGCCACCAACGCGCAGATAACACCACAGGAGAAGGCACCAGGCACCCACACTTTCTGAATCCATGTTTTCTCACACATTGCCACTGCCCCAGGGAGACACTTGGCTCTGCCAAGCAGGGCAGGGGCTCCCCAGCCTCCACAGGCCAATCCCTGGAGAGCACTGCTCATGTGGGGACCCCCTTCGCCTGCCCCCCCAAGCCCCTTTGCCCCAACGCTCTTCTCACTACACCATGTTTGGCCATGGCAGCCATTAAACGTCTCTCCCTTCTCACCTCCCCCTCTCCACAGCCCACACTGGGCACCCGCTCCAAGCCCTCACCTTAGTAACAGCAAACGTTCAGAAAGACATAAAAATAACTTTTGTCCTCCCAACCACAGCTTTCTTACCTTGAGGGGAGCCCCTGCCAGCTCTGCTGGGCCACACTGCTCTGGAGAGCGCCTCAGGCCTGCAGCCCCACCACAGCCCTCGCACCTGGGGTGGGGCTGTGAGGGACCCTCAGACACAGGTGTGCAGGGCCCTGCCTGCAGCCCCCTCCCCGCCCTGTGAGGAGGGCAGGTGAGGCTTGCTTGGGCAAGCCTGTGAGGGAAGCACCAAAATACAGCTAGACAGAGCAAAGAGGGTCCAGCTGGAATAATGCTGACAAACATTTTCAGCTGTAGGGAATGAAAACTGCACTCATGAGACATTTCACTAAGCTCTCTCTGTTAAATGTCCACCACAGTCCAGCCTGTAGCCTATGTTTGCTTTGAGTTCAAAAACCCTGGGCTGTCTCTTCACGTGATGCCCCAGCCAGCCTCACAGGGCCACACAGTATCATTTTGTTTCTGAGGAGTTTGTTTGCAAGGCCATAAGCAAAGCCTGGCCCTCACACTTGGGGCAGAAGCGTACCCCAGAGGATCCGTTCACCTCACACAGCACCCACACCACACACACAGCTCTCCTGGCAGGGGTTGGTGGATGCAGGCAACGTTGTTTCTGGATACTGTTTCCTGCTCTTGCTTGTTGTTAGGGAAATTTGCTTTTAATTTCAACAGTGAAAACTCAAGGCTTTAGCTGAAGATCTTGCTGATTGCAAGTGTCTCTGCAATTGTGCTACTCATTACCAATGCATTATTCATCACAAGTTTTGCTACCCCACCACTCACAGCTGTTTCAACTTTGCTTTGGGCTGCCTGGCCTACAGCTGTAGCTTATCAGCATGTGTTTTTAAAACAAACAGAAGAACGACAAAAATCTAAAGCAAAGCTTTTGCTCTTCTACTATTTTTTGGAGTGGATAAAAATCTGTCTACCTGTTCTGCAACAGCTATACGGATAGATTTGGGCATAGCAAAGGAAAAATCATGCTTAGAGATGAGGTGGAAGGACCCAAAGCACTGTAGGAGGCTGTCCTGCTCAGCTATGCAAGTGCTCAGCTGTGAACACCTGAGTGCTGACTGCTCAAGCCCAGATACATAGGGGAGTTTTGCAAGAGCTACCAGAAAGAACAGGAAATAATGTTGTGTTTTATGCATGTCCACAGAGCAGCACACAGTTCTACAAATGAAGAGATAGTGATTTCCTCTCATCAGCCTCAAAAAACTACTAAGTTGTAACTAAGTCAGCAGATTTGTTACCATCCTAAATTTATCGTTTCTCTATAGCAACCAGGTCCCTTCTGCTTGGCCGTTGCTGCCAGATGTTCATTTCAAGGCAATTTAGCCATAGACACAAGACACTGGCTTTGCACTGCCCTCATTCTGTTTTCTCTGTTAGTAATTCTCTTGCTTCCTGGTCACTATTTCATTAGTAATAAGTCATGCAACAGACAGGCAAAGCTGTACAAAGAAGTTTTTATTAAGCGTGCTGATGGACTGTGCTGCCTGCTAGAACTTTACAGATGGAAAGCCTCTGTGCTCCAGGTTGCAATGCTAACCTTCATACCACACAAAAGCTCTTCTCGAAAGCCTTTCTCCACCTCCTCTGGTGCAGCAGTCACTCATCTCCTCCACCTAAAACTGTAAACCCTGCTTCCTTAACCACATGCTAGATAACAACACAGAAGGTCTCCACACCTGTAAAGCTAAAAAAGCTAAAGACTTTTCATCATAATGGCTAGGACTCTATTAACACACATACAGAATCAGCTTATTGCTGTCTTCTTCCAGTGTCTTTTCTCTCTCCCCAACCTCTTTTCACAGCTTGTTCTTGTCCCCTGTAGTCTGCTTTAATGCTATGCTAAAGGGATTTGCCCTCTGAAGGAGAAGGCTTTCAACTAAGATCCTTCCAAGGCACTTCTGCACATTTAAACCATGCGCAAACCAAACAAATACAGCCTCAAGGAAACCAGTTAGCTTCTGTGTTAGTCCTATGCAGAACCAAAATTGAGGACTTGGTCACAGTATAGTTACAAGCATAAACAAAGACAGGCAAAATGACTATTTTTTGAAAATATCTTGAAACAAAAAAGCTAACTGGAAGAACAGTGCTGTCCTGTATTTCTTGAAACAGCAGTACTGTAAAGAAGAGATTGCACTCTGGCTGACTCACTCAAAGTATTTTAAGGGTTCAAGAAGAACCACATAGCAGAGCACGCTGACCATCTGAAGGGATGTATAACAACTAACATTCATTTTTCTACCACACAGATTTTCTTGTATTAGCAAAGGCTGAACTAACATTTCAGCTTTTATCTTGCCAGCACAAAATTAAAGTTGCTGTTTTCCAGAAAGACATCTAGGAACTTAATACATTGAGACTTCTACCCTATTCAAGTTTTGCTGAAGCCTTTCACAAAGCTCAAAATCTTTGGTTGGGAACAAAAGAAGACAAAAAGAAGAGTAAACTAAGCAGTAAAAAGATTGTATTTGCTTTGCTTTCTTAAGAAATTTGGCTAAACACAGATTTCTGTCATAAGCAAGTCAAGGAAAAAAAGTTTTGAATATATTTAGGACTATGCTCTAGCTCTGTAACATGGTCAGTATCACACACAATTCTTGTCAACAAATGTCATTCTAAACCTGAGGTTTTCATGCAGCATTCAGCTCACCCACGTCTTCCTTACATTTGCTTTCTAACATTAGCCAGATTTACTCCCCGTAATGACTGGCTTTTATTGCCTCATCTCCACATGTATTTACCCAGCTGCTATGTATTTGCTAGGTGAGCATGTGTATCACTTCATGTTTCAGAAGGGCTTTTAACCCTTGCCTCTGGGCAGCCAGGATTTCCTGTTCAGCAGCAGTAATAGAGTGAAACAGGAAATACTCATGGCTGCTGCCACTGGGTGGAAGGAAAAAAGGTCAACTGCTGTATTTGTACCTCCTCATTACCCCCATATCCTCAGACCTGTGGCTATTCAAGATTGCTGTTCAACCATTTATCAATGCCACAGTCAATAATCAATTTATGGCTAATTAAATTAGTCCAATTGTCCTGCCTGTGCACAGACATATCCAAGTCAACTTTTCATCTTTTCAGTAGTTGCAGAACTTCACTTGAGTATATTACATCAATGCCATTCATTGTCTTTAAACTGCTTTGAGCATTTACTTTACTGAACTAGCACTGACTGGTATGATAGCAACACCGAATGCCCACACACACAGTGTCTGTGTTATACGTGGGAATAGAGCCAAGCCCTTCCAACAGCCTGAAATAAGAATACTTTTATCAACACCTTGTCTTGAGTCTGTGTCCATTTTATATTTTACTCTGTAGTAGCAAGCCAAGTGATACTGAAATGAAGTGCAAAATTTGGAAAGTCATTTGACATTCTTCATCATTAGAAAAATACGGAATTTTAAATGAATTTTAAATTTTTTTTTCCACTCATCTTCTATTTTGAAGTTCTAGAAGCAGCAGCAGCTTATACCTCACATGATGAGGTGCATCATAGGGTTTTGTCCATCATCTTCTTGAATACATGTAACTTCATTGCTGTGACCAGCACTTCCATTTTTATCCTTTAGAAGGCTACTATGAGATATTTTATAGTACTACAATAAATACATTCATTTAAAAGCTGTTAAATCCCAACACTTTCACCAAGAAAACAGAAATAGACAGGATGCTCCTCAAATAGGAATATCATACTGGAGTTTCTGAACTGTCAATTGAAATAAATTTTGCTTTATTCTGAATCAAAATTAAACATTCATAAAGCTTCCCATAAAAAAAGTTCAATACTTTGTTTTTCACCCCCCCAACAACTTCATAAGTGAGACATTTCACAGCATTACAGTAAAGGTACCTCTTATTGCAACTTGCACTAGTAAATACAATACTTTAAATCTTACTTGCAGGATTCAAATATTTTTGAAACCAAATTGTTAATTTCAAACTAACAGCACTGATATTTTTCAGAAACAGTATTGCAAATATTTTCAAATTACCTCTGACCACCATATCAGACCTTAAAGCTGAATGTGAACAGAGCAACCATTTGACAATTCTGCTCTGCATGAAGAGCCTAACAGTAATTGATGGCTTTCCCTAAAGGTAACATGGAACTGAGAATCAGTAGTGGGACTACAAAACCCCATAAACAGCAAGCCTTTAATATCTACACAGCTGCCAGTTCAGGTCCAACTTGTATAAAACTTAAATGAAGAGAACACTGATGGGATCTGAATGTCATCCTGAGACAATCATACCAGCATCTAAGATCTCCTTCGTATTAAGTCTATCTAGACGTAAATAACAAATGCTGCATTTTATGCTGCTAATAAGAGGGAAACATACAAATGAAATGCTTTCATGACAAGTTTTTTCCTTCCTGTGAGCAAGGACACTGGAAATTTCAGATAATATTGAGAAATTTTTTTAGTTCTACAAATGAAACCATGTCATTAAGACTCCTGTCCCCTGCATACTATGTCTTACAGTATTTGTATAAAGCGCATTGAATAAACTGCATTAACACAAAACACCTGAACTGATCTTTCAAGCAAGATGCAACTGCACCCATTTTAGCTCAAAAGGCATAAAAGTTTTATAGCAACAATGCAGATAACTGAGAAATCTCTCTTCTGCATTTGTAGACACAGCACTTTCAAACAGATTCCAGGACCTTGACCAAGTAGTTTTTAAATCAGATGTGAACACAACAGCAGGAAACCTAATGCCTTTTCAATAGTTTAACACAATGGGGTAGGGTAAGACGAGGTATGCTCCCGTATTATATTGACAGAGCACTGGAAGGTGGCTTTGTTGCTCAAACAAGAAAAAACAAGGAAGAGAAATTTCTGAACTGAGTAGGCTAAGGTGTTCAAGTGTTGTTTTACCCTTCCTTCACTGAAATCTTCTCACATGCCTATTTTGCATTACATGGGACACAAAAGCAGTGCTTCTATTAGCATATATTTAAAAATTCATCCTCCTCTCTCTCGAAAGGTGCCCAAACCTTCCTAACATTATTCCTTAGGAAACAGTTTACCACCAAATTAAAACAAACCAAAGATGACAAGTTCGGTGAATATACTTGTTCAGCTTCAGCACAGAAACACATACCGGTTCAGGCCCATTTTCCTTTTATTAATAATATAAGGTTCTATAATCTCTTAACATTACAACTGAAAGTTTTACAGTTAATCTCACACTAAAGTGACAAACACTGTTTGGCTTTATTTGCAGAAAGTTGAATTACAACCTTGATAAACATACATTTCCAAGATTGAGAAATGACTTGTATTCTGGATTTCAGTGCTCATGTATCCCTGCCTTTGAAGCTGGTTTCAGTTAATTAAAATTGATACGGAAGAACTATTTGGCCTGACCTCTGTTCACAGCTGTAAGGCAAAGATGACATCTCTAATGCAACCACTATACTGTAAGTAAAGTCAAGAAGAGACAAGTTTTTCTTAGACTAAGATGTAGACCCTGTGGCAATTTTTTAATGGATTTTCTTCTACGATATCCCCCTCAAAACTTTTAGAAAGCTCTCTCCAATAAAAATACATTTAGTAGTCATGCTATACTCACTCTGCACTTTCTTCCTTCCAAGGGAACAGACACTGTGTAATAGAAAGTCATGACAATCTTAATTAAAACTGCTTGTAACTTACACATAGCCAAAACAGTCAACCAAACAAAAAAGTGTTATGCCAAGATACCCTTCTGATCTGCACAGATCAAGCTCCATCTCTGAACAGGCTGCAGCTAACGGAAACTAAGTCTTTATAAACAAAGAGAGGATGCAGAAAGAAAGGAGTAGTGGAAGACTACTAGTACTAGAAGAGGGAAGATTTCTTTTAAACAGGCTCTCGAACTTGCATTACACTTCCCTGTTTTCATTAGAAATTTAAATGTGAAAGAATTGAAGACCATCAGTAATACATGCATTCCAACTGTGATTTCACTAAACTCAGACTAGTTTCTAAGACAGAAAAAATATTTAGGAAGACAACTATCAGGTGGCCATTAGAAAAAAAAAAGTGTCTGTTACAGTCATAGTTAATCTTTTCCTCAGAGCTATGCAGTGACATAGCTTTGGGACCCTTATAACCTGTTATTTCACCTTCCCGTAGGACAATTGATGTGCAGTAAAAATCTTTACTGCATTTTAAATCACTTCAGCAGCCAGTGGCTATTTAAGGGTTGGAAATAGAAAGCATAAAGAGGTTTTGCCTGTGTAACTTCAATAAAACAAGGGATGGGGAAGCCATAGTCAAAGTTAAGAGTCAGGGAGGAAGTTGTAGAGCAGTGTAGTACTTCAAGTCAAAATCTTAAGACAGGTATTACTGAGCTATATGGACTTGTTCTAATTATATTTGTGCTGTCATTCTGCAAAAAGGCTTCACACACTTTCCTTCAAAATTGATTCTTCATAGTTAAACAAATACTTTCATTGAGGCACATAATAAAACACCCTTCATATTTACCAGCTCCTTGAAAGGTTTCTATTTGAGAGTGATACTAGTCATCTGCAAGAGTCCAGCTGTGGCCAAGTAGCCACCACTGTGCAGCACGTGAGATGAGGAATTCCCCTGCATAAACATGTACAGATTCACTTTGCTGAGACACTTTGAGTACGTAACAATTAAGGAACACTTGACCACAGTGTGAAAAGTCAGTTTTCTAAAACAGACTACACCCATTGTTTTGGTTGCTGCTGAAATACGAACTCTATGGGCCAAGAACAAAAATACAAAAGACTAGATTATGTTGAAATGTTGTGAAACGGCATTAGAAATAAAGCTAGCCGCATTACAAACATCACACTAACATCCCATTTTATGACCTGCAGATCATAAAAAAAAGTTTCCTTTAGTATGTTGACAGCATACATTTTAAAGTGATGTTTTGAATATTCATGGGCTTTCGATCATTTTAACTACAGAATTGAAATTAATCTTCAAACAAGTTCAAAGTTTTGTCTGATATGCAGTATTTTGAGCATTTTATACTCTTTTTGGTGTATTACCAAGATTGAGAGCTAATTAGACAGTATCCTGAAATAGTTTAAAAATAAATATGTGATTTTATCTTTCTTCTTGTTAAGGGAAAAAAAACAAGACACCTAAAAAAAAGGTGTCCAAACTGACACTACAGAGCTGTGAAGCAGTTGGCTAGAGAGACCTTGTGTCCTCAAAGGATAGTCCTTATTTTTTTCTATCCTATGCAATCATATACATTAATTGTCAAAAAGTTCGATAACTTGCTTTAAGAAAAGAACCCACCTTAAAAATGGATCATGAGTACTGACAAATACTTTTAGTTTGTTTTACTGATTAAGACTCAAGTTTCAATGTAAAAATGCTTACATACCGTACTGATCAAGAAAATCTCATTTTCTTAGTTAAATGGACAATTATAGTTGTTGATACTAGTGAAGTAGATAAATGATTCATCAAGGCCGTAGGAAATTGTACAAAACTAAAAAGGGAAACCTCACTTTTAGGATGATAGTATGTTGTCCACTTAAGTTTTATTAAACGGTTGAGACTGTTTCAAAAGACAGTGCTGGGCAGTTTCACTTGAATAGCCAAAATTATTTTTTTACTGAAAAAGATATTTTGCATCTCTGCAAAACAAACAAAAACAGAAGCAAACCCATACACACTAGGACTGTAGTACAGATGAAAGCAAAGTTTTGTTACAAACCTGTTTTCAACATACAGTGAGAAATGTCCTTTGTACAAAACTTATAGTGACTAACCTACGATTAATTTAAGATTATCCCAGCAATGCAAATACAACTCAGAACAGCTCAATTGTTTATGATTTTCCAATTGTATTAAGGTGGGAAACTACTGAGTTTTCAGAAGTGGTTTGACTTGCATTGTCTTTTTTGATCAAAATCTACATTTGTGCTTTAAGTTTTTGCTGGTTACAGGTCTGTTACATACCTAATCCTTCAGCACAGAGAAGTACTCCTTGGTGTAATCTCATCTGTCTCCTAGCAGCTTTCCTGTAGCAAGAGGCTGGGCTGAGCAGCTGCTTCTGTAGAAAACACTGTTGTCAGTCTTTGTTCTCCTTGCAGGGGATGCTTTAGTAAGAAACAGCTGGCTGTATCCAGCATTGAAAATACTGTCAGCTGTGTTGCCTAAACCAAACTTGGAAAACCAAATTTGCATTTCCTAGTTGGTAACATACTTTGTGCCCACCGGGTTTTTTTTTTTTTTTTAAGAGTTTAAGACCATTGTAAGTAAAAATCCATAAACATTAACAGTGATGTTTACACTTTATTGGGGGGAGGGGGTGGCAAAATCAATGTAAGATACTAGTTTTAAAGTTTAGGCTATGTTATATTTGATTACTGGGATATCAGTACAATGAAAGTGGCGGAATTTCAACAGTAATTTTGAAGAAGTTTTAGTACATCATATTGTGCAGGGTTTTATAAAAGATTCTTGTTTCCAAAGATGTTACTGGGGTCCACATATTCTTTAACAGATCTCAGCATTCCCAGGCCAACATCAGAGATGCTCTCCTTCATCCAGCGCTTCCGCAATTTGCCTACTGGAAAAACAAAAACAAAGTGTTTCAATATATGGCAGGATTCTAGGAGCCAATCAATCTTGTGACCATGAATGAATAAACACTGTGTGATAAATGCTTTTATTCAAAAATGAGAAATGTTTTGCTTTATTTGATTTATTGAGCCCACCAGACTATCAAGCTCATTAAGCTCAGCATACTCCCAGAGGAAGACTGTGTTCCACACTGTCTACTTTCTTTAGAAACTAAGAAATTTAGATTAAACTTAGGCTGAAATCACATGTTCTATTAAAATAGCGACTTGGCAGTAAGTTTTGAAAAGCTACCAAACTAATCTTTTGAAGTAGGAAACCAAAGATGAGCTTACTAAAAAGAAGAACCCCCACGCCTCTGAACTGCTTTAAAGTAAGAATGTTCTCAAAAATCAGAAACAACCTTAAAACAGCATTGGTTTAAATAATCAAAATTTATTTTCTGAAGAGAAGGCCTAAAGTCTAGTTTTCAGTCAATAGAATATCTTATTTTATTCCAAAACTTCTACACAGGCTGGTACTCGCACATGCTATCACACAAAAGCTTACTTTCCATGTTAAAAATGTATATTCACAACACACAGCAATTATAAAGCAAAGCTGAAACACTAGCCATTTAAGAACTCATTTCAGTAAATTCCCACAATAGTTCTGTTAAATGGCCAAGTGTTCATATACTAATTAACCAAGTCATCAACTCTGATTTAACAGATCATGCAAAATAAAGGCCATTCTTTCATTAAACACAGTATAGCATTTAGCTTGTCAGCCTAAACCACAATCCATTTGTCAGTATGATGTGATATAGTAAAGGTTTGAGAGGCAGATGCTTTAAGAATATCTGAAGCTAAATTCAAGCCATCTTTTGTGCCCTGTTCTCAGGGTAGCCATCAAACTGTCATCAGAATAATAAATTACAGGGACACCTCTGGAGAGCAGAGTATATTTGTTTATACCTTAAGGAATGAGCTAGTTACAATACCAACTGAAAAAGCAAATAACGTGAGAAAGAATGAAATTTGCAGTTTAGTAAGAAAACAACTATTACCAGCATACATGTCAAGAGCAAAGATCATAACTGAAGGACAAAAGCATTTTTTCATGCAATAGGAACTGTGGCTGTATTTTGCAGCTCGGCTCAGAAAATATCCCCATCTGTAGATAAACCATCGCTACAATTAGACTGACCAAGTTGATTCAGTTGAATTTTATCTGGGAATACTCTGATTCTAATACTACCAAAACGCACGCACAAACAAACAAAAAACACCACACACACACAAACAACCAGAGATGTATGGATGGGGTCTGACCATCACCTCAAGTCAGTTACACTGGCTCATACACAGGCAGCTGAAGAACAGTCATTATGATTCTCAACTGTTATCTGTAATATAGTTTCAGTGAATGTGTCCTGTGGTTATGGATGTAATTGTCCTGAAAAGACTGCAAACAACTGCTCCAACAAGATGGAGCACATTAGAATCACAGCAGGATGCCCAACAGCTAGCATGCCTGCCTCTTTTACACCTCCAGTAATAATGCAATTCCACAAGGAACTGAACTACTGTCTGAGCAGCACCAAACAGTCGTTGCATATTTAATGAAGTCGCTCACCAAGTGCTGGAAAACAGAAGGTGCTTGGAGTGCATCATTAGTTCTGTCAAAGTGATAATTTACACATCTATCTTGTCAAATTTTCTATGGTTTATACTTTTGCAATAATAAATCTAACATACATTTGGTTAGTGAACTGGAAAGAAAAAAAAGCTGTACTACAGTTACCAGTGGTCCTTCACAAACATGTTCAATGAGAAGATTTTAACCCCTTGATAACAGCAGGTTGAGCCCCTGCTTCTAATATTCTTGCCACTAAGATATATGTGGATTTTTCAGCTACTCCAAGTTCTTGTACCAGAATTAAAAAATAAGCTGAAGTAATTTTGCTTTTCAAATTCTATGTAATTGGATGGACCTGCTTAGAAAACAGACTGAATGAAAGGATTTGTGCAGATGACAGTACTATGAAGAAAAACAACACAGCTTGTTTCACTTCAAGTTAGTTCTGCCTTTTGAGTATTCTTTTCCTCCTCCACAGGAGGATACAGTTAAGTTCAAGGATGAGAAAGGAAAAGAAAACACCCTAACAGTAAAAGATATTACCATGAATGTAAAGTAATTCCAAGAAGCAAAATTGCTTAACTCCACTCTGAGCCTTGCCAGAGAATGGGTTTGGGCTCAAGGAAGACGCAACCTCCCCAGTAATAAAAGGTCTCAGTTAAGCCTGATTTTTCCATGGACTAGATAAAACCTTTCAGTTTCTACCTACAGAAAGTAGACCATTTAGTTTTAAGGGCTGGATGATGCCATTTATCTAGAACTGACAGGAGATAAAATTCACCTGATTTTATATGCTACATCACAACGGAATTAATAAGGTTCTCAAATCAGCATAACATTGTCCAGGCACTGTAAACTGAGCATACAAGTTACCCTGCTATATACACCATTATACACACAATATTTGTTGAACCAACTGGCAACATATAGAGTCTTACATACTTTCATCTTTTTCTTCTGAAGACACCTAATTTGGCATCTTAGTTATCCAAAATGATTTATGACATAGTTAATTTTCAAGTCTTAAACCTAGCAAGTACTCTATTCCTGAGGTGTGCTATGCAGTCAGCCACCCCATAAAACATTCATTGCTAGGAAGCCAGAAAGTTTGTTAAGCAGGCAACAGGACTGAGACAAGCCAAATTCAATGTAAAGCCTAGCCTGTATTACATAGAGTGCAAACACCCTAGCATGACAAAGAATCCACTTCAAACAAATCAAGTACCTCAGACCAGAAAGCCAACAAGTTTGTTCAGTAGCAACTCGAAAAAGACAGTCCAAGACCTATTTTTGCAGTTAATTTTCAGGTTTTATTATCGTTATAGTCCATGTATGA